>NC_086098.1:154624661-154940633 GCF_963921235.1 Mobula hypostoma | reverse complement strand
TATGGGTGTAGCCGCGCTGATACGTGATGAGTGAAAACAACACACTGACTCGGGCAGGGTCAGGTTGAACTGTTTATTGTTTGAATCAGCGCGCGCTTAAATACCCGCTCCCAGCAACCTCCACTCTCTGCGAGGCGGAAGCGACGTCGGCCTCCGGGCCGAGGTCTGCCCCGCACTCAGATTCCTCTCGGTTGCCGCTGGCTATGGGTTTGCCGGTGACTGCTGGAGCCGGTTCGCTTGCTGCATGGGCAAGCCGCCACATGACCCCCCCCCACCCCCAGAACCAGCAATAGGAGGTGCAGAGTCCGCAGCCTGCACACTTTCAGTTCTTTTAAGTGGCCAGCCTCGATGTCGTGGGGGTGGTACTGCAACTGGGCGTTCAAGGTCCAGATGCGCCAGTTTGAGACGGTCAGTGGTAAAAGTCTTATCCCGACCGCCAATGTAGAGACTGCAGGTCGCTCCATTATGGCGTACCACCTTGTAGGGTCCCTCGTATGGTCGCTGCAGGGGTGGTCTGTGCGCCCCTCGGCGAACGAAAACATACTTGCTCTGTTGTAGGTCCCTGGGCACGAACGAGGGTTTGTTCCGTGGTGGGATGTCGGGACTGGAGCAGTGTTCCAAGCCGCTCCCGGAGTTTAGTTAGGACCCCAGCAGGTGTGTCCTCGGGGTGTCCACGGGGTGCTGGCACAAACTCACCGGAAACTGTGAGCGGGGCACCATAAACCAGTTCAGCCGATGATGCAGCCAGGTCCTCCTTGGGTGCCGTGCGGATACCAAGCAGCACCCAGGGGAGTTCGTCCACCCAGTCTGGCCCTCGGAGGCGTGCCATCAGGGCCGACTTCAAGTGCCTGTGGAAACGTTCCACCAGGCCGTTAGACTGCGGGTGGTAAGCAGTCATTCGGTGGAGCTGGGTTCTGAGGAGTTGTGCCAGCGCAGACCACAAAGCCGATGTGAACTGCGCACCCCTTTCTGAAGTGACGTGGGCTGGAAATCCGAACTGTGCCACCCAGGTGGTAATCAGGGCTCTGGCGCATGTCTCCGTGGCCGTGTCAGCGAGTGGGACAGCTTCTGGCCACCTCGTGAACCTGTCCACCACGGTGAACAGGTACCTCACTCCTCTCAAAACTGGCAGTGGGCCGACGATGTCCACGTGGACATGTTCGAACCTCCTATGTGCCGGCTGGAAGGGTTGCAGTGGGGCCCTCACGTGCCTCTGGATTTTGGATGTTTGTCAGTGCGTGCATGTCCTGGCCCAGTGCCCGACCTCCTTGCTTAGGCTGTGCCACACAAACCTGTCTGCGATCAGCCGGATGGTTGCCCGGATGGAAGGGTGGGCTAAACCGTACAAGGTGTCAAAAACGTGGCGCCTCCAAGCAGTCGGAACAATGGGCCGAGGTTTTCCATAAAGGAGTTTCTTACCTTCGGGCCCAATGGGTACATCTTCAAGGTGGAGTCCTGAGACTGTGGTTCGGTACGCCGGCATCTCTCCGTCCAGCCATTGCGCCTCAGCTAACACCGCATAATCCACCCCCGGAGACAGAGAGTACACTGATTGGACGGAGGTTCGTGACAGCGCATCTGCTACCATGTTGTTCTTCCCGGAGATGTGCTTGATCGTGGTGGTAAACTCCGAGATGTACGACAAATGGCGTTGTTGGCGGCCTGACCACGACCCGACACCTTGGCAAACGCAAAAGTGAGGGGCTTGTGTCTGTGAAGGCCATGAACTTTCTTCCCTCCAGGAAGTACCTGAAGTGCCAGATGGCAAGGTACAGGGCCAGCAGCTCCCTGTCGAAAGTGCTGTACTTAAGTTCGGGGGGTCGTAGGTGCCGGTTGAAAAAAGCAAGTGGCTTCCACTGGCCTTCGATGAGCTGCTCGAGCACGCTACCAATTGCCACGTTGGAGGCATCCACAGTGAGGGCAGTGGGGACGTCGACCCGGGGGGGGTGGACTAGGAGCATGGCGTTTGCTAGCGCATCCTTGGCGTGTTCGAAAGCCGCCTTCGCCTTCTCTGTCCAGGTGACCTCTTTGACCTTGTCGGACATCAAGCCAAAAAAAGGGCCGCATGATCCGGGCTGCTGAGGGCAGGAAACGGTGGTAAAAGTTAACCATCCCAACAAGCTCCTGCAGGCCTAACAGTGCTGGGCCTGGCGAATTGGCGGATGGCTTCAACTTTTGCCGGCAGAGGAACAGCTCCATGGCGGTCAATCTGGTGTCCCAAGAAGTTGATAGTGGATAGGCCGAACTGGCACTTGGCGGGGTTGATAGCCAGGCTGTAGTCACTTAGGCGGCGGCAGAGCAGACGTAGATGTGCTAGATGTTCCTGGTGGGAGCGGCTGGCGATAAGTATGTCATCCAGGTAGATGAACAGAAAGTCCAGACCTCGCCCTACTGCGTCCATCAAGTGCTGGAAAGTCTGCGCCGTGTTTTTGAGCTCGAACGGCATCCTGAGAAACTCGAGCAGGCCAAAGGGGGTAATGAGGACCATCTTGGGTACATCATCCGGGTGGACTGGGATCTGATGATACCCTCGGACTAGGTCAATCTTCAAAAAGATGCGTGCCCCGTGCAGGTTGGCCGTAAAGTCCTGGATGTGTGGTACCGGATAGCGATTGGACGTGGTGGCGTCGTTCAGCCTCCAATAGTCGCCGCATGGTCTCCACCCTCCCGCGGACTTGGACACCAGATGGAGTAGGGAGGCCTGTCGGAACGCTGCACAATCCCCATCTCCTCCATCATCTTGAATTCCTCCTTGCGAGGCGGAGCTTGTCGGGCGGTAGCCTGTGGGCCCGGGCATGAAGGGGAGGTCCCTGTGCGGGGATGTGGTGCATCACGCCGTGCTTGGGGTTTGTTGAGGAAAACTGCGGTGTGATGATAGATGGGAACTCCGATAACACTCTGGCGAACTCGTTGTTGGAATGAGTGACGGAGTTCAGATGTGGGGCTGGTAACTTGGCCTCACCGAGGGAGAAAGTCTGGAATGTCTTCGCATTGACCAATCCTCGTTCCTTCAAATCCACAAGCAGGCAGTGCGCATGGAGGAAGTCCGCCCTAGCAATGGCTGTGACACTGTGGTCAGCGTAAATGTCCATGTAAAGCGGCTGGAACTGAACTGCAAGGGGATGGTTCTTGTGCCGTAGGTGCGGATGGTGCTGCTGTTGGCTGCCGTAAGTTCCGGTCCCGTTCTTCTAGTTCGGGTATCGTGGCTCGAGGGGGGTAGGACACTGATTTCCGCACTTGTGTCCACCAGGAATCTTCACCCGGAGAGCTTGTTCCAAATGTAGAGGAGGCTATGACGGTGACCAGCTATTGTAGCCATCAGTGACAGCTGGCCCTGGCGTTTTCCCTGGAACAAGCATGGCAGTCGGCAGTGGCGGGCCCCGGAACCCCACCTTTGATGATAAAAGCACTAAGACTCAGAAGTCCCTTGGTGTGGGTGTTCGGTGCTCCGCTGCTGGGGTGTGGGAGGGCTGGGCTTTCGGCCGTGCTGCAGCACTAATTCCGATGGTGGTTCCACCCATTTGTTTGACATGCCAAAGCACGTCTGCGCGGGCAACCACCCCGCGCGGGTCTCTGAAGTCTTCATCTGCTTGCAGGAGGCAGATATCTTTCGGCATTTGCTCCAAGAAGATCTGTTCAAACAGCAGGCAAGGCTTATGGCCGTCTGCCAGTGCTAGCATGTCACTTATCAGGGCTGATGGTGCGCGGTCGCCCAGGCTGTCCATATGCAGTAACCGCGTGGCCCGTTCACGGCAGGAGAGGCCAAATATGCGGATTAACAGGGCCTTGAGTGCCTCATACCTGTCTGTTGCCAAGGGCTGACGCAGAAAGTCGATAATGCGACTCGCTGACTCCTGGTCAAGCACGCCCACCACATAGTAATACTTGGTGGCGTCTGAAACAATTTGCCTGACTTGGAACTGGGCCTTCGCTTGCTCAAACCAGACCAGGGGTTGGGTGGTCCAGAAGGTTGGCAGTTTAAGGGAAACTGCATTCTGCTGAGCCGAGTCATTCATGTTGGGTCCAAATGCCGTTGGACTGCCGGGGTCACCAATTAGCCGCACTGATACGCGACGAGTGAAAACAACACACTAACTCGAGCAGGGTCAGGTTGAACCGTTTACTGTTTGAATCGGCGTGCGCTTAAGAACCTGCTCCCAGCAACCCCCGCTCTCTGCGGGGCAGAAGCAACTTTGGCCTCCGGGCTGAGGTCTGTCCCGCACGCAGATTCCTCTCGGTTGCCGCTGGCTGTGGGTTTGCTGGCGACTGCTGGAGTCGGTTTGCTTGCTGCGTGGGGGAACCGCCACATGGGAAAAATTTGTGAAAATTTACCAAATCATACTAAATGACACATAAAACCTGAAATAACAGTCACATATAGTAAGAGGAATGATATGATAAATACACAGCCTATATAAAGTAGAAATACTTTTCTACGATCATTGCCGCACTGTTCTTGGTAGCGAAAATCTTGCGGAAGCGCTCTCGGCAGGAACACTCTCTCCAGTAACCTTTAAGCTATGAAGCTGCCAAACCATACCAAATAATACACAAAAATACACAGCCTATATGAAGTAGAAATAATGTATGTACAGTGTAGTATCACTTACTGCAATTAGGAAGACAGCGCTGAGCCATCGGCAATCGTCTCTGATCTGGGCCAACATTTACTTGCTGGGCGGCACCTAATTAATTAGCATGTTTATTTTGGCTTTTTTCTTAAAGATGTGCTGGGTGCGTCCCGGCTACCGCTGCATTCTCTGCGGCAATGTATCGGTCCGTGGCCCGGGGGTTGGGGTGGTGGGACACTGGGGTGTCATCTCATCGTCTGTTTTCATCAGGGCAGGCGGGTCATCTTCTATGTCTGCCTGCATCGATGTCGAAGGTCGAGGTTCGTCGTCTGCTGTGGCTGATGTGGAAGGCTTGAAAAACGACAGTATGCTTGACTAACACACATAAAAGTTGCTGGTGAACGCAGCAGGCCAGGCAGCATCTCTAGGAAGAGGTACAGTCGATGTTTCGGGCCGAGACCCTTCGTCAGGACAAGCTGAAAGAAGAGCTAGTAAGAGACTTGAAAGGGGGAGGGGGAGATCCGAAATGATAGGAGAAGACAGGAGGGGGAGGGATGGAGCCAAGAGCTGGACAGTTGATTGGCAAAAGGGATATGAGAGGATCATGGGACAGGAGGCCTAGGGAGAAAGAAAAGGGGGAGGGGGGGAAGCCCAGAGGATGGGCAAGGGGTATAGTGAGAGGGACAGAGGGAGAAAAAGGAGAGAGAGAAAAAGAATGTGTATATATAAATAAATAAATAACGGATGGGGTACGAGGGGGAGGTGGGGCATTAGCTCACACCCTTCAACATCTGGCACACTGCTAGTGCCTTCTACAGTGAAGACTGATGCAAAATACTCACTTTGTTCATTTGTCATCTTCTTATCCCCCGTTATTATTTCTCTGGCTACATTTTCTAATGGTCGTAAATCCACTCTCAGCTGTTTTGTTTTTTACATATTTGAAAAAGCTTTTACTATTCACTTTGATAATGTTTGCTGGCTTGCTTTCATATTTCATCTTTCCCCTCCTAAAGATTCTTTTAGTTGCTTTCTGTAGGGTTTTAAAAGCTTCCCAATCCTTTGTCTTCCCACTAATTTTTGCTTTGTTGTATGCCCTCTCTTTTGCTTTTACGTTAGCTTTGACTTCCCTCATCGGCCACAGTTGTACTATTTTGCCATTTCAGTATTTCTTTGTTTTTGGAATACATCTATCCTGCACCTTCCTCATTTCTCCCAGAAATTTACGCCATTGCTGCTCTGCTGTCATCCCTGTGAGCATCTCCTTCCAATTTACTTTGGCCAACTCCTCTCTCGCACCACTTTAATTTCCTTTACTTCACTGAAATACTGCTATGTCAGACTTTACTTTCTCCTTATCAAGTTTCAAGTCGAACTCAATCACATTGTGATCACTGTTTCCTAAGGGTTCTTTTACGTTAAGCTCCCTAATCACCTCTGCTTTATTACATAACACCCAATCTAGTATAGCTGATCCCTTAGTACACTCAATGACAAACTGCTCTAAAAAGCCGTTTTGTAGATAGACATAGAAACATAGAAACATAGAAAATAGGTGCAGGAGTAGGCCATTCGGCCCTTCGAGCCTGCACCGCCATTTATTATGATCATGGCTGATCATCCAACTCAGAACCCTGCACCAGCCTTCCCTCCATACCCCCTGATCCCCGTAGCCACAAGGGCCATATCTAACTCCCTCTTAAATATAGCCAATGAACTGGCCTCAACTGTTTCCTGTGGCAGAGAATTCCACAGATTCACCACTCTCTGTGTGAAGAAGTTTTTCCTCATCTCGGTCCTAAAAGGCTTCCCCCTTATCCTCAAACTGTGACCCCTTGTTCTGGACTTCCCCAACATCGGGAACAATCTTCCTGCATCTAGCCTGTCCAATCCCTTCAGGATTTTATACGTTTCAATCAGATCCCCCCTCAATCTTCTAAATTCCAACGAGTACAAGCCTAGTTCATCCAGTCTTTCTTCATATGAAAGTCCTGCCATCCCAGGAATCAATTTGGTGAACCTTCTTTGTACTCCCTCTATGGCAAGGATGTCTTTCCTCAGATTAGGGGACCAAAACTGCACACAATACTCCAGGTGTGGTCTCACCAAGGCCTTGTACAACTGCAGTAGTACCTCCCTGCTCCTGTACTCGAATCCTCTCGCTATCAATAAACTCACTCTTGAGATCATCACCAACCTGATTTACCCAATCGCCATGCATGTTGAAATCTCCCATGAGATTGCCCTTTTGACATGCCTTTTCTAATTCCCGTTGTAATCTATGGTCCACATCCCAGCTACTGTTGGGACACCTGTATATAACTGCCATCACGGTCTTTTTACCCTGGCAGTTTCTTAACTCAGCTCAGAACGAATCAACATCTTTCAATCCTATGTCACATCTTTCTACTGATTTGAAGCCATTCTTTACCAGCAGAGCCACTCCACCCCCTCTGTGTACCTTCTTTTCCCTCCAATACAATGTGTAACCATGGACATGCAGCTCCCAACTACAACCAGACTCGATGGACGAACTGAATGAGTATTTTGCATCACTCTTCACTGTGGAAGACGCTAGCAATATGGTGGAAGTTCCAGGGTGTCAGGGGTTGTGAGGTGTGTGAAGTTACCCTTACTAGGGAGAAAGTTCTTGGGCAACTGAAAAGTCTGAAGGTGGATAAGTTACCTGGACCAGACAGAGTCCACCCCAGGGTTCTGAAGGAGGTAGCTGAAGAGATTGTGGAGGCATTAGTAATGATCTTTCAAGAATCGCTAGATTCTGGAATGGTTCCAGAAGATGGGAAAATTGCAAATGTCATTCCACTCTTTAAGAAGGGAGAGGGGCAGAAGAAAGGAACTTATAGGCCAGTTAGTCTGACCTCAGTTGTTGGGAAGATATTGGAGTCGATTGTTATGGGTGTGGTTTTGGGGTAAATGGAGACGCTTGGTTAAGTAGCAGCATGGTTTCCTAAAGGGAAAATCTTATCTGATAAATATGATGGAATTCTTTGAAGGAATAATAAGCAGGATAGACAAATGAGAATGGATTGAAGGTGCGTACTCGGATTTTCAGAAGGCCTTTGACAAGGTGCCAGACATGAGGGTGCTTAACAAGCTAGCCCATGGTATTACAGAAAAGATTCTAGCACAGATCAAGCAGTGCCAGATTAGCAGGAGACATAGAGTGGCAATAAAGGGAGCCTTTTCTGGTTGGCTGCCGGTGACTTGTGCTGTTGCACAGGGGTCTGTGTTGGGATCGCTCCTATTTGTGTTATATGTCAATGATTTGAATGATGGAATTGATGGCTTTGTTGCACAGTTTGCAGGAGGGGCAGGTCGTTTTGAGGAAATAGGCTACAGAAGGACTTAGACAGATTAGGAGAATGAGGAAAGAAATAGCAGATGGAATATGGTGTTGGGAGGTGTATGGTCATGCACTTTTGTTGAAGAAATGTAAGGGTAGACAATTTTCTAAATGGACGGAAAATACAGAAATCTGAGGTGCAAAGAGACTTTGGAGTCCCGAAGGTTAATTTTCAGGTTGAGTCTGTGGTGAGGAAGGTTAATGCAATGTTAGTATTCATTAAAAGAGGACTGGAATATAAAAGCAAGGATGTAATGTTGAGAGGCTTTATAAAACTCTGGAGAAGCCTCACTTGGATTATTGTGAGCAGGTTTGGGCCCCTTATCTTAGAAAGGATGTGCTGAAATTGGAGAGGGTTCGAAGGAGGTTCACGAAAATGATTCCAGGATTGAGTGGCTTGTCATATGAAGAGTTGTTTGATGGGTCTGGGTGTATTCACTACAATTCAGAAGAATGAAGGGTGACCTCATTGAAATCTATCGAATAGTGCAAGACCTTGATAGAGTGGATGGGGAGAGGATGTTTCCTATGATGGGAGTGTCTTAGACCAGAGGATATAACCTCAGAATAGAAGGGCGTCTTTTTAGAATGGAGATGAGGAGGAATTTCTTTAGCCAGGGTGGTGACTTTGTGGAATTTGTTGCCATAGACAGCGGTGGAGGCCATGTCTTTATATATATTTAAGGCAGAGGTTGATAGATTCTTGATTGGTTTGGGCATAAAATGATTTGGGGAAAAGACAGGAGATTGGGTCTGAGAGGAGAAATGGATCAGCCAGGATGAAATGGTGGAGCAGACTCAAAGGGCCAAATGACCTGAATCTACTCCTATATCTTATGGCCTTATGGTCAAAACAAGCCTCTTTCCTGCCACACACACATGCACATGCACAGACTGCAATTCAAGAACAATTTCCAGACTCCAGGTTCTGGCCATTGATCTTTGATTTCCGGACTACTGATTGACCTTTGGGGTCCAATTTTAGCTATCAACCCACAGACTAGCTGATGATGGAATGCAAAACTCCAGGCTTCCATGCCCTCATGCTTCCTGCTTGCATAGGCATCCGATTGTGGGACCCACCGACTGGGACAGCCCTACAACCACAGGTGTCTTACGACACCTTTCCATGTCACTGGCCTTCAAGCACAGAGTGGATGCCTGGACTGCAGATGTCCTTTGTCACCGGTCCATGTTACTGAACTTCAAATACGGAACAAGACCTGACCTCCAGCTTCCCCACACCTCTGTCCCTGGACTGTAAACTGATCTCTAACTCCTCTTTCTGTTCGTAAAACCATCCCTACGAATAACTAAGTCTGAACCACGATCTTGACGAAGATAATGTTTGCACTTTTCATGGACTCTAGTGATTCCTGCAGTTTTCTAGCACCTAGATTGAGAAATCTGACCACTGAATTTGCAGTATTTGTCTTTTCCACCAGTGGGAGTGATTTAAACAAGGTAATACAATTACAAGAGTGTGGTCATTTAAAACTGAGGTGTGTAGAAATTTCTTCTTACAGAGGAAGCCTCTCCACCAGAAGGTTGCAAAAGCTAGATTGCTGAAGGCACTCAAAGAGGAGTTAAAAAAAAAGTTTGGAAAGATTGTGGAATCTTTCAAGGTTATGGAAAATTGGGACAGAACTGGAGATAGGCCTGGGGCAGTCAGCCATGAGGTGGCACAGCTGTTGCGACAATTGTTGCACAGTTGGTCAGCCAGTTTCTCTCTTGACCTCTAATCTCTTTTGGTTTGCCACTGTAAATATGTCCCAATGTGTCAGCGAGTGGTAGAAACTTGGAAGGATTGATAATAATGCAAGGAGAATAAAGTGGGGTTTGTATAATTGTGTATTCCATGGTCAAGGCAGATTCTTGATAGGCTGAATGGCCTGTTTCTGTGGTGGGTGATATTATTGTTCTCCATCACTTCATGTGGCATGGCAGGGCAGGCTTGATTGGCCTGGTGGCCTATGCCTGCTCTTGTTTTCTTGCATCTTCTGACCTTGAACTAGATCTAACTTGGCATAGTTTCAATGATTGATTCAATTCAGTTGAAACTAAATGGCTTTGAGGATGAGGATGAGGAGCAAAGGACCAAATAGAATCCATGTGTATGTTCTTTTTTTAAACTACTTTTTTCTGTCAGAAATTATTTTGATTGCTATCCACTCACTCTGAAAAGTTAGTGTTAGCATTGTTGGTACATCTCCAGTTGAGTGATCTGCTTGAGATTTGCAGGTTGATTTTATGAAGAAGGCACCACTTTCAACTCTACCAGGTTCCTGTACTTGTAGGAAAGATAGTTGAAAATAGCTAAGAAGCATAGAAACAGAAGAGGACGCTGACTAAAATTTCATGTTTGAATTTTTACTGTTTTCCAGCACACACATGCAGGATCTGCAAGAAGTCACCCAGGACCTACACTATGAGAATTTCCGTTCTGAGCGGCTGAAGCGTGTTGGCAGGTTGGTTACAGTTTTTCTTTTCTCTGCCATTCTTGGTTGTTATTGGGTCCTGTATAAAAATTTTACCAAATGTTTGTTGTTTTTTTTAAGTCATCTGGTGTGAATTTAAAATTGTTTTTAATATGTTAGCAATTTAAATTCAAGGATCATGGAATCCTTATGGTTTATAGGCTGATTGAGTAGAAATATGCCAAGTCATTGAAATTGTAGCTCTTATCCCACATCTGTGTTGAATTAATTAATCTCAACTAGACAATGGTTCGACATTGGCTTCTGCAGCTTTTGGAATAAGAATTAACAAAACAAAGCTTGTTTCCTCATCTTGATCAAAGTTTTAAGTTCTCCGAATGTGTAAGCTACAAATAAAAATAAAATGACTTCTTGGGTGAGGCAGTGAAGAGCAGCTGCCTCCTGTGGGAACTTCTTGCAACATGTGGCTGTGATTCAAAAGGAATGGTGAAAACTGTTTTGGGTTTCTGAAGAGGAAAGATTCAGGTGGGGAAAAAAATTAAGGGCATCTTGTATATTATTTTTTATTTCTTAATGAAAAAAGATATGAATTTATGGAAGAGAAAGACTCTTGCAGATTCCACGTACAGTAGTTAAATCGCTAAAGACTAGGGCACCGGTCAAGAGGTGATCAAAAAAGGCTACTGGCATGTTGCTCTGTTTCTCAAGGGAGCGATAATACAAAGAGGAGGCAGTGACAGAAACTGTCAGACTTTGAACTCCCTGTGCATTTACTGAAATCAAAAGGATAAAACAAATTGATAGAATGGAGGCAGATTAATAATATCCTTTTCGAGGTAAGGGTGGGCAGGGATGGGGTGGGGGTCTAGGATGAAAAGACACAGCCTCAGAATAAAGGGACATCCACTTGGATCAGTTGAGGAGGGCAATGAATCTGTGCTTCTTTGGTCGGATGGTGGTGAATCTGTGAAGTTCATTATTGTGGATGGCTGTGGAGGCCAAGTCATTGAGTAAATTTAAAATGGAGGTTGATAGGTTTTTGATTAGTCAGGGTGTCAAAAGTTAGGGGAGAAGGCAGGAGAATGGTGTTGAGAGAGATAATAAAACAGCCATGATGAAATGGCGGAGCAGACTCGATTGACAGAGTGTCCTAATTCTGCTCCTTTGTCTTTTAGTCTTATGGTTATTTCTGTTATCCAAGGGCCTTATGCCATTCATTGTCAGGATTCTAAGTCAACAATGTGAATTGCCCAAATGAATTATGATGCACATAATGGCAAGGAAGGTGCAGTTGTGGGAGGGCATTCAGGGCATGGTAAATTTAAGAGGATATTCTGGAAGATTAAGTACATTATATAATTAAAGCAATGATTAATGGAGTACTTTTTATCTTAAGTTGTGGAACTCTCTTATTATGGAAGATTTATGATTTTTCAAGGAAGTAATTGAGAAGGGTGGATGAGGGTAGGGTAGTGGATGTTGCCTCTTTGGACTTTATAAGTCCTTTGGCAAGGTTCCTCATGGCAGGCTAGTTTGGAATGTTAGATTTCACGGGATAGAGGGGTAGATAACTGATTGCACACATTTGCTCAGTGCTTAGAAGCAGTGGGTGATGGTTAAGGATTGTCTTTTGGATTGGTGTCTTGCTTACAAGGGCTGGTGTTGTGACCTTTACTGTTTCTGATTTATATAAAGAAATTGGATGTGAATATTCAAGGCTTGGTTAGTGAATTGGAATTAGTTATATTATTGTCACATGTACCAAGGCACAGTGAATAGCTTGTCTTGCATATTGTTTGTATAGTTCAGATTATTACAGCACTGTATTGAGGTAAAACAAGGGAAAACAATACAAATGTAAAACAATAGAGTGTAACAGTTAGAGAGTGCAGGGCAGGTAGACAATTAAGGTGCAAGATCACAACAAGGCATATCGTGCCATCAAGAGTCCAGCTCATAATAGTTGGGTATTAATTGATAGTTTTATAAACAGCGGGGCAGAAGGTGTTCTTGAGCCTAGTATTATGTGCTTTCAGGCGTTTGTATCTTCTGCCCGATGGAAGGGGGAAGAAGAGAGAATGTCCAGGGTGTGTGGATTCTTCGATTATGTTGGCTGCTTTACTAATGCAGTGAGACATATAGACAGAATCTATAGATGGGAGGCTGGTTTCCACGTTTGCTACTGTTGTTCAGGAGGATTTAAACTAATGTGGCGGGGGATGGGAACAAGTGCAGAGAGACAGAGGGGTGTAAAATGAAGGTAGAAGCAAAAAGTAGTAAGGTGAAAAGTAAAAGTGGCAGGCAGGCAAATCCAGAGCAAAAATCAAAAAGGGCCACTTTTCAACATAATTGCGTAAGGGCTAAGAGTGTTGTAAAAGCAAGCCTGAAGGCTTTGTGTGTCAATGCAAGGAGCATTCGGAACAAGGTGGATGAATTAAATGTGCAGATAGTTATTAATGAATATGATATAGTTGGGATCACAGACACATGGCTCCAGGGTGACCAAGGATGGGAGCTCAACATTCAGGGATATCCAATATTCAGGAGGGATAGACATGAAAGAAAAGGATGTGGGGTGGCATTGCTGGTTAGAGAGGAGATTAACGCAATAGAAAGGAAGGACATTAGCCGGGAGGATGTGGAATCGATATGGGTAGAGCTGCATAACACTAAGGGGCAGAAAACGCTGGTGGGAGTTGTGTACAGGCCACCTAACAGTAGTAGTGAGGTTGGGGATGGCATTAAACAGGAAATTAGAAATGTGTGCAATAAAGGAACAGCAGTTATAATGGGTGACTTCAATCTACATATAGATTGGGTGAACCAAATTGGTAAGGGTGCTGAGGAAGAGGATTTCTTGGAATGTATGCGGGATGGTTTTTTGAATCAACATGTCGAGGAACCAATTACAGAGCAGGCCATTCTAGACTGGGTATTGAGCAATGAGGAAGGGTAGTTAGCAATCTTGTCATGCGAGGCCCCTTGGGTAAGAGTAACCATAATATGGTAGAATTCTTCATTAAGATGGAGAGTGACATAGTTAATTCAGAAACAAAGGTTCTGAACTTAAAGAAGGATAACTTCGAAGGTATGAGACGTGAATTAGCTAAGATAAACTGGCAAATGATACTTAAAGGGGTTGACGATGGATATGCAATGGCAAGCATTTAAAGATCGCATGGATGAACTACAACAATTGTTCATCCCAGTTTGGCAAAAGAATAAACCAGGGAAGGTAGTGCACCCGTGGCTGACAGGGGAAATTAGGGATAGTATCAATTCCAAAGAAGAAACATACAAATTAGCCAGAAAAAGCATCACACCTGAGGACTGGGAGAAATTCAGAGCCCAGCAGAGGAGGACAAAGGGCTTAATTAGGAAAGGGAAGAAAGATTATGAGAGAAACCTGGCAGGGAACATAAAAACTGACTGTAAAAGCTTTTATAGATATGTGAAAAGGAAAAGATTGGTTAAGACAAATGTAGGTCTCTTACAGTCAGAAACAGGTGAATTGATCATGGGGACCAAGGACATGGCAGACCAATTGAATAACTACTTTGGTTCTGTCTTCACTAAGGAGGACATAAGTAATCTTCCGGAAATAGTAGGGGACCGAGGGTCTAGTGAGATGGAGGAACTGAGGGAAATACATGTTAGTCGGGAAGTGGTGTTAGGTAAATTGAAGGGATTAAAGGCAGATAAATCCCCAGGGCCAGATGGTCTGCATCCCAGAGTGCTTGAGGAAGTAGCCCAAGAAATAGTGGATGCATTAGTGATGATTTTTCAGAAGTCTTTAGATTGTGGATTAGTTCCTGAGGATTGGAGGGTGGCTAATTTAACCCCACTTTTTAAAAAAGGAGGGAGAGAGGAACTGGGGAATTATAGACCGGTAAGCCTGACATCAGTGGTGGGGAAAATGCTAGAGTCAGTTATCAAAGATGTGATAACAGCACTTTTGGAAAGCGGTGAAATCATTGGACAAAGTCAGCATGGATTTGTGAAGGAAAATCATGTCTGAGAAATCTCATAGAATTTTTTGAGGATGTAACTAGTAGAGTGGATAGGGGAGAACCAGTGGATGTGGTATATTTGGATTTTCAAAAGGCTTTTGACAAGGCCCCACACAGGAGATTAGTATGCAAACTTAAAGCACACGGTATTGGGGGTATGGTATTGATGTGGATAGAGAATTGGTTGGCAGACAGGAAGCAAAGAGTGGGAATAAATGGGACCTTTTCAGAATGGCAGGCAGTGACTAGTGGGGTACCGCAAGGTTCAGTGCTGGGACCCCAGTTGTTTAAAATATATATTAATGACTTAGACGAGGGAATTAAATGCCGCATCTCCAAGTTTGCGGATGACACAAAGCTGGGCGGCAGTGTTAGCTGTGAGGAGGATGCTAAGAGGGTGCAGGGTGACTTGGATAGGTTAGGTGACTGGCCAAATTCATGGCAGATGCAATTTAATGTGGATACATGTGAGTTTATCCACTTTGGTGATAAGAACGGGAAAACAGATTATTATCTGAATGGTGTCCGATTAGGAAAAGGGGAGGTGCAACGAGACCTGGGTGTCATTGTACACCAGTCATTGAAAGTGGGCATGTAGGTACAGCAGGCGGTGAAAAAGGCGCATGGTATGCTGGCATTCATAGCAAGAGGATTCGAGTACAGGAGCAGGGAGGTACTACTGCAGTTGTGCAAGGTCTTGGTGAGACCATACCTGAAGTATTGTGTGCAGTTTTGGTCCCATAATCTGAGGAAGGACACTCTTGCCATAGAGGGAGTACAAAGAAGGTTCACCAGATTGATTCCTGGGATGGCAGGACTTTCATATGAAGAAAGACTGGATGAACTGGGCTTGTACTCGCTGGAATTTAAAAGATTGAGGGGGGATCTGATTGAAACGTATAAAATTCTAAAGGGATTGGATAGGCTGGATGCAGGAAGATTGTTCCCGATGTTGGGGAAGTCCAGAACGTGGGATCACAGTTTGAGGACAAAGGGGAAGCTTTTAGGACCGAGATGAGGAGGAACTTCTTCACACAGAGAGTGGTGAATCTGAGGAATTCTCTGCCACAGGAAACAGTTGAGGCCAGTTCATTGGCTATATTTAAGAGGGAGTTAGATATGGCCCTTGTGGCTAAAGGGATCAGGGGGTATGGAGGGAAGGCTGGTGCAGGGTTCTGAGTTGGATGATCAGCCATGATCATACTGAATGGCGGAGCAGGCTCGAAGGGCCGAATGGCCTACCCCTGCACCTATTTTCTATGTTTCTATGTGCTGGAGTGGTGTCCTGAGGTCTGTGCCGTTTCTTGCTGTCATGTGCAGAGCAGTCGTCATACCAAGCTGTAATGCTTTCTTTGGTGCACTGATAAAAATTGGTCAGAGTCGACAGGGACATGCGAATTTCTTTAGCCTCCTGAAAACGTAGAGTTGTTGCTCAACTTTTTTGGCTGCTCGCAGATGATACTAAAATAGCTGCTGTTGTCAATAGTGTGTAGAACAGGATTTCTTTTTCAAATGGGGTTCTGTGAGAGATGGTTAGGGGTTTTGTGAGAGAAAAATTAAAGAAAATTAAAAATAAACATCAATTCTTGAACTTCACACAACCTGCAGTGCTAAAGCTTGCAGTGACCAAGCAGCCCAATTTTGATAAGGGTAAAGGACAATCTCCTAAGTCATTAGTGGTCTCTCAGCCCAGTATGGCAGTGTGCAGCAGAACTGTATTTGTTTGGTTGACTCCATTCTCAGTTTTTGATGCAAGATAGGGGAGGATGGTAGGCTGATAATTGGTGAGTGCTATATTGCACGGAGGGGAGGATGGTAGGCTGATAATTGGTGAGTGCTGTATTGCACGGAGGGGAGGATGGTAGGCTGATAATTGGTGAGTGCTGTATTGCAGAGAGGGGAGTATGGTAGGCTGATAATTGGTGACTGCTATATTGCACGGAGGGGAGGATGGTAGGCTGATAATTGGTGACTGCTATATTGCACGGAGGGGAGGATGGTAGGCTGATAATTGGTGAGTGCTGTATTGCATGGAGGGGAGGATGGTAGGCTGATAATTGGTGACTGCTATATTGCAGAGAGGGGAGGATGGTAGGCTGATAATTGGTGAGTGCTGTATTGCACGGAGGGGAGGATGGTAGGCTGATAATTGGTGACTGCTATATTGCACGGAGGGGAGGATGGTAGGCTGATAATTGGTGAGTGCTGTATTGCACGGAGGGGAGGATGGTAGGCTGATAATTGGTGACTGCTATATTGCAGAGAGGGGAGGATGGTAGGCTGATAATTGGTGAGTGCTGTATTGCACGGAGGGGAGGATGGTGGGCTGATAATTGGTGAGTGCTGTATTGCACGGAGGGGAGGATGGTAGGCTGATAATTGGTTAGTGCTATATTGCACGGAGGGGAGGATTGTAGGCTGATAATTGGTGAGTGCTGTATTGCACGGAGGGGAGGATGGTAGGCTGATAATTGGTGAGTGCTGTATTGCAGAGAGGGGAGGATGGTAGGCTGATAATTGGTGAGTGCTGTATTGCACGGAGGGGAGGATGGTAGGCTGATAATTGGTGACTGCTATATTGCACGGAGGGGAGGATGGTAGGCTGATAATTGGTGAGTGCTGTATTGCACGGAGGGGAGGATGGTAGGCTGATAATTGGTGACTGCTATATTGCAGAGAGGGGAGGATGGTAGGCTGATAATTGGTGAGTGCTGTATTGCACGGAGGGGAGGATGGTAGGCTGATAATTGGTGAGTGCTGTATTGCACGGAGGGGAGGATGGTAGGCTGATAATTGGTTAGTGCTATATTGCACGGAGGGGAGGATTGTAGGCTGATAATTGGTTAGTGCTGTATTGCACGGAGGGGAGGATGTTAGGCTGATAATTGGTGAGTGCTGTATTGCAGAGAGGGGAGGATGGTAGGCTGATAATTGGTGAGTGTTATATTGCACGGAGGGGAGGATGTTAGGCTGATAATTGGTGAGTGCTGTATTGCACGGAGGGGAGGATGGTAGGCTGATAATTGGTGAGTGCTGTATTGCACGGAGGGGAGGATGGTAGGCTGATAATTGGTGAGTGCTGTATTGCACGGAGGGGAGGATGGTAGGCTGATAATTGGTGAGTGCTGTATTGCACGGAGGGGAGGATGGTAGGCTGATAATTGGTGAGTGCTGTATTGCACGGAGGGGAGGATGGTAGGCTGATAATTGGTGAATGCTGTATTGCACGGAGGGGAGGATGGTAGGCTGATAATTGGTGAGTGCTGTATTGCAGAGAGGGGAGGATGGTAGGCTGATAATTGGTGAGTGCTGTATTGCACGGAGGGGAGGATGGTAGGCTGATAATTGGTGAGTGCTGTATTGCAGAGAGGGGAGGATGGTAGGCTGATAATTGGTGAGTGCTGTATTGCACGGAGGGGAGGATGGTAGGCTGATAATTGGTGAGTGCTGTATTGCACGGAGGGGAGGATGGTAGGCTGATAATTGGTGAGTGCTGTATTGCACGGAGGGGAGGATGGTAGGCTGATAATTGGTGAGTGCTGTATTGCACGGAGGGGAGGATGGTAGGCTGATAATTGGTGAGTGCTGTATTGCACGGAGGGGAGGATGGTAGGCTGATAATTGGTGAGTGCTGTATTGCACGGAGGGGAGGATGGTAGGCTGATAATTGGTGAGTGCTGTATTGCAGAGAGGGGAGGATGGTAGGCTGATAATTGGTGAGTGCTGTATTGCACGGAGGGGAGGATGGTAGGCTGATAATTGGTGAGTGCTGTATTGCACGGAGGGGAGGATGGTAGGCTGATAATTGGTGAGTGCTGTATTGCACGGAGGGGAGGATGGTAGGCTGATAATTGGTGAGTGCTGTATTGCACGGAGGGGAGGATGGTAGGCTGATAATTGGTGAGTGCTGTATTGCACGGAGGGGAGGATGGTAGGCTGATAATTGGTGAGTGTTATATTGCACGGAGGGGAGGTTGGTAGGCTGATAATTGGTGAGTGTTGTATTGCACGGAGGGGAGGATGGTAGGCTGATAATTGGTGAGTGCTATATTGCAGAGAGGGGAGGATGGTAGGCTGATAATTGGTGAGTGCTATATTGCAGAGAGGGGAGGATGGTAGGCTGATAATTGGTGAGTGCTGTATTGCAGAGAGGGGAGGATGGTAGGCTGATAATTGGTGAGTGCTATATTGCACGGAGGGGAGGTTGGTAGGCTGATAATTGGTGAGTGCTATATTGCAGAGAGGGGAGGATGGTAGGCTGATAATTGGTGAGTGCTGTATTGCACGGAGGGGAGGATGGTAGGCTGATAATTGGTGAGTGCTGTATTGCACGGAGGGGAGTATGGTAGGCTGATAATTGGTGAGTGCTGTATTGCACGGAGGGGAGGATGGTAGGCTGAGGTAATTGGTGAGTGCTGTATTGCACGGAGGGGAGGATGGTAGGCTGATAATTGGTGAGTGCTGTATTGCACGGAGGGGAGGATGGTAGGCTGATAATTGGTGAGTGCTGTATTGCACGGAGGGGAGGATGGTAGGCTGATAATTGGTGAGTGCTGTATTGCACGGAGGGGAGGATGGTAGGCTGATAATTGGTGAGTGCTGTATTGCACGGAGGGGAGGATGGTAGGCTGATAATTGGTGAGTGCTGTATTGCACGGAGGGGAGGATGGTAGGCTGATAATTGGTGAGTGCTGTATTGCACGGAGGGGAGGATGGTAGGCTGATAATTGGTGAGTGCTGTATTGCAGAGAGGGGAGGATGGTAGGCTGATAATTGGTGAGTGCTGTATTGCACGGAGGGGAGGATGGTAGGCTGATAATTGGTGAGTGCTGTATTGCACGGAGGGGAGGATGGTAGGCTGATAATTGGTGAGTGCTGTATTGCAGAGAGGGGAGGATGGTAGGCTGATAATTGGTGAGTGCTGTATTGCAGAGAGGGGAGGATGGTAGGCTGATAATTGGTGAGTGCTGTATTGCAGAGAGGGGAGGATGGTAGGCTGATAATTGGTGAGTGCTGTATTGCACGGAGGGGAGGATGGTAGGCTGATAATTGGTGAGTGTTATATTGCACGGAGGGGAGGTTGGTAGGCTGATAATTGGTGAGTGTTATATTGCACGGAGGGGAGGATGGTAGGCTGATAATTGGTGAGTGCTGTATTGCAGAGAGGGGAGGATGGTAGGCTGATAATTGGTGAGTGCTGTATTGCACGGAGGGGAGGATGGTAGGCTGATAATTGGTGAGTGCTGTATTGCAGAGAGGGGAGGATGGTAGGCTGATAATTGGTGAGTGCTGTATTGCAGAGAGGGGAGGATGGTAGGCTGATAATTGGTGAGTGCTGTATTGCATGAAGGGGAGGATGGTAGGCTGATAATTGGTGAGTGCTGTATTGCATGTAGGGGAGGATGGTAGGCTGATAATTGGTGAGTGCTGTATTGCAGAGAGGGGAGGATGGTAGGCTGATAATTGGTGAGTGCAGTATTGCAGAGAGGGGAGGATGATAGGCTGATAATTGGTGAGTGCTATCCTGCAGGGAGGGGAGGATGGCAGGCTGATAATTGGTGAGTGTTATATTGCATGGAGGGGAGGATGGTAGGCTGATAATTGGTGAGTGTTATATTGCACGGAGGGGAGGATGGTAGGCTGATAATTGGTGAGTGTTATATTGCAGAGAGGGGAGGATGGTAGGCTGATAATTGGTGAGTGCTGTTTTGCAGAGAGGGGAGGATGGTAGGCTGATAATTGGTGAGTGCTGTATTGCACGGAGGGGAGAATGGTAGGCTGATAATTGGTGAGTGCTGTATTGCACGGAGGGGAGGATGGCAGGCTGATAATTGGTGAGTGCTGTATTGCAGAGAGGGGAGGATGGTAGGCTGATAATTGGTGAGTGCTGTATTGCAGAGAGGCGAGGATGGTAGGCTGATAATTGGTGAGTGTTATATTGCACGGAGGGGAGGATGGTAGGCTGATAATTGGTAAGTGCTATACTGCAGGGAGGGGAGGCTGGTAGGCTGATAATTGGTGAGTGCTATATTGCATGGAGGGGAGGATGGTAGGCTGATAATTGGTGAGTGCTGTATTGCACGGAGGGGAGGATGGTAGGCTGATAATTGGTGAGTGCTATATTGCATGGAGGGGAGGATGGTAGGCTGATAATTAGTGAGTGCTATATTGCACGGAGGGGAGGATGGTAGGCTGATAATTGGTGAGTGCTGTATTGCAGAGAGGGGAGGATGGTAGGCTGATAATTGGTGAGTGCTGTATTGCAGAGAGGGGAGGATGGTAGGCTGATAATTGGTGAATGCTGTATTGCAGAGAGGGGAGGATGGTAGGCTGATAATTGGTGTGTGCTGTATTGCACGGAGGGGAGGATGGTAGGCTGATAATTGGTGAGTGCTATATTGCACGGAGGGGAGGATGGTAGGCTGATAATTGGTGAGTGCTATATTGCACGGAGGGGAGGATGGCAGGCTGATAATTGGTGAGTGCTGTATTGCAGAGAGGGGAGGATGGTAGGCTGATAATTGGTGAGTGCTGTATTGCAGAGAGGCGAGGATGGTAGGCTGATAATTGGTGAGTGTTATATTGCACGGAGGGGAGGATGGTAGGCTGATAATTGGTAAGTGCTATACTGCAGGGAGGGGAGGCTGGTAGGCTGATAATTGGTGAGTGCTATATTGCATGGAGGGGAGGATGGTAGGCTGATAATTGGTGAGTGCTGTATTGCACGGAGGGGAGGATGGTAGGCTGATAATTGGTGAGTGCTGTATTGCAGAGAGGGGAGGATGGTAGGCTGATAATTGGTGAGTGCTGTATTGCAGAGAGGGGAGGATGGTAGGCTGATAATTGGTGAGTGCTGTATTGCACGGAGGGGAGGATGGTAGGCTGATAATTGGTGAGTGCTATATTGCACGGAGGGGAGGATGGTAGGCTGATATTTGGTGAGTGCTATATTGCACGGAGGGGAGGATCGTAGGCTGATAATTGGTGAGTGCTGTATTGCACGGAGGGGAGGATGGTAGGCTGATAATTGGTGAGTGCTATATTGCACGGAGGGGAGGATGGTAGGCTGATAATTGGTGAGTGCTGTATTGCACGGAGGGGAGGATGGTAGGCTGATAATTGGTGAGTGCTATATTGCACGGAGGGGAGGATGGCAGTCTGATGAGCAGCATTAAGTACATTTTCTGGGCATTGAATGCATTCTCCCAACTTGAGCTGTGACGTCAGTGTCTCCCACATGAATTACCTCCCCCAACTTTCCCTCGGGCACCGCTGACTGACTTTTAGGAGTGAACAAACTTGACCAGTGTAGAAAAAATTTGGAGCTAAATTCGCATTCTACAGATGGTCAATATGGCGATTTTTGAAGAGGAAGTGTGAGATGGAGGAGGAGAATTCTGAGCCTAGGCCTATGGACAATTTTGATAAGGGTAATGATGAAGAATTACAATCTCCTGAGTCATTTCACTGAAATAATGCAACAGCAGACTAAAAAAAGTCCATCCTTTTTTTTATTACAAAACAATGAAAGTTTATTTACACAACAAATACACAAAGTACAAACATTAAGCATTTACAAGACGGTGAATAAGTTCAGATTAAAATATGATTACTGTCTATAAAACAATCAATCCCCCCAGAGGGCCCACTGCTCCCTGAAATCCCCCACAATACCCATTGTGATCACATGCACCCTCTTCAAGGACAGTTGGGCACAAACATATCCTCGGAAGAGGGGCAGGCAGTCAGCCCTGGCAGAGCCCTCGATTACCCACCGCCTAGACCCATGAATGGCCATCTTGGCTAAGCCCAGGAGCATGCTCACCAGTACGTCCTCTTCCTGACCTGCACTGTTCAGTACTGAGGCCATTATACCGTATATGAAGAGCGTGGGGCTGAAGTTCAACCAGAACTTGAGCAGCAGCCCCTTCAGAGGACGTGCAACCTCTCACACTCCATGTATGCGCGGTACACTGACTCGTCCGGACCACTGGATGGACAGGTGGACGGAGTGTCAGTACCCGTTGCATGGCACTGCCCTATGTCAGACTTTCCACCCCAGTTCTTCAATGTGAAGGGACCTGCATAAAGATATTTCTACTGGGAACCTCCTCCACTGCCAGACGGTAAAACAGACCACCAAGCTAAGTCTGGTCAGCAGACAAAGTGAAAGTGCTTTGGAGGTCACGGAAGGGTACAGTAGGCATTCCTGTGAGACAGCTCGTGTTATGCAGGGCCTTCTCCCCACGTGGTCTCCTGAGGCCTGGGTCCGACGAGCACTTCCGCTCCTCCAGATGGTGGTGCAGCCGGAACCCCACCGCTTTCCCAATCCCCCTCCTCACTTACTGTGATAGGATGGGGACCAGTCCCCTTCACAGTTAGAGCACCGTCCCCCAGCATCCTGTCTGAATGAGACTAGACACCGTACCCTCAACAACTCTCGGTAAAAGTGAGGCAGTTCCCTCAAAGTGGCGCAGCTGGTGCTGTTGCAGGCAGGTCCCCTGCTGAGAAAGTGTATCACCAGCACATGCCGTCTCAGAGGGTGGTTGCTATAAAGGTATCTCTGCAGGGTTCTGAGGCAGAGAGCTGCCAGCTGGGTATGCACTCACCAATGACTGACCACTTCCTGCGATCAGAAGACTCAAGACCATAGCAGAGACCCATTGCCTCCTGTTGCGCCAGAAGAAGTCCATCAGCCTCTTCTGGGTCCTGGAGACAAGCAGTGGGCGGGACTCATGTAATTAACTGCTACCATGTCTTTACAGTGAAAACTACATATCAATGGGTTTTACATGGACTGGTGATCCAAGTTGTCCTATTCCATTGTGTCTAGTCTGTGGCAAACAATTTACAAATGTAGTAATGGTTCCTTCAAAATTAAAAAGACACTTAACTACAAATCACAGCCATATGACACATAAAAGTGCTGATTATTTTAAACGACTAATTAAATCTCAAATCAAAAGTCAGTAAAAAGATTCAGGAGGCAACTTATTCAGTAGCTTTAAGACCAGTTCACTCGAGAATGAATATTTTGCTGCAGTTTTCATCTCCTTACAAGCTTTTTCTGTTTAACAAGCATCAAGAGCAAGGATAGAAATGGTCTCATTTCAGTTGAAGGTGAAATGCATGTGTGCTTATCCCAAGTTCAACCCAGAATTGAGAAATTTATTATGTTTACCTTTTACGAAAGAGAAAAAAAGTAATTTCAAGAAAGGTAAGCTAAGCTTAACTTTTTTTTCCAGAAAAGATTGGCTAAAAATTCATTCTCTATTCAAAAGAGCATTGACAATTACTTTTGGATTGTTATATTTACAGCTTACCGATCATGCTAATGTCCCATGAGCTCTAGATATAATAACTTTTATGGGGCGGGGGGGGGGCGTTCCCTGAGAGCTCAAAATGATTTCAAGAGTTTCTCCAGGGAAAAAAGGTTGAGAAAGGCTGGTGTAGAATGTAGGGAATCTTGATCAGCTAGATATGTGGGCTGAAGATAGGCAAATGGCTTTCATTTTGGGTAAATGTGAGGTTTTGTGTTTTGGGGATCAAGCCAGGTAGGGCTTGTACAGTGAATGGTAGGACCCTGCAGAGTGTTTTGGAACAAAGGAATCTAGGAGTGCAAGTTTACTGAAAGCCAAGTCTCAGTTAGGGTGGTAAAGGAAGCATAGGGGGTACTAGCTTTTTGGAGAGAAGGAGGATGAGAGGGGACATGATAGAGGTGTACAAGTTAATAAGAGGAATAGATAGAGTGGATAGCCAGTGCCTCTTCCCCAGGGCACCACTGGTCAATACAAGAGGACATGGCTTTAAGGTAAGGGGTGGGAAGTTCAAGGGGGATATTAGAGGAAGGTTTTTTACTTAGAGAGTGGTTGGTGCGTGGAATGCACTGCCTGAGTCAGTGGTGGAGGCAAATACACTCGTGAGTTTAAGAGAGTACTAGACAGGTATATGGGGGAATTTAAAGTGGGTCTTATATGGGAGGCAGGGTTTGAGGGTCGGCACAATATTGTGGGCCGAAGGGCCTGTACTGTGCTGTACTTTTCTAATTGGTCAATGTACTATTGCAGTCAGAGTATTGTGTACAGTTTTGGTCCTAGGAAAAATATTATTAAGCTTGAAAGAGGCAGAAAAGATTTTTCAGAATGTTGCATGGAGCTGAGGGCTTGAATTACAAGAAGAGAGGTTTAAGATCAGAGGTGAAAGATGTAAATGGAGCATCAGGGAAGCTTTTTGTGGTGATGCATATTTGGAATAATCTGCCAGAAATAGTGGTTGAGGCAGGAAAATTAACAACACTTCAAAAAACAAGTACATGGATAGGAGAGGTTTAGAGGTCAATGGGCCAAAGGAGAGCAGGTGGGACTATCTTGCCAGGCAATAAGTTGTACAAGTTGGGCTGAAGTGCCTGTTTCCATGCTGTAAGACTATAAATCAATGAACTCTTGATCTCTTAATCTACTTTGTCGTGGCCGTTGCACTTTATTTTCTACCTATAATGCATTTTCTGTGTAACTTTAACAGTATATCCTACATTCTGTTATTGTTTACTACTTTGATTTACTTGTGTGTGCAATGATCTGTCTGGATGGCATGCAGACAAAACTCTATCTCAGTACAGGTCGACCTTCACTAATCCGGCACCATTGGGACCTGAGGAGTGCCGGATTTGTGAAAATGCCGAATTACGGAAGGACCACATTAAGCATAATCAGTGCCGGATTATCGAAGGAACCGGATTATAGGTAGTCAGATTAGTGAAGGTCGATCTATACATGTGACAAGTTGAAAAAAACTGTTTCCTTGCTTCTGATTGCACATGTACATTGAGAATGCCTTTGTAATTGTAGTAAAACCTGAAAGTCACTTTCTATTTTGGTTGAAGAAGTTAGATTTGATTGATGAGAGTCCAGAAGAATGTGTGTTTGTAATTTATTGTTGCATAGACTGTTGTTCACATTGAATGGATTTTATAATGATCAAAGGAGTTTTATTTAAACGTTATTGTGCAGAAGATATTTACATAATGACATTTGTACATATGTTGCAGTTTCTTTATTATGTGCACATCATTGAAGAATTTTCTGTGAAGTATATTAATGATCATAATGCTTTAAGTATCTGCAGTACTCATTAAAGTTTATAATATATTAAGGTATATGGTGCACAGAGCAGGTTAAGCAGCATCTTTGGAGAAGGAAATAGCAGTAACATGCAGCTCATTGATGGTTAATCAGAAATGCTCTGATAGAAGGGTTTCAATTTATTGCTTTTTCTGTAAATAATCCCAAATCACATTCAGAGCATTTTTCTGCTCTTAATGTAATTAATCAGTAGATCAGTACAATGGAAGGTGTATTGTGTTTGTAGCAGTTGACTTTTGAAAGATATATACCAAAGCAATTTACTCCATAAAGTGTGTTGTTATTTAGCTGGTCTCTGTGTTACTGTATGGGGTCTTAAAATGTTACTGTGTAGAAATAAGCTGCTCGGTTCATTGATTTCAGTGGTTCCATTTAATGTCAGAGGATACCTACAACCTGAAATTCTTACTCTTAGCATACATCCATGAAACAGAAAACCCCAAAAATGAATGACAAAAAGACAAAGAACCTCAAAGCCCCTTCCCCCATCCATGCAGAAGTAGCAATAAAGCATCAACCTCCTCCCCCTACTTGTTCCAGCAGGTAGCATCAGCCCCCCCACCACCCACCGTGCAAGCAATAGCAAAGACCCCAAAGAGACCATGATCTAGAGACCATTAAAAATTGTAGCTCATAACCCAGCTCTTCAACATGCCACAGTCTCGCCCGCCCTTTCTCGCCACCCCTTCGCTCTCACGTGCGCAAGCTCTCGGCCCCCCTCTCTCTCTTGCCCGCATGCCCCCCTCTCTCGCATGCATGCTCCCTCTCCCTCACTCGCTCATTAATAAGGGAGAGAGAGGTATCACCTTATCCTAAGTGAGAAGGGAGAGCTACAGTTTTTCGCATTCTGTAATTATTTATTCCATTAGAAAGAATTTCTGGGTTTTGGTTTCACATTCCAATCACTACAGATTTCTTTTTACATCTTCCCTTTTAGTTCTGCCTATGATTGTTTCATAGCCAATTGGTGCAGAGAACTTAGTTACAGTATTTATATTTTATATAGACCAGAAATTCTGTATGTATGTCAATATTACCATTTTAGATAATGGTTGTCTTATGACAATTATTTCAGGTTGATAAATAATAACCTGTCTATTTGCCTATTCTGCTGCCCAATATGTTTATTTATAAAATTGTGGTGCTCCAATTTGGGGTGGTCCTCATGCCCTTAGTGTATCATCAATGTCTTATAACAAATTAGTTGTGTATGGAAGTATATCAGAGGCCCAGACGTAGACTCTTGTTTAGTGTTATTTGCCACACCTTTCCACTCCAAATGGTTTCCATTAAGCACTGCTTCAGTTTGTATTAATATGGTTTGATACCTTTTCTCCTCAATACATTCAGCTTCCGTCCCTGAAGAAGGGTCTCAGCCTGAAATACTGACTATTTATTCATTTCCATTGATGCTACCTGACCTGCTGAGTTCCTCCAGCATTTTAACATGTTATTCTGCTCCTCCTTTCCCATTTTTATTTATTATATTTCTCAGTATTTTCTATTATACCAACAAAACCTTTTACATATTAAAACACACTTTTTGTTTACATGATTTTTAAAATCTCTATTGTTCTGAAGCTAATTATATTGTGGTTGCCGTATCTCAACTATTTTAACCTCTGGTTGCTGATTCCCTCATTTCAGAACCAGACTCAGGCGATTATTGCTGCCTTGAATCCATGAATTAGAAGTCTTGTACCAACATGCCTGCAGGAGTCATTGTTATTTCCAAGACCTCAGTTACTAAGAATGTTCTCTTCATTAAACCTCATTAAACTTCAGATTGATAAATTTCACTGATAAAGTTAGCAGCTTACTGATCTTGAAAATGGTGGCTGCAGCAGTTACGCAATTTTGATGATTGCCAGAAATTCACACAAGATGGCTGCTATTTATTCTAGATCTTAGAGCAAAGATGGTGCCCCTCTATTACAATGCAGTTTACTTAAAACATTTTGGAACTGCAAGTAACTTTGTGTTTTCAAACTTCATGGGAAGACCAATTCACTGGACGTATTGAAAGATTAAAAACAAGTGAGGACACAGTATTCATCCAAGGAGGGAATGTGTTGAGTGACATTTTGGCTTTGGTGAAGTGTTACTGAAGAAGCTCTTTGGTAGCCATGCAGCTGTTGGCTTCTGCCGTAAACCTCATTGTTCTACTTCGCAAGCTGAAATAATCTGAACATCCTTTGAGACAAATTGCAACATGATTTATGATGATAAATTGCTTTAAAGTAAACTAAACCAAATTTAAAAAATGTTGACGCTGGAAATTATTTTGGATTAATTTCCAAGAAGCTCAGAATTACTTAAATATGGAGAAGTCACTCATCATTGCACCTTATACCTTAGTCCAATCCTGTAATAAAAATGTAGCTGTTGTTGCGGTTATAAAATCCATTAACCATTTAATATTTCTACTTTCATTCAATTTTTATACATTCATTCAATTCAGCATATCTCTTCTGTGTAGCCACACCCCGAACTCCTTCATTGATGCTGGAGATTTCATTCAGAATTATTATCCTTTTGCCCTAGTTGCTAAACCAGGATTTTCCTAGAATACTGTGGTAATGCCCGGTTAATGTTTTGTTGAGCGAACTGTCATCTTAGCCCTCTTATTTCCCTTTAAAGAAATCTGTAGAATTGGTCAGATGTGATTTTCCTTTCATAAAGCAATGTTTACTTTATCTGTTGCCCTTTAAATGTATCATATTCCTCCTGCCTCTGGATCTCTGTAATTCTGATACTGTTTGTGAATAGCTTTGGGCTCTTTGTTATGTCACAGAAAACAGAGTTTAATTTTGTTAACTATTATTGGATTTGGTCACAATTTTTATATATAGGCTATCCTGGGTTATGAATGGGTTCCTGTTTTGCAGGGGTTGTGGGAATGGGTAGTGCAAGAGAGAGAGAAGAATAGACAGAGCAATAGAGAGAGAGAGTTTCCAAACAAATGAGACTTATGATTAAAAGCCTTAACTGAACTGCTATCTTCTGCTTACATAAAGTCCATGTCCTTTCAACTTCTGCATATTGTGGCTGTCTAACTACCTCTATTGTATTTGCATCCACTACCAACCCTGGCAGAACATTCCAGGTACCAAAAATGACCCCACACATCTGCTTTGAAATCTTCTCACCTTAGGTGCATGCTCTGTAGTCTTAAAGTGTAGGAACTAAACGTAAGTACAGACTTTTGAGTTTTGTAATATTACTGGAGCTCATTTGC
Organism: Mobula hypostoma; assembly: GCF_963921235.1. Lineage (NCBI taxonomy): Eukaryota > Metazoa > Chordata > Chondrichthyes > Myliobatiformes > Myliobatidae > Mobula > Mobula hypostoma. Next base: position 154,911,871 of record NC_086098.1, on the reverse strand, counting down.
ATGTGTGAGTGTCCACAAGTTTGGTGTATGTAACCTGGGAATAGCCTGTATATAATATATATTTCCCATTTCCCCCGAGTAGATTGATGGGCTATTTCAGTGGGTAGTTAAGGTCAACTGTATTGAGTTGAGACTCACTTGTAGGCCATACTGAGTTTATGTTGATAACCAGCTGAAAGCAGTCTGGTAGTTTCATGATAACCATTATTGGTTCTGTATAATTATTTGAATTTAAATTCCCTGACCTCTGAATGTTAGTCTGTTAAATTAAAGATGCAATAATGCACAATTGACTGTGCTCAAAGATTGCATAAGCTACTTTAGAACTTTGCTAAACTTCCCCCAACAATTCAGTCTTTCTGGCTTGTTGTGCTCTTTGTTACATTGAGATGCTGCTTTGAAAAAACTTTCTTTGCTAACATGCACTGAAAGCAGAGGGCAGCATGCATCCTTTCTGACATTCAGACAGCCGTATAATTGATATCCATGTTCAGCGTATTTGAAAGTAATTCAACCAGTGGATCCTGTTAACCATAGGCTTGCCTTCATATGGCAAATCTGTTAAAAAGTGAGAAAGTATTGAGTGTGGGAAAAGTATCAGAGTTACAGGACTTCAGTTAGTTCATGGAGGCAGGGTAACAGCTAGCAGTCACTTATTTTCTCTACTTAGATGGGCAATAGTCCTGTTTAGGCATGTGAGCTTACAATAAAGTTCAGTATGTTAGAAGGACCTTACTGTCTTTTGCACCCCCCCCCCCAATACATTTCTTCCTATACCGATCTGACTTATCACTATCATTACTAGAGGGTAGGCAGGCAGGTAAGTGCTTTGAGCTCCTCGGAAGTTGTCTGTGCTGAAGATTAGTTACTGGGCATCCTGTGTAGCTTAATTCATTACCCGTGTAAAGTTTGGATTTACCCATTCAGTTCCTAAACAACATTATTGGAAACTTCCACTTCAACATGTATATCCTTTGTTACATACCCCGTAACTGGGTTGCCAAACCAGCAGAAATGGACCACTAGTTGGAGCCTGGATTACTGGAAACTAATAAAGTTTTATTAAAGAAATAAGTAACACAGTACTCTAATCGTAAGGATATAAATGCAACAGGTTAGCAATGATAAAACACACATGTACACAGAACTAGGGTAATAGGAATTGTTACGTACCCTGTAACTGGGTTGCCAAACCAGCAGAAATGGATCACTCAGTTGGAGTCTGGATTACTAGAACTAAGAAAGTTTTATTAAAGAAACAAGCAACACAGTACTCTAATCAAAAGGATAATGAATGCAACAGTTCAGCAATGATAAACATACATGTACACAGAATTCAGAAAACAGGATCAATCAAGCTCTCTCGTTGTCTAGGGGCAAATGACCAGTTTCAAAGTGACACAAAGTTCAGTTCAATTTAGTTCAGTTTGCAGTAATCGTTGCCGTGGCGATGGACAGTTGGAGGTGGGGAAGGAGAGAGAGCAAAACGAATGAATATTCAACACAGCTTCCACACAGACCTTCGCAGTCAGCTTTCGGGCGAGCCCTCTGTGATGTCATCTGAGGTCACCGACCGTGACCCCTCCGTTTCCAGATACGACCGTTTCTCTGTGCTGAACCTGGCACCCAGGCAAGGGTGGACACACACCAGGTTCCTGCCGATCGTGCCTTTCCACCCTGGGCGTTTATGGCCTGGTACTTCCCACCGACTTGTGAGAGGCGCACCGCTTCCAGGGTCTCGTTACCTCGGGTGTCGTGTGTGTCCTGCCTTAGCAAGCCTGTCCCTTTTTATCCCCCTGCTGGGGTATCGCCTGTCCATCACTTCAAACAGTTCAGGGTTCAAAGGGGGGGGGCCGCTCTAGACAGCTCTCTCCTTCTGTTATTCTCTCTCCCGTCCCTTCATTACACATCTCCAAATGCTGCTCCATTGTTTCCCTTATATCTCTCTCTCCTGAAGACAGGTGGCAGACCAACTGCTGATCACACAGGACTGCTAACATCTTATCTATGTGTATTCTTGTCACAGAATCAACCAAGCTCTATCGCAGTCTAGGGGTAAAATGATCAGTCTTAAGTGATGCAGAGTTCAGTTCAGCTTAGTACAGTTAGCAGTAATCGCTGTTGTGCCGGAGAGAGAGAGATGCAAATTTTGATTGAAGCAGACCTTTGATGTTCTTCGAAGTTGGCTTTCGGGCGGATCCTTTTACGTCTTCTATCCCACTGTGGTCACCGACTGTGACCCCTCCGTTCCAGATACGACCGTTCTTCCGCGGTGAACCCGGCACCCAGGCAAGGGTGGACACACGCACCAGGTTCCCGCCAATCATACCTTTTCACCCTGTGAGTCTATGGTCGGTTCCCGCAAACCGGACCACCAAACTTCTACCAACTTGTGGGGGCACACCGCTCTTCCAGGGTCTCGTTATCTCATGGTGTGTGTCGTGCCTTAGCGAACCTGTTCGCTTTATCCCCCTGCTGGGGTATAGCCTGTCCATCAAACTTCAAATAGTTCAGGTTCAAAGCAACCGGTCTGTCAATATTCTGAGTTTTGTCTCTTTTCGTTAACCTCTCTCTCCTCTCTCATTAACATTTTGAACGTTTCTCCATTGTCTCCCTTATCTCTCTCATTAGCTTCAATCTTCTGATAACTTGGTTTGTCGTCACACCTTAATGCAGAAGTTCTGCTGAAGGGTCTCGGCCTGAAACGTCGACTGTACTCTTTTCGTTAGATACTGCCTGCTGAGTTCCTGCAGCATTTTGTGTGTGTTGCGAGAAATTTTAATTTAATTGTTACAAAGAATGTCCAATTGACTGTGCAGCTTTGTAGACTAGGTCTGTGTTATCTGGAGTTTATAGTGGGGCGAAATCTTAAAATTCATAAAATTCTTATGAAGGTATACAGACTGGATGCAGGGGGAAGATTTCCCCTGTATGAGGGTCTGGGATCAGGGGTCACAGTATCACAAAAAGAGGCTGTCCTTTTAAGACATGAGATGAGGATAAATTTTTCTTTCAGAGAGTCGTGAACCTTTCCCAGAAGATTTCTCTGTCCCAGAGGGCTTTGGAGGTTCAGTCAATATGTTCTTTAAAAGCAGAGATTAATCAATTTCTGGTTATTAAGTGAATAATGGATGTGAGGATTGTGTCGGGAAATGACACCAATCAGCAATGATTTTGATGAAGGGTTGTTTTATTTCTTCGTTTCTTCTACACTCTTACTGATGAATCTTCAGCTTTGCTTGAATACTTCATTTAGCTTATCATGCCATATTTACTTGCTCTCTTTTTTCTCTAACATCTCATGTTTCTTTTTTCAAATCACTGCACTTCTTTATCTGTGACACACCTTTTTTATTGTTTGCCCTTATTTTGGTCATGTATTAGCATATTTTTGGCAAGAGTTGCTTGTTGAGCATGATTCCTAGACAAAACATTCATACAAATGTCTCAATCAAGATTTGGATCCATACGCATAAAAACATATGGTAGACAAAAAGGAAACTTGGGTATGATTGCAGCAAGATGGTAGGACTGCATTCCAGCAGTGAATCTGGGAAGGTTCTTGTACAGCCCACATAGTTACATTTTTTAATGATTCTGTCACTGAGCTTCTCCCTGCTTGCAAGCGTGAAGGGGTATTTTAACTTGTGAATGACGCTTGCATTACATTCAGTAGCTTGTCTGTTAGTTAGCATATGGTCTTAGTTGTTTGTCTTCAAATTAAAAAAGGATATTCAACTTTTATGTTTGAGGTTTATCTGCACCATCTTGTAAAATAACAGATTTTGATAACAGTTGTTTACATTTATGCCACGTTGTGACAGCATTCTGAAGTGCTGCTTGCTTGTAAATTCACAAATAGCAGCCTTGATAACAGTTGAGTCCTGGACAGGAACTGATCGCATATCAAGAGGTGGACAGCTGATTGCCATTGGAGAGGTCCTCCCCTGCTTAGTCTGACTTGGGAGACTGGCAAGCTGAGGTGTTTTGCTTGTCATTTGAAGATCAGGGTAAACAGTATTTTAAGATTTAATCTCCCTTCTGCCAAAATCATAATGAATGTATTGATGTTTACTTTCCTCTCTTCCGCCCCCATACTGGTCAGTGGCTGAAACCTGACAAATAAGGAAAGGTCTTCCATTGAGTTTGTGAGCTGGGGATGCAAAACCGAAGTTGGAAAGGAACTTGTGTCTGACCTATGGATCATATGTTTGTAATTAACTATTCTTAGTAAATGCATTCTTTGATGTTGAAACAAAGGCCGACTGCCCAGTATATGAATGCTTGGAGGTGTGTTGTAGAGAGGAATAACAGAGTACTCGTGCATTCAGGTTTTATGGCAGGAGTAAGCTGTGTCATCAGGGTGGCATGAACCTGACAGGAATTTCACAGAAATGTTCATTTGAACTTGGGATAAGTTACTGAATGGAAAAAATGGATGGGTTACTGAATGGAGCAGGCAAGCTTGAAAAGCAAAGAAATAAGCAGCAGTGGGAATTGTTTTCAGACTGGGTACACAGAAAGTATGGAGAGAATTCTACAGTTCAGTGCATGAAATAGGATTGTGGACGGGTAGCTCAGTTGAGGAAAAAATACAAATCCAAGCTGAAATGTGTTGTAAGTTGATGCACAAGAGGTAAGAATTGTAGGCACCCAAGATAATGCAGATGTGAAGTCTTGAGTAACAATCGTAAGTAGGTATCTGAACAGAATAGAAAATAGTAAATGGCAGGGCCTGACTCATTAATGCAACTCAACCAAGATTTGGAGTTAATTATTGCTTGGTAAAAACCCTTTGGACATGGTTACAGAAAAAATGAGGAGTGGTTATTATCACATTTCTAAGGGTTAAACTGGTTATAAATTGTGCAATAGTGAAGGCTTGATTATATTGTATGGGTTGTATTCTAATTCTCCGAAAACTGGAATGCAGAAAGTGCATGAAACATTCACATACATTTAAAGAGCATTTATTACAAATAGAGTTGTATTTTTTCATTATATGCTAGGCTAGACTGAAATGGGAAAATGTGCCAAAAGTACTTGATCATGTTTTTGCTGTTTAATGAAAAAAGATATTGTGCTTTGAGTATATGCCGGTATTTGAGCAAAAGAATTTGAAGAATTAGAAATATTTGGGCAAAAGTAAATACTGTGTTGTAATTAGATACACTTAAAAAATAAAATGTTAAACGATGTCAAAAAGGGATGATAGGCAAAATTTAGCAGAGTATGATATATAAGGTATTATCTTTCTCCCAGCATATTGATGAAGGATTGTCATGGTGAGGATTTAGTTGCTAAGTGATGGAACTGGCCACAAATCAATGCTCCCTATTTGAGCCAAATTGTCAGTGCTCTCTAGAAAAAGATAGAATATAAATTCACTGATCATTCTTTGGTTAAAAACTCCTGGATTTAGTATTTATGTTCCAACAATATAACGCAGTACAATTAGGTGGCTGACTTTGGTTTGGGATAAACTTTATCATTTGTGATTGTTAAGCAAAATATGGTCACGCTGGTACGGTGATTGTTGCAATTCTTTAAGTTTATGTACAGATAATTTCCAGGTACTGAAGTATTGCAAAATTTTCATACTTTCATGTGGAAATGCTTGGCATAGGGATTTACTGCCTGAGTTCTAATCAACAGATGTAATTTGAGTTTCCAATTTACTTTCTTTATCTCTTTGTACTGATAGGAATGTGGAAGATGAAACGGTTGACAAGGACAAGATGCTGTTGCAGAAGGAAGCAGAGGTGAGTGCATTAACTTGTAAGGAGAAATGTGCAGAAATCAGTAAGTAGTAAGATAAGCTATAATTTGAGTTCTCAACATCTTATAGTGTGTGCCTTCTGTTTACGACTAAATCGACTAACGAATCAAATCCTTCCGAGTCATCAGTTCATTATTTACATTTTTCTTGCCTGCTCTCTTTGTTTTTAATGACCTTTTGTTTATCTTCTACCAGAAGATGCACTTTACTGAATGATCTAGCCCAGTGTTTCTCAGCCTTTTTTTAGCCCAACGCCCTGCTAAAGCACTTTCGTATTTGCCAACACCCTCTTAGGCACAGTACCTCTCTGGTGCCCCCATAGTGCAAAAACATGTCTACCATATGCTAACATGAGAGAAATGATCCTTCTTTAAATATTCATTTGTCTTTAAACCTGGCTTACAAGGTACCTGTGCACTTTACAGCAGCTTCGAATTCAGTGTGGTCCTTGAGCTTGATGAATGGTTTTTAAGCAAGAGTTGAAATATCTGGTTCAAGTTGTGACAGCAAAAGCTTTCAGTCCTTATGCATAACAAAGTCCAGGTGGTTTCTGTTGTTTGTGAGTATGTGGTTCACTGTATTGAAGCCTCTTTCAACAAGATAGGAGGATAGAAATGCAATGAGGAGCAGCTTGGCTCTTCTCCAAAGATGGTGTAGTCATATACCACAAAAGCCAACCTTTTTGAAAAGCGTTTTTGTTTTTTCATCATTCTGAATTGTGATATGTTTTTCTTGCAAGCTCTCTTCCTGTTTTTCCACCTTGCAAAGAAATCGATTAATTACCCAGTCAAAATTTGCAGATCATTCAAATCCTTGAATCGATTCTGAAAATCCTTCTTCAGTGACTACAAGTATAAGCAGTACCCTTGCAAATCACTGTCTGTGAAAGAGATTGCCATACTTTCTGTGCAGGGAAACTGTGAGAACATTCTTCTCCCAATGTTTTACTTATGTATTTCCAATTTACTGATAAAAGTGGGACACTACGCTCTTTGCCTGGATTAAATTGTGATTCTCACCCTGCTGTTTCATATTTAGAATGTTCATTTTGTCATTCAGATCGGCAAGGGTATGCCATATCTCCATGTAGTTCAATCTTGTTTCCCAAACTCTTGTCGACTTTGAGCAAAAATACAACCACAGTGTCAAAAAGATCAAAGAAAGGTTTTAAGGAGCTGGTTGTGGACTACAGGAGGAATGGAGATGGGCGAACCCCTGTAGACATCAATGGATCTGAGGTTGAGAGAGTGAACAGCTTTAAGTTCATCGGCCTAAATATCACCGAGGATCTCATGTGGTCTGTACCTACCGGCTGTGTGGTGAAACAGGCACAACAGTGCCTCTTTCACTTCAGATCTTTGAAGAAGTTTGGTATGAGCCCCCTCAAATTCTAAGAACTTTCTGTAGGGACCTGATTGAGAGCATCCTGACTGGCTGCATCACTGCCTGACATGGGAAATGTACTTCCCTTAATCGCAGGACTCTGCAGAGAGTGGTGTGGACAGCCAAGTACATCTGTAGATGTGAACTTCGCACTGTTCAGGACATTTATAAAGACAGGTGTGTAAAAAAGGCCTGAAGGATATTTGGAGACCCGAGTCACCCCAACCACAAACTGTTACAGCTGCTACCATCTGAGAAACAGTACTGCAGCATAAAAGGCAGGACCAATAGGTTCCGGGACAGCTTCTTCCACCAGGCCATCAGACTACTTAATTCATGCTGATGCAACTGTATTTTTGTGTTATATTGACTATCCTGTTGTACATAATAGTTATTATAAATTACTATAATTGTACATTGCACATTTGAATTGAAAGGTAATGTAAAGATTTTTACTCATGTATATGAAGGATGTAAGTAATAAAGTCAATTCAATTCAGTTAAGCAGCAGACTTTTGACAGCCAACACACTTCAGTGTGAAGAAGCAAGTGTTCAAAGTCTTCATCATTATCTTGGCATACTAGCGAAATATGCTGCTATTTAATGGTTGAGCTTTAATTTTGGTGATAGCAGATATTACAAGAGTCAATGCTTGAAAAAGTCGCTGGCTGAGGTTTTTGGCTGCGAGATGTTGACAATTAATTACACAATAGATTACAAACAGACTTGGAATTTCTTTTTTCATAAATGCCACCAAACCAGCCTGGCGACACGTCATATAAGGTGCTCCATCTGTTGCACAAGAAATCATGTCCCTAATTGGAATATTTTTATCCTCAATATACATTCTGAGCTTGTCGTAGATTGATTTTTTTAAAAAAAATACTTTTTACAAAGGAGAATATTTTAATAAACTTTTCCATTTTTTGATAAACCGTACATATCCTGTTAGCAATCCCTCCTTGTCTCACACAATTGATTCATTCACTTGTATCCCAAATTCATTTTTTTTGTTGCTTTATAAATTGTTGATACTCAATGTCTTCACTCATTCTGTCAATACGACGTGATAGAGTTATTGCTCAGAGGAATAATTTTAAAATACCGGCATCAATTTTGAGAACAGTGGTGAGCACTTCTGATGCAGCAGGCAATATTCATCTTTCACCAAATGTATGAGATTTTCCACACTTTGCTATCATTTTTGGAAATGTTATTAGAAGCAATGAGACCACTATCAAGGTCATTTTTAGTTTTCTTGGCAAATAATTCGATGTGCAATGCTTTTCAAATGCTTCTTTCTTCTTCTGGAACTAAGTAATACCATGAATAGCCTTTCCAGGGTGTCTTTTATGGAAGACTTCGGGCAATCTTGATGGTTTCATGGCTTCATTAGACAGTACAGTATTACAAATAAGACATATGGGGCATTGCTGATCTGCGGGGAATGAAATAGAACCATACTCCAAGTATGTAACATTGTACTGATGCACTTCCTGCAGTTTCTGTTTCTTAGCAGGATTAGAATTCACAGCTTCACCATCTTCAGACTCATAGAGATTGCACCATACATATTTATTCATCATTAATAGGGCTAAATTAAAATAGAACATTAACACATACTGGGGATGCCTATCGGATGTTGACGACCGCAGCATGTTGGTCCCACGTAAGATCTCATCATCCCTGTAATGGTTCTTGACTGCATGGTTGCTTTGAACAATTCTAGAGGAATCCTTAGGGTCAGCAGGTTCCCTGATTGGCTCTATCTCACTATTTGGTTCCAGTGAATGCTGTGTTGTTCTGTGACCTGTTTTCTGTAGATATGTAGAGAAAGTTGAGAGAGTGTACTTGACTTATCAACTGTTAAATTGCACAACTCGTTCCGTGCTGTGAGTCAAAGGGTACTGTTGGGCCCCCTGGTTACTAATTTATGTATCCCCAATAATGTCTGTTTGGTTGATAAGGTTGGTTGGGATTGCCGAGTTTCAGGCGCATTTTGACTATGAGTGCTCACTGCCTGCAGAGCTGTGGTTCTTCCTATGTTCCAGTACCTCATTCTCTTTTTTTATGGAAGTGCCTGCTCTAGTAAAAGTCGGTCAGGTCTCATACCTGAAGTTAGGATGCCATTTACCGGCACCACAGCCTCCCCGCCCCCACAAGAATCTTGAATGCATCTCAATAACTTCTATTTCACCTACACCCCCTTAGAACACTTAATTGCCCCTTGGGGGAGAGAGTTCCGCCCCATTGGGAATCACTAATCTAATCAAATATCAGTGCTCAGGGGCCTGCAGAGGGTTGTTTTATGTACAGAAATGGGAATGAGACTGGAATGTAGCAATACTGTACCAAGTATTTGACCTCCATTTGGTCAATTTTGTCTTGTACTGAGTAATATTTTCAGTAAGGTGCAACCAGTGTGTTTGCAAAGGAGCTGCAGAGTGTTTCATTACATTCATCATCACCATGTTTCAAAGTACATTTATTATCAAAAGTAAGTATACAGTCCTGAAATTTGTCTTCCTGCAGGCAGCCACGAACAAAGAAACACCATAGAACGAGATTAAAAAAGAACCACACAACAAAGACCATCAAACACCCAGTACAAGAATAAAAGAAAATAATTTGCTTAGACAACAAGCAATTAACACATAGAACATTAAACATCAAGCTGCAGAGTCCCCGACAGACGCACCACATCTGTGAGGTGCCAGGGCAAGTGAAGCCTGTCTCGAAGGCAATGGCCGCAAGCCACAGCCACCGAGTCAGTCAGTTCAGTGCTGCAGGCCATCGCCGCATAGCTGCTTCCGCACCGAAGCGCCTTGATCAAATTGCACAATTAGTAAAAAAAAAGGTAAACAAAAGCACATGTAACATCAACTGCACTGTCCCCAAAATGAGCCACAACTACAGAGCAGGTTCTGCATTATGGACATTAAACATCAAACCACTGAATTCACAGCCACAAGCCAGTGAGGAATAGGAGTTGAACCTTGTAACGTGGAACCTAAGACTCCTACACCTTCCATCTATAGCAGCAAGATGGTGGCAACGTGCTGAACACTTGTTCATTTTCTGCTCTTGTCCTCGTTGATTTTAATCTTGATGCATTAACCAGTACGGAGTAATGGAACTGATCATGGATTTGTGTTCCGCTGTTACAGATCGATGGCCTTCCCTTTCATCCTTGGTGAATCTTCTAGGAGATTGGAAAAGTGGCAGATCATTTAGTCAGCTCAAAAGTACATCTGTAAAATGTAATTTATAAGCTGCAATCAATTGCAGTTCAGAGCAAGGATATTTAAAAGAAGGGAGAGTATCTAGTAGTTTCGAGCTGTCTGCAGGATATCGCCCTTGGTCGCTGGCACCATCTTGCTGGTTACGTACAAATAGAAAAACTGGTGCACTTGGTACCAATAACTTACCCCTGTGCTGGTCACAGGCAGCAATGTTTTGCTGCTTAAGGTACCTTGGAAAGGTTTGCCTCGCTCCTTATATAAAACCCCTTTTCTTTCTTTCATGGCCTTCTGTCCTCTCCTATCAGACTCCTCCTTCTCCAGCTCTGTATCTCTTTCACCAATCAACTTCCCAGCTCCTTACTTCATTCCTCCCTCTCCCGGTTTCACCTATCACCTTGCGTTTGCCTCTCCCCTCTCCCCACCTTTTAAATCTACTCACCGTTTTTTTTCTCCAGTCCTGCCAAAGGGTCTCGGCCCAAAACGTCAACTGTACATTTTTCTGTAGATCTACCTGGCCTGCTGAGTTCCTCCAGCATCTTGTGTGTGTTGCTTGGATTTCCAGCATCTGCAGATTTTCTCTTGTTTGTCGTGAGATGGAACAAATGTTTTAAGGGAGCAAATTCCATGCAAGGTCCTACCTTCATGATAATGGCTCAGTGAAAAGCTCAATAAAAGCTGTGGAATTTAAAACACAAAAAGTGATAAAAAGAAATACTTAAGTACCAGAAAAGGTCCAAGAGTTTTAATGCTTGTGGATGACGTGCAATTGTGCAGCTGTTGGCTGGCTATTCTATAATATAAGCAGAAGTGGAGAAGCAGGTCACATCAAAGACTAGAGAAAATGATGAGAAAAGTAATTATTTTTTATGATTCCTGACCCGCACTGTGGGCTTCACTGTCAAGGTGCAACAACTTTAGAGATATCATTTATATATACTCTGTTCATGCTGTTTTCCCATTTAGGAATTTCCTTTGTTATCTTCTGTAGATCTGGCTAATTGTCCAGGTATCAAGATAAAACGGAAGGAAGGAAGGAGTTGGAGATTATAGACATAATTGAATATTAGAAGAGCTGAATGATGTAGTGTATAAAATCACTTCACCAGAACCCATATTTTCTTTCACATTCTTTGATGAATCGTCACATGGAATGTGATTGTAGTATTACTGGCCTCTAGCACTGTCTCATCACCATTTCCCTTAACCTTTCCACTGTCGTCATTCTGCCTGGGAGAAATAATGTGGAGAGCAGCATAATTTAAATGATGTTACTTTGAAGTGCATTAATGGGAATTGAGAGTGTGATTGTTTACAAATTATTCATTTGTCAGAAGAAGCTAAGAAACAAAGTGGGGCAGATAACTTTGTGAATAGAGTTTCTGAATGAAAAATAGTCTTCAATATATGTCTTATTCTGGTTCAATTCCTATGTATAGTTTTGGGCAATCCATTTTAGAATGAATGTTGATGTAGTGGCAAGAGCACAGGTGGTGTACTGAATGGTGTGGATAAGAGTTCAGTTATGCTGGATGATTAGAGAAACTGACCATTCATCTTCAGGATAAAAGATTGACAGTGACTCAGGAGTGTTGCTCAGTTAATATAGAATTTACACTGCAGAAGCAGACTATTCAGCTTGGATTGATTTATCCTGGTGTTTGGGCTCTGCTTGAGATGACTCCCATTCTGTTCATTTCTCCTCAATAGATTAAATGTATCTAATACTCTTCTTTGGTGATTGGATTATGTTGTTGGTGCCTTCCCCATACGGAATCATACTAGATTAACCTAATTTTGAAATCTTGTAGATCATCTTCCTATTCTCTCATTTCATGTTGTCAGGTATTTTATCCTTGCCTTTTCCATGGAATCCTGGTAAATTTTGAAAGGGCATGTAAGCCATTTTCCTTGCAAAACTTGGAGGGGTAGCCCAGGTTATGTATTTATTATATCTGGGGATATGGTTGGAGACAGAAATAAGGAAATTGTGTCATTTGGAGAGTTGTTATGAATCTGGAACTCATCATCCAATGGCATCAGGTTCTATGAGAACTTTCAGAAACCATATACTGGTAGTGAGTAACTTAGAACGTAGAAAATTACAGCATAGTACAAGCTCTTCAGCCCATGATGTTGTGCTCTCCCTTTAATCTACTCTAAGATCAATCTAACCTTCACTCCTACATAATCCTCCATTCTTCCATCTCTTTGCGTCCTGTAGTAATCTGGGGTATACCCCTTCAGGCCCCAGGGACTTACCTATCCTAATGTTTTTCGAAAGTTCTAGCAGATCCTCTTAATATCACCATGTTCGAGCATATCAGCCAGTTTTACACTATTCTCACAGTCGTGAAGGTCTCACTCACTTGTGAATACTGAAACAAAGTACCCCTCTCTACCTCCTCAGACTGAAGGTACAAGTTTCCTCTTCTGTCTCTGATTAGTCCTTGCCTCAATCTGGCCGTCCCCCTGTTCGCCACAAAACATTTAGAACACATTGGGGTTTTCCTTAATCCTACTTGTCAAGGGCTTCTCATGCTCTCCTGTCCATTCTTAAGCTCCTTCCTGGCTACCCTGTAACTCTCCAGAGCCCTGTCTGATCTTAAGCATTATGTAAGCTATTTTCTTCCTCTTAACTAAGTGTACCACATTGCTTGTCAACCACGGTTGCTTCACCCTACCATCCTTTCCCTGTCTCAGTGGTACAAATCTATCCAGAACCCTCAGCAAGTGCTCCCAAACATCCACCACATATCTGTTGTGGTGTGTGGTCCTGAAAGTTGTAGGGTTTTCGCCCAGCAAATGTACTCGTAGATCATACAACACAGAAACATGTCCTTTGCCCATTGTTACTTTGTTGACCAGCAAACAGTTTATTATCCCCATATTCCTATCATCTCCTCCCTGATCCTTCAGTCACCTTTGGATGTGGGTGGAAACTGGAGCACCATGTCACGGGGAGAACATCCAAACTCCACACAGACAGCACTAAGTCATTGATGCTGAGGCGATGGGTGAATGGTATCCTTTTGTGATGTAAGATTCTATGGGATTCCAATGGGAGATAAGGAGATGGCAGAGGAACTGAACGAGTATTTTGCATCAGTCTTCACCGAGGAAGACATCAGCAGTATATCAGACACTCAAGGGTGGCAGGGAAGAGAAGTGTGCGCAGTCACAATTACGACAGAGAAAGTACTCAGGAAGCTGAACAGTCTAAAGGTAGATAAATCTCCCGGACCAAATGGAATGCACCCGCGTGTTCTGAAGGAAGTAGCTGTGGAGATTGCGGAGGCATTAGCGATGATCCTTCAAAAGTCGATAGGTTCTGGCATGGTTCCGGAGGACTGGAAGATTGCAAATGTCACTCTGCTATTTAAGAAGGGGGCAAGGAAGCAAAAAGGAAATTATTGACCTGTTAGCTTGACATCGGTGGTTGGGAAGTTGTTGGGGTCGATTGTCAAGGATGAGGTTACAGAGTACCTGGAGGCATATGACAAGGTAGGCAGAATTCAGCATGGATTCCTTAAAGGAAAATCCTGCCTGACAAACCTATTACAATTTTTTTGAGGAAATTACAAGTAGGCTAGACAAGGGAGATGCAGTGGATGTTGTATATTTGGATTTTCAGAAGGCCTTTAACAAGGTGCCACACATGAGGCTACTTAACAAGATAGGAGCCCATGGATTTACGGGAAAGTTAAGTACGTGGATAGAGCGTTGGCTGATTGGCAGGAAACAGAGAGTGGGAATAAAGGAATCCTATTCTGGTTGGCTGCCGGTTACCAGTGGTGTTCCGCAGGGGTCCCTGTTGGGGCTGCTTCTTTTTACATTGTACATCAACGATTTGGATTATGGAATAGATGGCTTTGTGGCTAAGTTTGCTGACGATACGAAGATAGGTGGAGGGGCCGGTAGTGCTGAGGAAACAGAGAGTCTGCAGAGAGACTTGGATAGATTGGAAGAATGGGCAAAGAAGTGGCAAATGAAATACAATGTTGGAAAGTGTATGGTTATGCACTTTGGCAGAAGAAATAAACGGGCAGACTATTATTTAAATAGGGAGAGAATTCAAAGTTCTGAGATGCAACGGGTCTTGGGAGTCCTCGTACAGGATACCCTTAAGGTTAACCTACAGGTTGAGTCGGTGGTGAAGAAGGCTAATGCAATGTTGGCATTCATTTCTAGACGAATAGAGTATAGGAGCAGGGATGTGATGTTGGAGCTCTATAAGGTGCTGGTGAGACCTCACTTGGAGTACTGTGAGCAGTTTTGGTCTCCTTATTTAAGAAAGGATGTGCTGACGTTGGAGAGGGTACAGAGAAGATTCACTAGAATGATTCCCGGAATGAGAGGGTTAACATATGAGGAACGTTTGTCCGCTCTTGGACTGTATTCCTTGGAGTTTAGAAGAATGAGGGGAGACCTCATAGAAGCATTTCGAATGTTGAAAGGCATGGACAGAGTGGATGTGGCAAAGTTGTTTCCCATGATGGGGGAGCTTAGTACGAGAGGGCATGACTTAAGGATTGAAGGGCGCCCATTCAGAACAGAAATGCAAAGAAATTTTTTTAGCCAGAGGGTGGTGAATCTATGGAATTTGTTGCCATGGGCAGCAGTGGAGGCCAAGTTATTGGGTGTATTTAAGGCAGAGATTGATAGGTATCTGAGTAGCCAGGGCATCAAAGGTTATGGTGAGAAGGCAGGGGAATGGAACTAAATGGGACAATGGATCAGCTCATGATAAAATGGTGGAGCAGACTCGATGGGCTGAATGGCCGACTTCTGCTCTTTTGTCTTATGGTAGTATGGTCTTCTGTTGTCGAGATACCCGCAGAATGTGTTTGTGGTGAAGTCAGTTGGTTGTTACTTGTGGAATAAAATTTATTTTATATACTGTATGTTAAGCATGTTCATCAGACAAATCAAATAAGGTTTAAATAATCCAGCCTTCTGAACCCTGAAATCTGTAACTCAGTACTGTGACCTAGGAATGCAAATCCACCTTTCATATCTATGTCTCCACGTGCAGATCTATTTCCAGCCACAAAATTGCCCCATTTTGAGAAGAAAGCTTCAATCAAAATCAAACATATGATGGAAAACTTTCTTTTTGATGAAATTCTCCTGGAGTTGGGTTTCCCCTGGGTTATTGAATTAAACCAATGACAGCACCTTCCTTACTTTCCACATACATGTGACTCCATTAATTGATATTGGATGCTGAACTAGTACATGTTGTAAATAGGCATTGAATATTCTGTAACAACAGTTTAAATTATGCCAACGTCATTTCCTTCCTTCCTTGCTTGTTTTATAAAGCAGATGCTGCTCAGAAGAAAATTATAAAGTGGGAAACTTCCAGTTAGCCACCCAAGTGTAAAGTGCATTGGGTAACCCATCCATTAACAAAATTTATTACATTCACATTCTGATTTATATAACCTAAAGCTGCAATCCACATCGCAGTAATTAAATGGTTCAGGCTATGGTGGCTAGCAGTCATTTTCTCTGCCAGCGCATTTTGACAGGACATTTCACCAAAGAAAACCAGGACTAGCTTAAAAAAAAGCTGCTGTTTATGTGAAATTCCCAAAAGCCACAAGTGGTCATCTGATTTTCTCACAAGCCACCCAGTGAGTGTTCTGATGATAAAGGCATATTTCACAATAACTGTTAGCTTTAACTCAGAGACTCTTACGACATAAAGTGATTAAAAATGGTTGGGCAAAAGTGCATCAGTTTTTTTAATAATTTGAGACATTATGGTGAATAAAAAAAATCCATGTTTATGGCTATCCTCTCCAATCTCTGAAAGAGTACTTAGTCTATTCAAAATATTATTGAAATGACAGTTTTAAAGTATTGAATTCCAACATTGGATGATTTTTCTTGCTGTTGTAAAACACTGTTTATTCTGTATGTTAAATCAGGGTCTGGTAACTGTGAGAGTGTGTGAATTTAGCTTGAAGCTTCACATAAGCAGTTTATTTCATTGCACTCAAGTGATGTATATGACAAACTAATCTGAATCCAAATTGCCAAGGATGGTTAAAGAATCACTTTAGTCAGCAAGTAAAACAGTACTGTGAATATCTATGAGACCCCATTAAACTGGATGTCTCTAGAGATGCGGCTTGATAGCCCCTCGCTAACAGCCACCAGACTCAGCCGTGAGAAAACCACCTTTCTCAAACTCTGTTTGTCTAGGGTAGCTATGACCTTGGTCCCGCCATACCCCTGAGGTACGCATGTCTTGCTCACCCAAACTCCTGATTTGTGTGAATGCTGTGTAACTTACTGCTCTCATGCAGTTGCCCATGGGCAAGAAATAACAGGCCATCACAAAAACCTCTCCACCCAGCGTTCTCTAGTACCTTCTCCCAATTCCACCATCCTGACTGGCTGACACCACATTCCTAAGTTGAACAACAAAGCCCCTTACCTTAGCTCAAACCCAAACAGGCTGAAAGCAGAACAGACTGCTCTTACAGAACTGTTAAGATGAAGTACCTACAGCATAGCAGTAAAAATCTTAACCAGGGTGTTACATAAACATATTAACAACAGTAGACATTCAGGGTGGCAAGGTAGCATTGTGGTTAGTGCAACCGCTTCACAGTGCCAACGATCACCGATTGGAGTTCAATTACTGTCACTGTCAGTGAGGAGCTTGAGTCTCCCCATGACTGTTTGGGCTTCCTGCAGTTGCTCAGATTTCATTCCACATTCCAAAAACATACAGTCAGGGTTAATAAGTTGTGGACGTGCTGTGTTGGCACTGAAAAAGTGATGACGCCTGTGGGCTGCCCTCAGCACAATCCTTACTAATTTGACACTAACATCGTGTATCACTCTATTTTTTGATGTACATGTGACAAATAAATCTAATCTCAAAATCATTATTCCATACAGCATCCAGCACCTGGCTATTTAAACTCTTAAGCTCAACAAATCCCTGTAGTGCCATTTTTATTTGGTATATATGTTTTCTCATATATCCAAATAAAATGGCAATTCAACTAAAATTGACAATTTTTTTGGCTGTATGTATTAGGCTTAGAATGGTAAGGAAACAGTTAACTCCAAAGCAAAGTCTGGAGTAACATGCACCTATGCAACAGCAGTCTCCTGCTTCTCTAAGACATCAGCTGTTTGTACATTTGCAAATTGGTTATTAGAGTGCTCCTTAGAGCCCCACAGGCACGCACACACACACAAACACATACTCAACATTATACACAATTGCCTTGCAGTTAAAGTGTAACTATCATCTGGCAAGAAGCCAAGTCATGCAAGCAGCAAGAAAATCTCAGGGCAGAGAACACAGTAATTAGATTAAAACAGATTCATGCACGAAGCAATGGATTCATTCCTCACAGCAATCTGGCTAGCTGGGGGCGAGCAACTCAACAGATCATCTGGTAGGACTTTTTGTCCTTGATTGGCAGAACTGATGAACTGGATGATCGTACTATTCTGATTCAATGAAATCTGTCTAATCCATTTGCAACCATTTGTTAGAATGGAGCAAATCTCAAAAATAATCATCAGAGCTAAAGTGAATTAAGTAATTCATGCAAAGAAACCTTCCATTCATTCTCTCTAATCTATTAGTTATGCTTCTCGACTTCAGCTACCAAATTATAGCTGACAAATATTATCCTGTGAAAAAACAATAGTTTGGGGGAGCTGCAGTGCAAAATTCTATTCGCCTTCTCCTGCAACATCACAAAATGACACACACAACACCCACATACAATCTATCTGGAATAAGATGTTATTCTGTGGACAAGTTTACATGAAAATAATGCATATGAATGATTATCATTACATGAAGATAATTCAGGATTTTTTTTCTTTCTATATTAGGTTTTCAACAAATACAGGTAAAAATTTGCAATAATGAGTGGTTCCATTATTAATGAAATCGACTCTTCTACTTGAGATAACTTATTCTGTTCCCTTCCCTTTCTGTACAAAGGTGTGTACAGAATTATATGAATAAATATTTCAAGTACTTGCCCAGTGGCTGAATCTTAGTTGTTTTAGAAATACTTTTCAAACAAGAAGAAACTTGCCTTCAGTGTCTGTGAGTTGGCTGCGTTCTCCCAGTATTTCTGAGGCTGCAGGAAAGAATTGTGATTTGTAGTTCCATCTTTCACTGCTCTTGAAGCTCATGTTAGAAGAGGGATAGATTCTTTTGCATTCAGTTAAGAATGCAAGAACATTGCTTATTTTGCCACTAGTCTATTTACTGGCTCAACCCATTATGATCAGTCCAGCAAGCAGTGTTGTTTACCCCTGTTGCAATTACCATACTTTCGTTTAGAATGTGCTATTTTATTGCGGTGGGTTTTTATAACTGCAGCATCTTTCTCTTTGTTATGATGTTTCCCAGTCATTATTTTGACATCCATGCAGAACGTGTCTGGGAGAGGAATGACTTGTTAACAGTATAAATAAAGATGCCGAATTGGGGAATTTGCCGTAGAGATTAGCTTGGGTTGTTTGAGAGATGGATTTCTTACCAGTTGGAGGCAATAGTGATAATTCCATAAGACATGGGAACAGAATTAGGCCACTCAGCCTATTGATTCTGTTCCGCCATTCAATTATAGCTGATTTATTGACTCTCTCAAGCTCATTCTCCTGCCTTCTTCACGAAACTTTTGATGTCCTTACTAATCAAGAAACTTACCAACCTCTGCTTTATATATACCAATGACGGCCTCCACAGCTGTCTGTAACAATGAATTCCACAGGTTCGCTACCCTCTAGCTAAAGAAACTCCTTATCTCTGTTCTAAAGAGATGTCCTTGTATTCTGAGGCAGTTTCCTCTTGCCCTAGATTGGTCCAGCATTGTAAACGTCCTCTCTGTGTCTACTCTATCCTTTCAATATTTGATAAGTTTCAATGAGATTCCAACCCCCCCCCCCCATTTGTCTCCAGTGAGTGTGGCCCAGAGCTATTAAATGCTCCTCATACATTAACCCTTTCATTAACTGGATTTTTATAGATAATTTTGAGTTATAACTTGATTGTTTGTGAATTTGAAAATATCATCTTTAAATTTACTGACATTTGGAAGACCATTCCTAGTTTTTGTCTCTCTCGGTCTCACTCACTCAAGAGTTGGGCACAAGAGCATTTAAATTTGTTTCCCTTTATAATTTAATGTGGAAATATAGTTGATGCCCTGCAACTATTTACATTCTATTTTGCAAATGATCTCTAATTGCAGTTTGCCCTTCAAAATTAATTTGTTTCTTGTACATGAATGTCTTATAGTTGGAGTTACATACTCCACATGTATTTGCTCACCCTGGAAGTTGGAAATGGCAGCATCAGTTATGTAGAATGTATTTTTGTTTCGATTTGTAGAAAGTCTAAATTTTTATAAATGTTTCCATTGTCAGAGCTGTTGTGTGAAGCTCAATGTGCCCCATCATTTCCTTTAGTAAGCAGTGAAGCAGATGCCAGAGGTGTGTAAAGGAAGGGATTTCCTTAGAGAGCATTACCTCTTGAGGAAATTATTTGGGACTGAGTTCAGCATTAAAAATGCCAAATATACAAGTGTAGGTTGATATATATAAACAAGAAAGACTTACACTTGTTAGGTATTTTTTCACTGCCTCTTTACAGCCAAAGCCAGGTTATACAGTATAATTTTTTCCATAGGAGTTAAATAAGTGCCCAAACATAATTTTTGAATAGCATTTGAGAGATGATCAGTATTGTAGGACACCAGGGAACTTGCTGTGTCATTTCCTGCTCAAATAGCTTGTATCATGGGATTTTTACATCCAGTAGGATGGACAGGTGAGCTTTGATCTTGTTTGAAGCAAGACACTCTGCTGCAGCAGTTCCTCAGCACCCCACTAGAGCAACAGCCTGATCTCATGCCCAAATCTCTACAGTGGGACTTAAATCTACAACATTGTGGTAGTTCACAGGGCTTTCAATTGTTGGCAATCTTAAAAAAAGGATAAAAACTGAGAGAAATATACTGCAGATTGGTCATTGAACAAGGAAAGCGGGTGAAGATGATAGGCATTACATCCAGATTGATAATCTATATGTCTATTTTGGTTATGACTGACTGTGCTACTGATAATCTTTGTAAATAAAGTAGCACCCCATAAAATATTTTGAAGTGGGAAAGAAAAAGATGCATAGAGTATGTAATTATTGAAGAGCTGTTTATTATATATGAAGAGCTAATGGAAATGTATTCATTCACATTGATTCCTCTCTTCATCTTCTCTGCTCCCTAAATAAATCATTTATCATTAGTTCTCCTTCAGATGTGACCAGTTGTGGGTATGGCAATAGTTTGGCGTTCTTGTAATCCTAGCCTTTTCATATATAGCCACGTGCAATAATTCCACCGCTTCAGAAGCTTCAAGTGAGAAAAGTGATTTTTGTAGGCTTTTATGGATAAGCTTTATAATATTGGAGCATGGAAGTTGATGTGGCCTTGAGTGTACACAAATATTGAAGTGCAGAACATGAAATGACTAGTTTAATTATTAACAAGATTGAACCCAGGCATTTGCCTCCTGTCTCAAGTGCACATGATCCCCCTTATAAAACCAGGTTTTCATTTTAAGGAGGGGGTCCTATTGGCTTTGATGTGGTTTTCCTGCAAACACATTGCATCTCACCTGTTTAAAACATTCCCAGTTGATGAAAACCTTTGAATTCATGCATTTGAAGTATAGCCAAAAAACTAGTAATGTCGACAGAAATAGCAGTTCTTGAAAGTTGCTCCATTTATGCTTGGCTGCTCAGAGCACTTGAAGACTCCTGCACCTAACAGATCCTTTGTGTTTGTAATTTAGTAAATAGATTGGAAGTTGCTGGAGGCCATTTTGTTGTATTTTTATCCCCTTTGTGTTTCATGACAGCTATGTCCTTACAAATTGTAAAACAATGACTTTATTACTACTGGGCAGCCATCAGGGCCACCTCCATTAGGAAAGGAAGGATTGAGGTGATATGACTTGCCTGCTTTGTTGGTAGGAATATCCAACGGAAGAAGATAAAATAACTTATGAAATTCAGTGCTGTAAACATACTGTCTTCCAGCATGCAAAGAGGATAATAATACTTTTATTAAAGACTTGGTCTTATATTTTTAGTGATTTTACTCTTTACATTCTTCTTTAGAATTCTTTTTCTGCAGAGAAACATATTCAAGCTTAACACATTCTGATATATTTTGTGCGGGTTAATGACTATCAGACTATGTCCCCAGTGCCTTCATTATCAAAATGAATTTTCTACGTCACATGTTTTTCCAGTGCCGAAGCAGGTTTGTTCATTATGTGCTGTGTTGCCTAAGCCAGACCATTTTCATAATTTGAACATTGGCTAAATAAATGCGCTCTTTGCTGAAACGCACCATGTGTGGCCATCTTGGGCAGAACCTACCCAAAGCTTTTCATACAGCAGTCACCATCACTTCATGTTTCAACTTATCCAGAATCTTCTCCCTCTCCAGATCCTCGTTGTGCAGACCTATCCTTGCATGTGTTTCCACTTCCTCTCAAATTCTTTTCTGTACTTTCTACAGCCTGCTTCAGGAGTCCTCTCCATCCATGAATCCTAAAGCAAGTAATTTTTCCTTAATTTCTCGACTACTTTTCTAGTTCCTTTCATTGAGTTAACTCGTTTTAAATGGATTCCATTCACATCATTGAAGATGGATGATTTTTGTTGACTGCTATGAGATGGAATGCGCAGGTCATTGGGGAAAACTACATTATTGGCTGTTTTGGGGTGCTGTGAATTCATAGCCATATGCAAAGTTAGAATGAGCAAAACAAGCTGAACTGATACCCTAGAGCAGGGGTTCCTAATCTTTTTTTTATGCCATGGACCCCAACCATTAGCCAAGGGATCTGTGGACCCCTGT
This sequence comes from Mobula hypostoma, assembly GCF_963921235.1. Taxonomy (NCBI): domain Eukaryota; kingdom Metazoa; phylum Chordata; class Chondrichthyes; order Myliobatiformes; family Myliobatidae; genus Mobula; species Mobula hypostoma. Next base: position 154,889,545 of record NC_086098.1, on the reverse strand, counting down.
TTGGGAACCCTTGCCCTAGTTCTTTACAGTTAGTAGGAATTTCTCGCAAAAGTTCTTTTTTTAAAAAAATCTTTGAGAGAGCCCTGTACCTTTAGTGCTTAGAGACAGATGGATCAGACAGCAAGGTGGCCACTGGTGTCCTTCACACTGTAGCAGGCCAGACAGATGTAACATCAGGCATGCATTTTCTCAATGGCGTTAGCGAGATTGTATATATAACTCTGTGATGGAGAGCAACTACTAGTTGCTGGTGATGCCTTGATCCTAAACAATATTAATATTTTTTAAAGTTTCAGTTGAATGCAATAGGGGTTCAATAGGTGCATTTAATGTCGGAGAAATGTATACAATATACAACCTGAAATTCTTTTTCTTGCAAACATCCACAAAACAGAGGAGTGCCCTAAAGAATGAATATTAGAACCCCAAAGTCCCCCCAAGCCCTCCCTCCCATACACAAGCAGCAGCAAGGCAACGGCGCACCCTCCCCCACCAGCAAAAAAAAAGCATCGGCGCCCTCCACTGAGCACTCAAGCTTGCAGCAAAGCATCGATAAGACTCAGACTTGCAGTACCCAAAGACTACCCATTTACCCAGTGATTTGACATACCATAGGCGCTCTCTCCCTAATAAGGGAAAAAGAGGTGTCCCTGTTTCACAGCGAGAGGGGAGACATAACAAATAACTTGCTGATTTACGTTGTTAAAAGTCTGTGCGTCACTTTTTCCGAGCTCTGTGCCCAAAGCATTGGGTCACTGGGCACATAGCCAGCAGCAAACCCGCTGCTTCCGATCTTCCGTGTTCTCCCACGATGCATCAGGCAGTGGTACCAGTCTTGAATTAGCCCGCCTCCAGAGCCACGAAAATCCAGAACCCTGAAGGAGCGCTCGCCTTCCAGGCCGCGTCCTTGGGCTATCAAAAAACCACCGGTCGTGAGGCCCTGAGAGTGGGCCCCATTCCCACAAAGAACTGAAGTCAGAGTGTAACTCCAGGTCAGGGACTTCAAAAGAACCTTGCAAGGGGAAACGATATTAAGGATAGAAATAGAGCTGTTTCCGAAGATGCACGCAGAAGTGTTGCCGTTCAGCACCATTATCATAATAATTATAAATCTGTAAGGTACATGCATTATTTCAGTATTGGTGAGTTTGAAGCAATTCCTATTGCACTTTAATGATTAAAACTTGCATTGAACACTGCCAAAACTAATGATTTTAGTATAGTTTGATCCTGAATAAAGACTGTTCCATATTCAAACTGGCATAGAAACCATGGAGGATAGCGTAAGTTTACAAAATAACTTAATAGTTTAGATTGTAATTTTTCTTAGCCAGGAGAAGCTTCATTTAGTTCTGTAATGTAAGCATCAAATTCCTGGCCTGTGCTGAAGGGTTTATGCCAGCTCACGTTAAAATTCCCGTAATTTACAATCTTCATATTCCCATCAACTTTGCATAGATTTCACCCCTCCCTTGTAGACCAGGTGATATCTATAGTGGGCAATTTATCAGCCAGCCAGCTTGTCTTGTGATGTGAGTGAAAACAGGAGACTTGGGAGAAATCCACACCATCACAGAGAGAATGAGCCAAGTCCACACAGGCAACATCAGATGTCAGGATTGAATTCAAAGTAACTTTGTTATCAAGATTCATATGTGTTATCAAAATTCATATGTGTCACCATATACAACCCTGAGATTCATTTTCTTGCAGGCATACTCAATAAATCCATAATAGAATAATAACCATAATGGAATCAATGAAAGACTGCACCATTGAACATTCAACCAGTGTGCAAAAGACAATAAGCTCTGCAAATACAATCAGAAAGAAATAATAAATAAATAGCATATTATCAAGAACAGGAGATGAAGAGTCCTTGACATTGAGTCCATAGATTGTGGGAGTGTTTCAATGATGGTGCAAGTGGAGTGAAGTTATCTCCTTTGGTTCAAGAGTTTGATGGTTGAGAGGTAATATCTGCCCTGAACCCGGTGGTGTGAATCCTGAGGCTCTGCTATGTTCTTCCTGATGGCGGCAGCAAGACAAAAGCATGTCTTCAAAGGTACATTTAATGTCAGAGAAATGCTTTTTCTTCACAACCATTCATAACAACAGAGAAGTGTTCCTAAAGAATGAATGACAGTTAAATGTTAGAACCCCGAAGTCCCCGCCTCCAAAGCTCCCCTCCCTCCAGCACGTAAGCGGCAGCAAGCAAGGACTCACCCTCCCCCCACCAGTAAAAAAAAGCATCAGCACCCACCACCGAGCACTCAAGCATGAGCAAAGCAACATCAAAGACACAGACTTGCAGTACTCCAAAGACTGCTCGTTTACCTGGTATTCGACATACCACAGGCTCTCTCTCTCTCCTAATAAGGGAATAAGAGGTGTCTCCGTTTCTTGGGTGGTGGGGTTCCTGATGATGTGACAAAACCGTGTAGACGTGCTCAGTGATTTGAGGAGATTTGGTTTGTCAATTAAAACACTCAAAAACTCTACAAATGTATCATGGAGAGCATTTTTACTGGCTGCATCACCGCCTGCAGACTACTGAACAAGATCAAAACGAATTGCAGAAACTTGTAAAATTAGTCAGCTCTTTCATGGGTACCAGCCTCCATAATATCCAAGACATCTTCAAGGTGTGGTGCCTTAGGAAGTTGGTGTCCATCTTTAAGGATGCCCACCACCCAGGACATGCCCTCTTCACATTGTTACCATTGGGAAGTGGGTACAGAACCTGAAGGCACACATTCAGGGATTCAGGAACATCTTCTTCCCCTCTGCCATCTGATTTCGAAATGGACATGAACCCATGAATACTACCTCACTACCTCTTGTTATTTTGCACTACTTATTTTAATTTAGCTATTTAATAGACATAAGTATTAATGTAACTCGTTTTTTTTCTCTTTCTCTCTTTGTCATGCATTTCATTGTACTGCTGCCATAAAGTCAATAAATTTCATGATATGAGCTGGAGATTCTGATTCTGGTATGGAGGGCTTTGCCTGCGATTGACTATGCTGCATCCACTGCCTTTTGTAAGATTTTTTTGTTCAAGGGCATTGGTGTTTCCGTACATAGCTATGTTGCAGCTAGTCAATATACTCTTCATCACACATCTATAGAAGTTTGTGGAAGTTTTAGATGTTGTGCCAAATCTTTGCAAACTCCTAAGGAAGTAGAGGCGCTGCCATGCTTTCTTCATAGATGCACTTTTGCTGAGCCGAGGACAGGTCCTCCAAAATAATAACACAGAGGAATTTAAAGTTGCTAATCCTCTGATGAGGGCTGGCTCATGGACCTCTGGTTTCCTCCTGAAGTCAATAATCAGCTCCTTGGTCTTGTAGATATTGAGTAAGAGGTTGTTGTTATGGCACCACTCAGCTAGATTTTCAATCTCCCTCCTATATGCTGATTCATGACCATCTTTGATTCAGCCTGAGATAGTGGTGTCATCAGCAAACTTGAATTTGGCATTGGAACCACCCACTCATAAGTGTAAGGCAAGTAGAACACCTAGTCAATAGAGATGCGATTCAGGCACTCTGTGAGTTGCCACACTGCTAAAGTTCCCTTGCTGTCTAATGGTTCCTCATCTACATTTCAACATTATAACAACTATATGGGCAGTACGCAACCACACCATTTGATCTCATGGAGCACGAACCAAGCTTTGACTCTGTCTGTAAATGGTCTTGTTAACTGCTATAGTATTTTGAATAGTTTCTGCCACATGTGCAATACAGGTGTGTGCTTCAGTTTCAGTCAACAGCTGCAACCTTTCCTTATTCCAGCAGCCATTAAGTATTGACATTCAAAGCTGTTTGGTGTGTAATATCTTCAATATTAAAATGATGGTTCTTGTTATGTATGACATGGTCATTGATCTGTTACATACTTCGTGAATTTGTTTTAGTTCCCAACAATCCCAAAGCAGTCTTCTGTGTTGATGAAGAATCTCTTTACAATTGGTCATCTGCAAGTAATGATCTTTTTTTCAGATACTCTATTCCTGTGTTGTGAAATGGCACAAACCTATGGCAATTTGCTTGTAGAAGGCTGTAGTGAATCATGTTTCTTGGAGCACACAGTGCTGGCAGATGACAGTGTTCAGTACTAAGTACTGTTAACTTGAGAAAAATGATCTTCTACCATGTTTACTTCTACCTTCCTGAGAGCTGTTCCAGGATGTTCAACCTTTGACAATGAGGGAACAGTGATCTGTGTCCAAGTTTGGCTTGTATTGACAGCAGTTGCACATCCCAAAGTGGCAATTTTATTTTTCACTGAAGTTGTGAAAATGAATAAGAATTGTCCAGTATCAGGGCCATTCAAATACAGCATAAATTTCAGATTGGTGCCTTGATATCCATTTGACTACATGGAGCTTGCACCCTGTTTTATTAGTACTGAGTGTTGTTATTCTGACATTTGTTCTGTATTTTCACCTCTTCTGGCTTTTGTTTTACTTAATGCACCCCGTGTTTTATTTAATTGTTCCTGTGCTCTATTGTAGAACAGATCTTCCCCTTCACTCTCTCTCCACTTTCTTTCCCTACTGCATCTCAAAACCTGTATTTCCCTGTTTCATTGCATAATCATTGACCCTGCCCAGATGCTAAGTATTTCAAGCATTTTCTGTTTGTTATTTCAGATTCCAGCAATTTCAGTATTTTGCTTTTGAATCCATTTGGATAGATACCATTTTTGGTTTTGCAGTTCTTTTGTGAGTTTAATTGAATACGTGAGAGCTCAATCATTAGTTGATGCAGCTCCATGGTTCAAGACTGTGCTGAAGATTTTTGTGTTTTGGTAGTTAATGATACAGGATATACTATAATGTATATATAGTTTATATAATCAGGTAATGATACTTGATTCTAGCCCAGATGTACCTGATATCGGACCATCCTTACTGCCAAACCATGACCATAAGATATAGGAGCAGAATTAGGCTATTTGGTCCATCCAGTCTGCTCCGCCATTTCATTATGGCTGATGCAATTTTCATCTCAGCCCCAATCTCCTGCCTTTGCCCCTTATCCCTTCATGCCCTAACCAATCAAGAATCTATCAATCTCTGCTTTAAATATACATAAGGCTTGGCCTCCAGAACTACCTATGGCAACAAATTCCACAAATTAACCACTCTCTGGCTAAAGAAATTCCTCTTTACCTACATTCTAAAAGGACTCCCTTCTATTCTGAGTCTGTGTCATTTGGTCTTAGAAAGCAATGCCAACTGTGTAGAATGAATGCTGACTTTAATTTTCATCAGTAATTTCAATGCCAGTGGGAGTATTGATGCCTGCATTTGCACAATTGCAAAATGAAGATCATCTTCTAAATCTTTTAAATTCTATTTGGGATAGAATACAAAGGTAAACTATCTCAACTAGTCAGAGAATTTAGCCAAGTGATCAGAGTGCAGAATTCTGTATTTCCATAACCAATTTAGTATAGATTGGGAGTTTAAATTCTGTGTTGGTTCTTGAGTCTGTCCAAACCAATGAGTCTGGAGACTGTGAAGGTGCAAATAATTGATCATAGCATCCATTAATTTAAAATAATACTCATTTGAGGCATGAAATCACATTCTATGAGCGAGACCACAGTTCTTTCAAACCTGGCATATCAATATTCAAACGGACAAAATAATTGGCCTGAAAAATTCTTGCTGAGCTCTGAGAAGTTTAAGTAGTAACTACTGAGTTACTAAGGTAATGCCTGAAAGTGTCTGATGAGTATTAATTTGTAGGGATATTGTTGCCTAGTAGGTAAGTTACCAGACTAGCATCCATAGCCTGGAAGGAACATTGCTTCATTTATTGAATCTCATCATAGCAGCATGATTCATTTGATTAAATAAATTTGGAATTCACATACATAGTCAGTATTAGTAACCATAACTATCTGAATGTTTTTAAAAAAAACTCATCTCATTCACTAATGCCCTTTGGATAAGGAATTCTGCTATGTAGGTGCCTTCGGATCCACTAATAGGGTTGACTCAACTGTCGTCATAGTGCAGGGACAATTAAGAATTGACACTACTTGCTGGCATTGCCAGTGACTGCTACATCCTATGGATGAATAACTTTTAAAAGGAATTTAATTTGCCAAACATCTCAATTGTAGGCTGTAGTACTTAGATTTCATCTTTTCTCTGTCCGATTATTCAAGGGGATCATTTACATCAGTAAACCATTGAACTTTAAGGAACAGACCTTACCGAGGAGATGTTTTCATTATACAGACTTTGCTGCTTCAGGTTTGACTTTTATCACATTGAACTCACATGCGGTGCCTGCTCTTGTCTGGCAACTACCTGTATGTGGAAGCTCACCATCTTGTGGATATGTTACATTTTTGTCAGTCATTTTGCCCTGCTTTTTTTCCATCATTTTTTTCCTATTGTTATATTTGCAGAAAATATCAGACCTGATAAACCCTTCCACTTTGTTCAGTTCCATGCAATCTGCAGAACAAAGCCTTCCCTGCGAATTTGCAATTTTTCACTCCTCACTTGTTATATAGGCTTGCCTGCTGAGGATAGAATTAAATATTCCCAGCCAGTGGTCTGGAATTTAATTTCATTGTGAGTGTTCAGCTGCTCTGCAGAAATGGGCGGGTGTGGGGGAGGGAAAGAGAAAAGGCGGTCGAGTGATTAGCAGAGCTTGCCACTGGATGGCACAGTACTGTCAGTGTGAATGCTCAGGGAAACTAGAGACTGACCAGTGCAGAGCATGTCCTCCACCAAATCCAGTTTACATATGCATAGAAACTGTCATTCCTAGTAAACTGAGGTTGAGGAGCATCTATTCATCAATAATTTGCTAAATAGTGCAATGCTCAGGACTGCATTCACTCAAGGTTAATTTCTATCAGTGTAACATAATGACTAAGACAGTGTCTCCATGCATATTAAGAGAATGCTAATAAGTAACCTCTATGATTGCACCTCTCCAGGTTCTCTCAATCTATTAGGGCTGTATAAATTTAGATTATGAGGACACTAATTGGCAATGTTTAGGATTTAAGGTGATTTTTAATTAGTGCCATCCATTCAAATCTGTTTCAAATCTCCAATGCACTTTATTAATGTATGAGTTATTTCATTTTGTGCTCCAGAGTAAACAATCACTCAACAAATGATCTCACTGTCAAAGAAATTTCATAGATTAAGAAACTAAATAGCATGTTTTAGTTAAAGTTTCACACAGACTGTTTCAGAGCTGCCAGTATTGGGCCTGAAAATATTGTTAACAGTAGATACCCTTCCACTGTTTGAATGCTCTGGACTTGAAGCCAGTATTGGCATTGATCTACAAGCCATTGCTAGAGACAGAAGTTGATTTTCTAAATCAATGTATTGTGCAGAATGAGTTGATGTCTTTAAAAGCACTGAGTATGAGGCAGAATGCAAAACCCCATTGTTTTTTTTTGGTATAAAAGGATCTTTGAAGCATCCTACTCTTGCTCCAGTCCAAGCATAGTATTGTCATTATAATGTAGCCTCATAAAGCCGATAATATATTTTGTAAGGAATATACCACAAGTGGAGTGTGAATTATATTCTGTAAAAGTCAGGAGACCCTGTCCTTGCTGGGAGCCTTGCTTTGGGGGTCCTTTTTTTTTACAAATCAAAATTATGTTTATGATGTAACTATGATTATCAGTTTACCTCTCCATTATTAATCAAAGAACTTCTTAGTTAATGTTCTATATATTTGTGTACAAAGAATATAACACTGTGTCATATCTAGTTACATTTTTAAATGAGACTTGCAGATTGATGTTGTGTAAGTGTGACATTGCTCACTTTGTGCAAGTATTTGCTGTGAACCGTGCAGTAAAATTATGCTATAAATGAACAATTATTTTCTCCTCAGCTGCGTCGAATGCAAGAAATGATTGCTCAGATGCAGGCACAGATGCGAATGAAGCCTGCAGATAATGGAGATGGACTGTGAGTGATGAACTAGTTCTCTTATTTACAGGTAAGAACCATTAGTGATCTCAGCCTACCCCACAATCTCTCTGTGGGTTATTGGAAATTGGATATCAGTTAAATGAATGGAGTTGCACCTGAGAACCATCAGTTGCCTGAATCTTACAACGGAGTATCCACATAGTTTCTTCCTTGAGCCCGTAGAATCAGGATTATTACAAGCCAGAAGCCATCCTGCCTAATGAGCCAATGCTGATGCTCTGTAGATCAATTCAGGCAGCCTTCCACTGGTTTACTTTTTGCTTTCTTTTTGAAATCATTTATTGTTTTCACTTTCTCCACCCTCATGTCAGTGGTTCCTGGTTATTGCCAATTGCCCCATTGTTTGAAAAAGGTAGTTCTCACATTCCCCCTAGAGTTCTTGGCCAAAATGCTAAGTCTGTATTCTCTAGTCCTTTACCTTTAGCAGATAGGAATAGCTTTCTCCCTGGAGGAAGGCAAGGTAGAAAACCAGAGCTGTAGTGTGACAATTCTTGCTGGAAAGGCCTTCTTCATTTTATGACCATGTTGTGAAAATGGCTTTTTAAAGCAGAGAGTTAATGTGAGAACTTTCTTGATTAATTCAAAAAATACAGCCAGGTCTCTGCTGTCGAACGTTCTGTCCTTTTGGCTGAATGAAGTCTGGCTGCAAAACAGAATTGACGAAGCAAAAGCTGGAAGATGGCTGTGAATTTTTTTTCATAGATGTTTAGAATCGTACAGTTCGACCACAGAGTTTCTAATTTGGGATAGGAATGTATGTGAAAACTTGAAACTTTGGAAAAAATAGGGAAGCTGTCAGCTGCATTTTAAACAATGCCCCAAAGAATCCTCCCACTGCTTCTGTTTAATTGCTTCCACCTCGGCATGTTTCTCAAGCTGTCCAATCAAACTGTTGTGCAGTTCTGTGGAATTCAAGCTGTGAGGCTGGCCAGAGGTCAAATGGACCACAAGATATGCCTTATATTTTTTCCCCACTTTCCTTCATTTTTCTATGCAAGGTGAGGGAGTTATGTTTACATTTCAGAATGCTTCAAATTACCGACTCTTGAGAGTTGTATCTCTGAACAACTTCCTGTTAGTGTGGGTGGTTTGAGTTATTTTGTCTGTAGCTGATGATTATAAGTTTGAGTGACAGGGCTGGCTCTGAATGTTCACAGTGCTCATTTCTGTTGCTGTTTTTCTTCAGATTAAAGTTAGTGTTTTTCTCCATGTTAACATTTTCAAAGTTGAAATTCCAGCAGTGTTAGTCTTTGGAGGTAATAGGGGTAACTCATTGTTGTTCAATTAATCATATAATACAAGTCCATTCAGTTCTTTTGCTGATGCTTGTTCATTGAAAGCATGATCCCAATTTGTCTGTCGTCCGCCCCTATTCATAGCCCATCAAATAGTTAATGTATATACCTAACTGAACTTTGAAGGTTATTTTTACATCTGATTTCATCACCCTTTCAAGTGATGCAATCTGTTTGGTTGTAACTCCCAGCATAAAATAATTCGCCATTTTCCCTCCTCTTCCATCTGCCAAGAATGAAGGACCTGATATAAAATTTGAATCCATTCCTTTCCCATTTTCAACCAAGAACTTTGTTGTGTGGATCAAACAGTCGGCAAAGGTCCCTGACAAGAGGAATCCCGTATTAGCTGAAAGCAGTGTTTCATTCCTTAGTTTGTGCTGAATTAGCAGACTTGTGGTTGGGGAGAGGTTTACAAGAATAAAAGGAAACCGTGTATTCTCTCAAAGCCAGTTTGCTGAGATCCTTGCTTATCTGTGAGCTAAATCTAAATGGCCTATGCTCCTTCATTCTTCAAGATCTTTAGTTCACAAAAATCTATCAATTTTGTACTTAAATTTTTTTAACAATTCACCTTACTTCAAAGGGTGAATAAGCTCCAAGCTTGTACCATCTTTTTAAAGTATTTTTTTTTCCTGGGTTCAATCCCGAATGGACTGTCTTTAAGTTTTAGGTAATGGACTCTCAAACTGATGAAATAATTTGCATTCACCAGATCAGTGTTCTACAATATCTATAAATTTTTGATAAAAATCACATTGTCAGGGTTCTGAATGTCAGAGTTCTGAGGAAGGGTCTTGGTACGAAACGTTGACGATCTATTCATTTCCATAGATGTAGCCTGACCTGCTGAGTTCCTCCAGCATTTTGGATTTCCAACATCTGCAGACTTCCTTGTGATAAGGAATACATTCATAGTCTTGTAATCTGTCTCATCATTTAATCTTTGAATGCAGAGACTTAAGAGACTGCAGATAGAACCATAGAACCATAGAAACTACAGCACAGAAACAGGCCCTTTGGCCCTTCTTGGCTGTGCCAAACCATTTTCTGCCTAGTCCCACTGACCTGCACACGGACCATATCCCTCCATACACCTCCCATCCATTTATCTGTCCAATTTATTCTTAAATGTTAAAAAAGAACCTGCATTTACCACCTCGTCTGGCAGCTCATTCTATACTCCCACCACTCTCTGTGTGAAGAAGCCCCCCCTAATATTCCCTTTAAACTTTTCCCCCCTCACCCTTAACCCATGTCCTCTGGTTTTTTTCTCCCCTTGCCTCAGTGGAAAAAGCCTGCTTGCATTCACTCTATCTATACCCATCATAATTTTATATACCTCTATCAAATCTCCCCTCATTCTTCTACGCTCCAGGGAGTAAAGTCCTAACCTATTCAACCTTTCTCTGTAACTGAGTTTCTCAAGTCCCAGCAACATCCTTGTAAACCTTCTCTGCACTCTTTCAACCTTATTTATATCCTTCCAGTAATTTGGTGACCAAAACTGAACACAATACTCCAGATTCGGCCTCACCAATGCCTTATACAACCTCATCATAACATTCCAGCTCTTATACTCAATACTTCGATTAATAAAGGCCAATGTACCAAAAGCTCTCTTTATGACCCTATCTACCTGTGACGACACTTTTAGGGAATTTTGTATCTGTATTCCCAGATCCCTCTGTTCCACTGCACTCCTCAGTTCCTTACCATTAACCCTGTATGTTCTACGTTGGTTTGTCCTTCCAAAGTGCAATACCTCACACTTGTCAGTATTAAACTCCATCTGCCATTTTTCAGCCCATTTTTCCAGCTGGTCCAAGTCCCTCTGAAGGCTCTGAAAACCTTCCTCACTGTCTACTACACCTCCAATCTTTGTATCATCAGCAAACTTGCTGATCCAATTTACCACATTATCATCCAGATCATTGATATAGATGACAAATAACAATGGACCCAGCACTGATCCCTGTGGCACACCACTAGTCACAGGCCTCCACTCAGAGAAGCAATTCTCTACCACCACTCTCTGGCTTCTTCCATCGAGCCAATGTCTAATCCATTTTACCACCTCTCCATGTATACCTAGCGACTGAATTTTCCTAACTAACCTCCCATGCGGGACCTTGTCAAAGGCCTTACTGAAGTCCATGTAGACAATATCCACTGCCTTCCCTTCATCCACTTTCCTGGTAACCTCCTCGAAAAACTCCAACAGATTGGTCAAACATGACCTACCATGCACAAAGCCATGTTGACTCTCCCTAATAAGCTCCTGTCTATCCAAATGCTTGTAGATTCTGTCTCTTAGTACTCCCTCCAATAACTTACCTACTACCGACGTTAAACTCACCGGCCTATAATTTCCCGGATTACTTTTCGATCCTTTTTTAAACAACGGAACAACATGAGCCACTCTCCAATCCTCTGGCACCTCACCTGTAGACAGCGACATTTTAAATATTTCTGCCAGGGCCCCTGCAATTTCAACACTAGTCTCCTTCAAGGTCCAAGGGAACACCCTGTCAGCTCCCAGGGATTTATCCACTTTAATTTTCCTCAAGACAGCAAGCATCTCCTCCTTTTCAATCTGTACAGTTTCCATGGTCTCACTACTTGATTCCCTCAATTCCATAGATTTCATGCCAGCTTCCTTAGTAAATACAGACGCAAAAAACCTATTTAAGATCTCCCCCATTTCCTTTGGTTTCGCACAAAGCCGACCACTCTGATCTTCAAGAGGACCAATTTTATCCCTTACAATCCTTTTGCTCTTAATATACTTGTAAAAGCTCTTTGGATTATCCTTCACTTTGACTGCCAAGGCAACCTCATGTCTTCTTTTAGCCCTCCTGATTTCTTTCTTAAGTATTTAATCCTGAAAATTGGAGAAACTCAGTGAGTCGGGCAGCTTTTATGGTCAGTTGATGTTTTGGGTCACGACTTCTTGTTCTTCCTCTCCCCTCAGCCCCCAAGGCTTTTCCTGGTCGGTTCCACCTCATATTTTCCACAGCTGTCCAGTCCCTGTACCCTATACCCTGCCGTTCCCCTTCAGGAAGGTCTCAGGGCTCTCTTATTTCCTTGTGGAATAAAGCACAGGTCATCTGTCCATTTTCCTCCACAGATGCTTCCCGGTCCACTGCTTCTCCAGGTTTTTGTGTGTTGCTTGATATGCAGAATTTAGAAGATGCTCTGTTCTTTTGAAATCATAACCCAACATTTGCCAGTATTGTAACATATTTGCCATAATCTGTTGCAGTCACTTTGCAAGTTCTTGCATCCTTCCACACTGTGGCAGAACAATCAACTAATGTCTCTAGCAAAACATAGTAAATTAGGATTAATTTCTCTATGGCACACCCCACGAATCATGTAGTTAGTGAAATGCATTATCCCCAGAGGTAGTTCACATTCCTGTTCCATTATGGATGTGTCACATACTTCATGGATATCTTGTGACTGTCTTATGAGGATGATGTTATGGTCTTGCGGAGGTCACATGATGTAATTTTCCTGCCAGTGCGGTCACATGATGACCTATTCTCAACAGGTATATAAAAGAGACTCTCGATGTGACACAGTTAGTTTTCAGTTAGATTGTCAGATACTCCGCTATGCTGCGTATTCGTCCCATGATGCAGTTTAGTTTTAAAACGGAGTTTTACTTTCTAGTGTAAGGTACAGAAGTGTTAGGCCGGCAGTTTCACCAATAGCTGCCAGCTTTATTGGTGTACTTTTTCAGTAGTATTGGAGAGTGAAGACATTACTAAGGTACAGAACCTGAAGGAGTCGAGTAAAGCTGATATCGTTCGGCGGTATTGGATAGGATCGACCATTGTTGAATCTTCGTTCAAGAAAGAGTGATCTGCATGAGATAACCTCTGCTGAAGCAGAAAAGGTTGTGCGGTGTCTATTCTACAGGTCAGTTCCTTTAAACCGTTTTATTTCCGTCGTCGTGAATCCTGCGGACAAGGCAGGTTCTGGCTGGGATCAGCAGTAACGTCAAGTCTTCGAGGAATTCTTTACTTCAGGAAAGGCTCTCCTAATTGACTGTATAAATCTCTTGGACTTTCGGATTTACCATTCTAAGAACTGTGTTCTAATTTACCACTTTAAGACTGTGTTCGCATTTACTGCTTTAAGAACTAGTACTGAGTTTGGTGGTTTGTTAAATGGCCGCATAGCAGTTTACTTCCAGTTAAGGTTTTCGTTTGTTTATCTTTTTACTAATGTTGAGCAAAGTTTAATAAATGTTTGTTTGTTTTCATAAAACCCGACTCATTTCTATATTCATTTTTGCCGGTCATGTGACAGATGTAAAAATTTGGAGAGTAATAGAGATTTAGGCTTCATTTAATTAATGAACATTCAGTTGTGCCCCAAGGAACACTTTACTGAATGTAATCCTTGGGAAATGGGTGTTCAGCCTGTATTGTAGGTTAATCAGACTCTAGGAATCTTGGTAGCAATACTACATTTGAGTTCTTTCTAAGATTCCTATATGGAGTGCTCTAAAATACTTACCACTGGATTACAGTCAATCTTGCTTTCTTTTTGATTGAAAAGCTTTGCTGTAACTGACTTGTTGTAGACTCCCAAAGAAAGGTGGCATATAGGATTACACGATCCCTGAAGGAGAGAAATAGAAATTATTTTGTTTTTTTAAAATAGAGAATTGTTGTGTAGGAATATGAGTTGGAGCAAGATGTATCATGGAGACATTCAGTATTTGATTTATTATGACTGCAATATGTGTGAAATCTGTTTTACTGTAGCAATACAGTGCAAAGACACAAATCTATAAATTACAAAATTAAGTAAATGGTGTTAAATAAAGTGGACATTGGACAAGACATTCTGAACACCATGTCAAAGTATTTCTGCTCAGATATTGTGCAATATGTTCAAGGTCTAGTATTGTCTGAATCAGAGGCAGCACTAGAGGCCTTTTGGTCCATTGTATCTGTACTAGCTCTTTAAAAGTCACCCAGTTAGTTTCACACCCTTGTGGTTTCTGCATTTTAGTGTATTCTATCACTTTCCTGATTAAAGCTACTATTGAATTTGCTTCCACCTCCCTTTTATGGTGTGCTTCAGATTTGTAGCCACACTCTGAATCCTTAAGAATATTTTATATTGTGCCAAGTTCTCTTGGTTCTCACTTTAAATCTGCTCTTTGAGTAATGACCCTTCTGCCTCTGGAAGCGATTTCTCCTTGCTTGCTGTGAGCAAAATCTTTCACCATTATTTTAAGTTCTCCTCTATTGGCTTTCTCTGCTGTTTGGAGAATGATCCCAGTTTATCTAGCTTCTTCACACAACTAAGGCCCAACACCCACGATAAAGATTTTATATCTCCTTAATGTAACCTCTAAGTGATATTGTCATCCTTTGCAATACATGGTACCAGAAATAAGTGCATAAGTTCTAGGAACAGACATCCCACCTCTCCTGGAAGTTCTGGGAGTCTCCTGCATATTGATAACGGCTCCCTGATGAACGCAAATTATATACAATATCCTGGAAATCAGTTTTTTTGAGAACGAGTGAGTGGGGGTGGGGTGGGGAAGAGAGAGAGACAGAGAGCGAGTGACAGATGTAGCGAGAGAGTGACAGAGAGAGCATCCTGATTGGTCTCTCTTTGTGCTAAGTAGACCTATCAGTTTTCTCTGTGGGCGGGCTTTACAGTCGACCTCTCTCTCTCTTTCATTGTCCATCAGTTCAGTTTAGTGTCCTGCAACACCATGGCAGAGTGTTCCAAAATGAGAAAATATAAAACGTACTGCACCCCAGATTACACTAAAGTGTACCCCTGCCTAATAGGGGTAAAAAATAATGACAGTGTTGCTCGCTGCACTGTTTGCACCTATTGCCCATGGTGGGTTAAATGACTGTAAAAGACATGTTGTGGTGAGTATAACAGGTGTCATTCATTCATTAGCATAGCTAACATTATTTAAACGAGCTGGCTAGCTGCTAAGGAACTACTCTATTGATGTCCTACGTGATGAGGCCAAACTCCCTGTAGATTTGCTTAATGTTGTAATAGAATAAAAAAATTACTCCATGATAATGTAACATAATATAATATAATACAGGCCCACCTTCACTAATCCGGCACCATTGGGACCTGAGGAGTGCCAGATTAGTGAAAATGCCGAACTACAGAAGGATCACATTAGGCATAATCAGTGCCGGATTATCAAAGGAACCAGATTACAGGTAACACACATCAAAGTTGCTGGTGAATGCAGCAGGCCAGGCAGCATCTCTAGGAAGAGGTACAGTCGACGTTTTGGGCTAACTGAAGAAAGAGCTAGTAAGAGATTTGAAAGTGGGAAGGGGAGGGGGAGATCCAAAATGATAGGAGAAGACAGGAGGGGGAGGGATGGAGCCAAGAGCTGGACAGGTGATTGGCAAAAGGGATATGAGAGGATCATGGGGCAGGAGGTCTGGGGAGAAAGACAAGGGGGAGGGGGGGGAAAACCAGAGGATGGACAAGGGGTATAGTCAGAGGGACAGAGGGAGAAAAAGAATGTGTGTATGTAAATAAATAAATAATGGATGGGGTACGAGGGGGAGGTGGGGCATTAGCGGAAGTTTGAGAGTCAATGTTCATGCCAATAGGTTGGAGGCTACCCAGATGGAATATAAGGTGTTAGCTTCATCTTGAGTGCTACCTCCCTGAAATTAGTTTTTGCAGGATGGGATGTCTAGGAATATTTATGGATACTTGCATCTGAAGCATATTGCTGTGACAAAAGCCCTTGCAATTCTTATTCTTCTGGGTAGCCCTGCTGAAATTGTGTTTATTTAGCAAGATTCTGATGTATGATCCTATAAGCAATGACATCACATTATCTGTAGGGGTTCAGATATTGAAACACATCTGAATATTTATATTAACTTTACCATATCAGAGTTCACTAAAAATATGATTACGTAAGTATGCTGTGGATGACTTAACTTTAAAGTGTCTTAGCTTTGTTACATTAATTATATTGGACTTGAGAGAAGCACTTATGATCAGTTTCTAGGATTATTTAATGTTTTGCCAGTTGAGAAATAAATTCAAAGAAACATTAAGAGAAAGATGCCATTTCGTAACACCTTTCTATTTTTCTGCAGGGATGGAATATGATGCATCCCGTGGTTGCAAACTCTCTTTATCTCTCAGATGCAATACTGACTCTATAGTGAAGCTGAAGAAGAGGCGGCCTTTACAAACCTTGCATGGAATTTTGGTATCACTTTACTGTAATCACAGATATATTTTCTACCCTCCTGTTTGTACTGGTATTACTTGATTACAATGGGAATCTTTATACGGTTTTTATATAGTTTGTAAACCTTCATGTATTATGGCTGCACATTTTCGAGCTTTCACAGGCATATAATCCTTTTCTTCCAAGTGGCAGATTTTGGTGCCTATCCCAGCTCCTATCAACATCAGAGATACAGTCATTAACGAGGAGAAGGGAAAGCCAGCAGAGTTGCCCAATTGAAGCCCCAATGGGATCCATTGAAAAAAAAATTGGTACATGAAACCCTTCTTTAATTTGCCAACCATGTAAAAATATGCTGCTGACAGTATTTCAATGTGTTAAGTGAATCAAACACTATGATTGTTTTTCAATTCTGTGTGTTGGCACAGTTACTTAGTGTCACATGGCGTTCCTGCTGACAAGTTTCCCGATAAGTGAGAATGGTTAATGGTGATAATTACTTTCTGTCATATTTTAAAGCTTGATGAAGGGCTGAAATAAACTTATAGTCACCCATTTACTTTGTAGTCTGCAACAGATGCAGCTAAATTGCTTACTCATTAATCTGTGGTAGACTTTGATAATCCTTGAGGTTTTCAACATTAAGTAACTTGGGGTTTCATGCCAGCAAATGTATTACTATACAAAATTCCTTAAGTTGAAACTCAAAACACTAAAACGAAACCTTGTAAACCAGTGTTTTGAAGAAGTGAGTCTCAGACATGCCCAAGATTTTGTTAAACATGGTGCAATGTAGCATGTTGAAGGATAACTGTACTGATAATTAGAATTTCATGTATTTATTATATGTGTATTCTTAGTCATGTGTTTGCACATTTTTGGTATCTTTAGCATTTTGAAATCATGAGATGCACTATATAAGTACAGGTTCTTCATAATTCAATTGATGGCAGTTTTGCACATTAGTCAAAAATTTGGGGTTCAAGTTCATCTCAAGGACCAAGTGCACCATCTATTGCTGATGATCAGTGCTGGACCAAAGATGTACAGAATTATGGAGTTACTGATATTTGGATTGAATTTTGATCTTTGGTAACTCAGGTAGATGTTCTTAATCTCTTTGCTCTTTCAAAGGATCAGATGTTCACCTTTTGTCCAGTCAAAGTTAATTAACACTGACAATAACTGACGATGTGTTAATTTACCTTGCTCCAATTTGCAAGACTGTGCAGCATTAAAAGGACCTGAATTTTGTTTACATAACTCCAGTATAACTAATTGTGCAGGAAACCCAGAGGTATTTACAAGTTCTACATATGTCTTTTAGGCTGCTTACTAAGATGGGCCACTGATATTCCTTATTAGAATTGCTGCAGATCATTCCAGGCAGATTTTTTTTTTTCAAATCACATACTGCAAATCTAAGCATAATTTATTCATTTTAATACTGACCCTTTTTAAATCTACAGAACTATGAACGGTTAATAAATGCTGTTTTAACTGAGGCAGTTGGGATAAGTTTGAATTTGATTAATTGCATAAACACAGATCCTATATTTAAAAATTAAATATATCAAATTTACTGCTCTTTCAGAGAAACTAAAATATGCCAATTATAACTCCAGTCTTTCCATTTTAATCTTAATTACTATTTGAATAGTTAGGTAAGGTTTTTTTTTGGAGTGCAAGCATTAGTTTGCAGCAATGTAGCAACAACATGTAGTTTATTTTGAATGGCTGACTTAAATTATATGACCTGATCAGAGTTTAAGTAGGTGTCTGAAAATGGGGAACCTGCATTCCTTGGGAAACTCTTAGTACCAGGTCGCCTGTTAGATCTATAGTTTTGAAATTGCAAACACTTAAAACTACTAAATGCTAGATATGATTTTCAAGGACCTACAGACTAAATGGCATTGTTGCCCTTGCTGTTCCCCATTTTCAGAAAACTCCCCACCTGAGTATGATTAAAATACTTCATGGCACCAATGTTCCTGGAAGTGCATGTGCTCACTGTTTTGTTGTGCATAATATCGCTGCCATCTTGTGTATAACTTGTACATGTTATTAATGAAATTGCATTTCATTATACCGGAAGGAAGAATCTTGGTGCTTGGATCTGTGTTTCTAATATTGTTTGCAAAGCCAGCTACTGTTCTGTTGACCAAATTGCCTTAAGATTGACTTCAAATTTTCTAGGGAACTGGGACTCTTTGTTTTTGGTTAAATGCCAATAATCTGCCACGAGGAGCTTTCGTTAGTTATTCCAGACATAATCATATAATGCTTTTATCTTTGTACCCTGCATTTGTTTTTATATCAAATAGTGAGCAATAAACTGTACAGGAATGAAATAACTAACTGTGCTCATTTTAATATATTTAACCTGATTTTCCCACAAGGAGTTCGTTAACCAAAAGATTATGGTAGTGCATAACTGGAGCGGTTGTGGGTTCAGTAGAAAGGACTGAAATAAAGTGAGAATGATATACAGTGCATTTTGCTTAATTGCTCCATTGGTTAATCAGGACAGCCATTTATTTTGGACATCTCTTCAAGAACAAAAACTAATTGAGAAAATAGCTGAGATTCCCTTTGTTTATTTTGGACACTATGCTGCTTAATTGGGACAGGGAACTGTTGCTGAACAGTTTCTAACTAGTGTCAATCGCCTGAACTTGTATGGCCATTAGATACTACACTATGCTTAAAGTGAACAATTTCTAAATAGCATCAGTTACGTTTGCTTGTATTTAAAAAGCAGTGATTGTTGTCACTGATATTTGGTGAGAAATAAGCAGTAAGACAATTCAGATCTGTTTGGCTCTCTGAAGTTTCAAGCATTCAGGCTTGGAAATGTCAGAAAGAGCTACTTCAAGTTAGGAACAACATAGAATTTGAAGGTATCGACAATCATTTTGAAAGTTACAATGAAAATGAAGATTTGGAGGATATAATCGTTGAAAATTTTGTATGAAGGCAATTTATTATCTGTGCTAAGTGTCTGCACTTATTTTGTTTATTTATAGTCAATCAAGCGAACACAGCATCTGTTGGTTGTCTGTTGTATCCAACAGTAACGGTGAAACCTGTGCAGAAGGTTTTTAAGGTAGAAAAGCTGTTGCACTGGGATAGTTTTGCTCTCTTGATATCAGACGTCCAGGTCTACTAGTACAAGTAGTCGTCACAAATCGGAATCTGTCTTGGTTACAGTAGATAACCATAACTACTTCTGTACTTTATCATGCCCTTAGTTTTCCACAAATGTTGAAGAACCGCCTTTTTGGCCATTGTATCTCACTGTTGATCTCAAGCACCCAGTCCGCCAGAGCTGACTTCACTGGGGTATGAGGCCCACTGGGTATCTTCGCCTGGTTTGCCCCACCTGTTGAAGGGTGTGGCTGCTGTCACATGCAAACGGTTACTTGGAGCCATAGGTGAGAGCTGAGTGTCCGGTGAGCTGCCCCAGAATGGACAGGACAAGCCCCTTCACCAGAGATGTTACCCCTGCCCGGGACACCCCGGAGACAGTAGTGGACACCAGATAAATTCCTGTGTAGGAGGAATACAACAGGAACTAATACACTGCTTTTTACCACTGTAGAAGCATTGGTAGTGTCCTAATTTATTCTGTATTTCATTTAAATACATAATTTGTTACTCAGTTAAACAGTAGTTGGTCTTTCTTATAATTTTTTAACTATTTCTGTAAAACTTGGGGTCATTGGAGCATTGGTTTGGTCCTGTGTTTCAATTAATCAGAATCCATTCTATCAATAAACTTGATGTACTATACATGTATGTGAACGTGCAGCTGTGGTTTATAAGTTTGGTGGGAATATAATGTGATACTAACAGAAAAATTATGGTAGAACTGATCTTTAAATATTCTTGCAAACATGTTTAGGAAGAAAGGACAGTTAAAGAGAGTATTAGTGCTAAAGAAAGAGGATGTTGCAGAAAGGTCGAGATAAAATCTGTTTTGGTTAAGGCTATAAAACGGTAGACGGAACTGGGACTGGGTGTATTCTGTAGATAACCAACTAGTGGGAAAGATGGAGGGAATTTACAGAGACATGCAAATACCACAGCATCATTACAAAGTGGGACTTTAATTATCCAGTGTAAAATTAGAGCAATAATAGTAAGGATAGAAAAGGTGAAGTGTTTCTGAGCCCCTCCAGGATAATTTTCCAGAACAGTATGTTTCTAGGAGACAACATTGCTGGGTCTAGTGAATGAGGTAGATTAAACGCACCAAACTCTGGTGGGAGAACATTAGCATACAGTGATCGTAAAGTTGCAATATTTAATGTTACAATAGTAAAGAGACAACCATCCAAACTTTAAAAGTGACTATTTAGAGAAAAAGGTTGATATTAATGGGATGATAGTCAATTTGACCCGAGTAAAGCAAAACAAAAAATAGCAGACAGAACTGTAAACAGAACACAGAAAAGGAAGAATCTCAGCCCGAAACATCGACTGTGCATTCCTCAGTTGTTGCCTGCCCTGCTTAGTGCCTCCAACATTTTGAGTGCGTTGTTCTGGATTTCCAGCATCTTCAGAATCTTTTGTGTTAAGGAAGAAATGAATCGGGTGCAGTTGAGCACATTCCATTCAGGGACAAGGGGAACACAAATACCTAGACCTCCCTGATAATTGAAAGAGGAAAATAAAAGGAGTTTAAAAGGTTATGTATGATACATACACTCATGCCCTGCATAATGCTATCTCTGGTGAAGTGGCTAGTGCAGAAACAAGGCAGCCCAGGATTTTCCTGCAACACTGAAGGCCATAATTGAAAAGGACGATTATCCTCCCGAGCTTGCCTTCAATGTGGATGAAACGGGCCTATTTTGGAAAAGAATGCCTTCTCGTACTTTCAGCCCCTGAGAAGAGAAACAGGCATCTGGGTTCAAGGCTGCAAAGGACCAATTAACTCTCTTGCTAGGAAGCAAGCTAAAGGTGACTTTAAGTTAAAACCTATGATTGAGTATCACTCTGAAACCATCACAAGCAATGAAAGACATTTTAAAGTCAAATCTACCAGTTATTTGGAAATTGAACAAGAAAGACTGGGTGACGGTTGAAACAAAGGTGGTTTGTTTCACATTTTTGTTCAGCAGTGAAACGGTATTGGGAGGAGCATGACCTAGAACCTAGAACATCATTGGTGATTGATAAAGTCCTGGCCACCCTGAGAATCTTGACATGCTTCAGACTTGCATTCCTGTAGAAGTGGTTTACCTTCCATCCAACACCACTTCATTACTCCAACCAGTGGGAACAATGAGTAATATTGAATTTTAAATCCTCCTACCTTAGTCGCACATTCAGACAACTTGTGGAGGAAACAAATGGTCAAGACAATTTTGGAACCAGGCAATTTTGGAAAAACTACGTCATGGAAGCAGTAGACAATATAGTATCAGAGCAGCCTGGAATGAAGTAACTTCAAACTGCGTGAGCAGAGTGTGAAGAAGTTATGGTCAGAAGCATGCAACAACATCCTATGGTTTCAGGTGGAACCAGTCATCCAGAACATTGTTGAACTAGCCAATGAAGCGGGAATAGAGGATGTTAACGATGGCGATGTTGAACTGTCACTGCATTCTCATGGTGAGAACCTTAATAATGAAGAGCTCCGAGAATTGGTGGAGCAGCGCATCCTAGGTGAATCTGAGGACACGGATGGAGAAGAGGAAACACCAGCAAAAACCACAAAATTCCTCAGCACTAGCATCACCAAGATCACACAAATCATGGACCAGTTCATCTATGATGACTCTGACTGGGAGCGAAGCACTAAGGCAAAGAGAGGTGTTCTTTACATGATTTCCTGCTGCCGACAACTGCTTCATGAGAGGAAACTTAAGCAAAGGCAGGCAAATCTTGACGTCTATTTGAAGAAGAAGGAGCCAAAGTCAGAGGAGGACCCACAGCCTGGTCCCTCCTCTAAGATGTAACACTACCCACTTCCCTCTGCTGCTGCTGTTCCACTGATGCACAGGTTTGGCCTATTTGTGTGTTTGTTACTCCACCAATTACTGTGTATACATAAAATAATACATTACATATCTTAAGTTTGATTTTTTTAAAAAACCAGGCACACATATCCATTTACGTAATGTTATAATGATCCTGCAAAGAGCTGATTTACATGGTGCTCCATCTCTGAGGAACACATTCTCAGCATTAAGTGGGGTCTGAGTTTACTGGATTGACATACTAGCAGGAAGTAGCCTGATTACAATAAAATTAGTAGTGAACGTGAGAGAAGAGGTGTGTTTGTGGAAAAGATTAACTCAGTATAAATGGGATTCCAAAAGTGTTCCTACTAAGGATGAAAAGAAACTCTTACATGAATGCTGAGGACATTATTAAGGTAATGAAGCATTTCGAGTGCTGGTTCATTCCGAGGTGCCATATTATAGGAAAGATAATGATTCATTGGATCACGGGAACAATCACAAGGTTAAATTAGAGAGCCTGGGACAGTTTAAAGTAAATTTAATATCAAAGTACATATATGTCACCATATAGAACCTGAGATTTGTTTTCTTATGGGCATACACAGTAAATACAAGAACCATAATGGAATCAACGAGACTGGACCTAACAGGGCAGACATTGTGCAAAGAACAACAAACTGTGCAAATATGAAAGAGAAGTTGGCACTGGTGAAGCTCAGCAACTACTTACTGGCAGCAAACAGCACCAAGGAAACAACAAGATACTTCATTTACCAGAAAAAGTGCTATTAATAATCACCACAAGCAATAGCCTATAACTTCCCTTTGGAGCTGGAGACAATTCAATGAAGCAGAACTGAGGCGAGGCAGTAGGTCTGCTGCCGAGAATGAGGAGAGACCTGAGGTTTAATCAATTGACATGCCAGGCTGAATTGGAAAGGTCAGGTATAGGCCAAATTGAGGCCGTGGCAGGCCCCAGAACCTACTGGAGTGACTGGACCCATTGTTTGGACGAAGTACTGAGCTAGATTGGGAAGATTGGGTACAGGCTGATTCAAGGCGGTGGGGTCCAAGCCCCCAGCACCTATCAGAGTGACAGAGCCCGATGTTTGGACAATGATTTAAATGCCCGGCCAGATTGAAAAGGTCAAGACCTCAGGGCCAGAGGTGAGGGACGGGCAGGTTCAGATTACTGCTCTGTAACATTTACTTGGCTCTGCGCTGAACTGAGTCTCCAGATGCTCTCACATTGGCCTTGGAATGAAAACACAGGGTCATCAGGGACTGTGGGAGTTTGTGAAGATTCCTCAGTGTTTTGAAGGACAAAGCAGGCATAGAAAGCTTATCTGGGAGCAAAGCTGTGTTGTCATCTGTGTCATTTAGTTTCAATTTTTCTTTGAATAGAGATTGAAGGGAGATTTGATTGAAGTAGTTAAAATAATGAGAGGCAAGGACAGTGACAGCTGTTCTATCTGGAAGTCACAGTTGTGAAATAAAGAAGAAAATTAAGAGTAGCATGAGGAAAATCTTCGGTGTGGTGTGGCTGGAACAGCAAATGTACTGCCTAAATTATGGCCTTCAACACTACCGATTTGATCAACACAAGGAGAAAAATTCCCAGACCTATGGGGAATGATTCTGTGGGAGGACTTTTAGGTTGCTCTAAAAGAGAGCTTGCACAGACTGGATAGTTAGAATGTCGTGCAATTAACCATTATATGTCTTTCCTCTTTTTGTGTAGCAGGACACAATGATAGACACAAACTTCCGTAATGCCTAGCATGTTAAGGTGACTTCTGTTTTCATACATGATAAATGTACTGTTGTGAAGAATGTATTGTGTCCAATTACAAGTTATTTACTCGTACATGAAGATTGGCTGGAAGTAGCCATTAAGAAGTTGTTGATACTAACTATGCGAGATGTCTGGCTTAAAATGTGACATGGTTTTATATAATATTTTAAAGTATGGCCCTTTGTCTGCACACTCTGCCATGTAGTTACTCGGTGATTTATTAAAGGAAGTTGTGTTGATATTTCCTCAATGGCCTTTGTGAGGTTAGCCAAAATGAAGCTGAGGAAATAGCTTTCCTCTAGTCCTCAGAAGCAGTCAGTTGGCTGTGCAGTGGATGTACAAACAATCATCTAGTGACAAGAGAATCTTAAACTGTCAAAAGGTTTCAGTGCTAGTGCTGTGCCATAAGAGTATAAGGAAGAGGAATATTTTGTCTGGTTTTATGGGTGTAATAATTTTATTTTTCTGTATACAGTGGATTCCAGTTAATTGGGACACGTTAGGTTCAGAACAGTTTGGCCCAATTAAGCAGCTATACCATTTAGTCCAAGTTGCATGGAAATAGTTGAAAGGGTATATTAAAAAAAATCAAACTACCATGTAACTGAGTAACAAATTTTGTATTGAAATGAAACACCAAACAAATTAGAACACTACCAATGCTTCCTTCCTAGCATGTCGCACCAGACAGTCAGCCATTCTTGTCTGGCGTGTGGTGTCAGGATTGGTCTTCTTTCGGATTAACTGGGTCACAATGTGAACGTTCCTGACTCAACCCTTGTTTTTTATGAGGCCGAGTGGCTAGCTCGATGCTCAACCCGGCACGGATGGAAAACGTGCTCGGGGGGTGGCCTGACTTGGATTCAAACTCAAGAGCCTTCGCTCCGAAGTCCGGCACTGATGCCACTGTGCCACCAGCTGGCACTACCAATGCTACTACAGTACTATAAAACTATATTAGTTCCTACCAGTTATCGACGGAGGAATTCATTTATTGATCGTTTATTGATCGTAAGTGAACAAAATCAGCGCAGATACCTAGTGTAGATAACAAACTGCTTTTAAACAATGCTATTGACATTTGCATCTTTCAAACCTTCATTTCTATTGTAACATGCGAGATGATTGTTGGTGCCTTCAAATTCTTAATTCCTAACTTGGTGAAGAAGTGACATTCTTTCAGTGCCACTCCCGACCGTTTGTGGCATCTCCAAGCCTGAATGCTTGAAACTGCAGGAAGAAAAACAGTTCTGAATTGTCATGCTGCTTATCTTTTTTGCCAACTATCAGTGACAAAAGTTGTTACTTTATGAACATAAGCACACGCAACTGATGCTATTTAAAACCAATTCACTCTAATTATTGTGTAATGTCAAATGACCACACAAATGCACATGTCTGGCACTAGTTCGAAACTATTGAGCAACTGTCTTCTGCCCCAATTAAGTGCCTTAGTGTACCAAATAACTAAGGGAATCTTCCCTGCTATTTTCTCAATTAGTTTTTTTTGTTCTTTAAGAGTTGTCCCAAATAAGTGGCTGCCCTGATTAGCTATGGCCCAATTAACTAGAATCCACTGTATATCCAAACAGTTCTCAATGTTTTGCCTGTGATTATTTCATTCAGCAGTGGAAGTCTAATCTTATGCTTAAACGAGCTAAAATTGTACAGAGAAGCTACAATGCATTAACTGGTTATATGCCCATTGGGAAGGAGAAGTACAGATTGGAGAGCATATTGGTCCAAGCGTCTGTTATGCACCTGACAAAGCTAAAGAGGGACTAAAAGAATCCTAGGCACAGGTTGCCAGTAAGTGCAGTTATCCAGGGAGCTCGGAAAAGGAAGAACTAACATTTTAAATTGAAGAAATGGAGAATTAGAAACGTAGAAAACCTACAGCACAATACAGGCCCTTCAGCCCACAAAGCTGTGCCAAGCATGTCCTTACCTGAGAATTTACCTGGGGTTACCCATAGGCCCCTATTTTTCTGAACTCTATATACCTGTTCAGGAGTCTCTTAAAAGACCCTATTATATCCACCTCCACCACGGTCGCCGGCAGCCCATTCCACGCACTCACCATTCTCAGCGTAAAAAAAACTTCCCTGGCATCTCCTCTGTACCTACTTCCAAGCATCTTAAAACTGTGCCCTCTCGTGCTAGCCATTTCAGCCCTGGGAAAAACCCTCTGACTATCCACATGATCAATGCGTCTCATAATCTTGTACACCTCTATCAGGTCACCTGTCATCCTCCGTCGCTCCAAGGAGAAAAGGTCGAGTTCACTCAGCCTATTCTCGTAAGGCATGCTCCCCAATCCAGGCAACATCCTTGTAAATCTCCTCTGCACCCTTTCTATGGTTTCCACATCCTTCCTTTAGTGAGGCGACCAGAACTGAGCACAGTACTCCAAGTGGGGTCTGACCAGGGTTCTGTATAGCTGCAACATTACCTCTTGGCTGGAGTGTCCTATGGACTCGGACCCCAAGATCCTTCTGATCCTCCACACTGCTAAGAGTCTTACCATTAATACTATATTCTGATATCATATTTGACCTACCAAAATGAACCACCTCATACTTGTCTGGGTTGAATTCCATCTGTCACTTCTCAGCCCAGTTTTGCATCCTATCAATGTCCCGCTGTAACCTCTGATAGCCCTCTACACTATCCAACTTTTGTGTCATCAGCAAATTTACTAACCCATCCCTCCACTTCTTCATCCAGGTCATTTATAAAAATCATGAAGAGTAGGGGTTCCAAGACAGATCCCTGAGGCACACCACTGGTCTCCGACCTCCATGCAGAATATGACCCGTCTACAACCACTCTTTGCTTTCTGTGAGCAAGTCAGTTCTGGATGCACAAAGTAATGTCCCCTTGGATCCCATGCCTCCTTACTTTCTCAATAAGCCTTGCATGGGGTACCTTGTCAAATGCCTTGCTGAAATCCATATACACTACATCTACTGCTCTACTTTCATCAATGTGTTTAGTCACTTCCTCAAAAAATTCAATCAGGCTCGTAAGGCACAATCTGCCTTTGACAAAACTATTCCTAATCTTGCTGACTATTCCTAATCATATTATGCCTCTTCAAATGTTCATAAATCCTGCCTCTCAGGATCTTCTCCATCAACTTACCAACCACTGAAGCAAGACTCACTAGTCTTACTTGAATTATCAAGAAAAACAAGAAAAGAGATGTTAACTGGTTGTAAAGCCTGTTTATTTTGAGTCAACTGTAAAATGTTATCTTCAGCCTCTAAGCAAATATAAACAAAAAAAGGTAATCATTTACACACAGACAGAAATTTACAGCAGGCATACTTGGAGCTATGCCGACAGCTTGTCTGAAACCGATTTGTGTACAAAGTCATGCTTGCCTAAATATCAATTTGGGTTTGTGTTCTTAAAATGGAATTCATCAAAATCTCAATAAAATGCATTCTATTTTACATGGTATAATATATTTCTATTTTTAACAAGTGTTGCTTCTTGCACTAGTTCTTGTGATGTGGTGTCTGTCTCCAGTTGGGCTTCAATCAGTACTGTAATATTAAGCAGGGTTCCATGATTTTGTCATAAAGGAATGGTAGTATATGTTCCACATAATTTGTGAGGTGTGAATGTCTGTTCAACTAGCTAGTAAAGATCATGGGGTTAGAAGGCTCTGCTGTAGATGATTCTGTTGCTGTCATGTACTCTGTAAAGGTGGCGGGGGGGGGGTTGTGAAGCGCTCTGAGACACTAATGGTGGAGGGAACAGGTTTTAAGATGGGATGCCAATCAAGTGGCAGCTTCATCCTGGATTCAGACAACTAGGGCCATCATAAATGCATAAAATCTTCTACCCCATTCTTGATATGCCCTGTAGGTGATGGAAAGTCTTGGGGAATCTGGATTAGTCACTCAATACGGAGCTCTTAAGTTTATAATATAGGCAAATATTTATGTCTCAATGGTGGTACTGAGGATGTGGGATTCAATAATGATAATTTTCTGGCAAGCTGGTTATAATTTGAGAAGCACTGCAGGAGATTCTTGAAGATCACAGTTGGAATGTTTAGCAGAAATTTACAGAATATTCTATTTAATTTGTCTTTTATTTTAAAGTAACCAATATAAATGGATTTATTGTGGTGCGTACAGCTCTGCAACAGGGCCACGATATTTGTAGTCTTGTTTTGAAGTGGGAATCATAAATATTTAGGAATAGTGATTTAGGTTAGATTGGTGCTTGAGGGGAACTGGGATTTAGAAACACAATAGGCAGTGCATGATTTGCTATTAAATATCAACATGCGTCAATGGGACTGAAAGGTCATGGTTGCAGTGTAGCTTTGGTTGCCCTTCCTGCCAACAGCCTGCATTTTGGTCTGAGTTACAGTTTGTTCTTTAATTAACTAATGCCAAATTTACATTAATACCAAGGCTTCAATGGCAATTGTCAGTTTAGACCATGAAAGATGCTTGTATACTATATGTTCAGCATAATACGTGAAGTGTGAATGTCTTTTCTACCAGCTGGTGAAGATCGTAGGTTTAGAAGCCACATTTTGTCGATGTTTTCTGTTGCTGTTATGTACTCTGTAAAGTTGGTGGGGGGGGGCAGTGGGGGGAAGCTCTCTGAGATACTATTACTAGCATTCCTTCATGACCAAAAACTGGCACTTTTGCAGTAGAAATCTGTTTTACATGGCAAAATATTTCTATCAGTAACTGCAAGCAGCTTCTTGTAATTTATAGTATATAAACAACAAAACTTTGGTTGTTACAAAAGAAGTTAAGTGCCTTAAAATGCTAAGATCTGTAATGGGTCATTGACATCTTGTACCTTTCATTTTAGTGCAACTTTACTCACTCTGAGAAGTGGAAATTTAGATTACAAAAGAAAGCAAGCAATTAATTTTGATTTGCTGTGAGAGTGTGCGTTGGTTTGTTGAAAATTCCGTTGAGGGATGTGTTAGTAAGCTGGACGCTCTGGGTGGATCAGATGAACTGGGACTTCTTGTGAGTTAAAGCTTCACATTAGGGTATGTCTGGGAGAGTTATTTCAAGTTCTGTGAAACAAACCGAAGTATGCTCTCATTTCAGTGCCAATGAACTAATAATCTATCAACAATCAAAAGGCTAATTTTCAGCGCATTTATTTATTATTTAGTGCTGATTTTTTATGGAATTAATAATTTTATGTAACTTCATCCTTGAACAGTAGATTAAGCTTGCACAAAAATGCATTCTAAAAATGTATTTCTCTCTATTGTAAGACACCAACTCTTGTGCATTTAGAAGGTACGTGAGGAATTTTTGTTACTCTGTTTTAAAGGGAAATTTGATTGCTATTAGTTGTTGCATCGAACTTTCCAACGGCTTACTCACTAATAAAAGCCTCTGGTAAATGTCCTGATTATCAGGAGAAATCCAGTCCATGACATTGCATACTTTTGTTACCAGGGGAATTGCCATTGCCTCTCTGAAGTGCCTTTTAGTGAACGATGGCGTAGCTGAAGCCAATTTTTGCTCTAAATCCTTCAAGTGAAATTTGTACTGTAACCTTCTAACTATGTTCATCAGCCAAAGTTCTGTGGGAAGTTTTATTTTTACCTAATATATCTACAGAGCTGCTCACATCAGTCACTTCCTACTCAGAATTAGTACATGCCAGTGCAGTAACTTTCCTGGTGGTAACCAAATTGCATTCTATCCAAACAAAAACATTACATAATTCTGTCAAGTCAGTAGAAATTGAATTTTTGAAGTTCAGAGAAGAATTGTGAACTTGCTTCCCTGTCCTTCAGGTCTTTTTCTCCTTTTCGCTCTTGGAGTGCTTTGACTATGTCACCAAAGTGGCTGTTAGTCCTGAGATACAAGGTTGTGTGACTGTTTCACCATCCACCACAATAGTATCAGGGCTAGCCAATTTGATCATCTTCCTTTACTCTGAGGCTGCATTATATCTGGGAAAATTAACTAACCAGGCACAGGGATGGTTTTGTCTTTTGTTTAGCTTCCAGCTTCTTCCCCTTTCCTTTCCTGTCTTGATAAAGGGTCTTGGCCTGAAATACCAACTCTTTATTCCTCTCTATAGAGAGGAATTCTGAGCTCCTCCAGCATTTTCTGTGTGTTACTGTATTTCCAGCACCTGCAGAATCTCTTGTGTTTAGACCTTGGCCCAGTTTTCACTCTGAGAGGTTTGTTTTCTGTTTGCTGTCTGTAGAGGCTGTCATGCTTAAAACAATGAACACTACGTAGTTCCCAATCTAATTCAGCAGAGGAACTGAAAGGGTGCATTGGCATGACATCAGAGAAATGGGATGTGATGACATTAGAGAAATAACAGCTTTCCACCAGCCTTTGAGCAGTTGATTTGGAGTCAACAAAAATAACTCATTTGGAGTATGTTGGTACACTTCCTGAAATGCTGTATAAATAGTATAAAAGGGCATGTGCGAAATCTCACTGGTGGTTGCAGGGGTGGGGGTGAAGGCATTCCTTGCTGCAGTTGGAAGAGTGGAAAATTAAAAAAAAAGAAAATTCCGACAGCGCTTCGGCCACAATGACACTGAAGTTATGAAATAGTCAAAAACTCAAGAACAGGAGGCTTGAATAATAACAGAAAAGGCATTTTCCAAGTTACTGGAGCTTTTCATTACTATTATCTGATATTGTGCCAGCAGTGTCTGATCATGGTGATAAATACAAATGTCTCTTAAGACCATAAGATATTGGAGCAGAATTAGGCCATTTGGCCCATTGAGTCTGCTCCGCCATTTGATTGTGGCTGATCTATTTCCCATTCTCCTGCCTTCTGCCTGTAACTTTTCATGCCCAGATTTATCAAGAATCTGTCAGCCTCTGCTTTAAATACACTCAATGACCTGGCCTCCACAGCCACCTGTGGCAGCGAATTCCACGGATTCAGTACTCTCTGACGAAAGAAATTCATCCTAATTTCCATTCTAAATAGATGCCCCTCTGTTCTGAGGTTTGCCCACTGGTGTTAGACCTCACCAAAATGGGAAACATCCTCTCCACATCAACTCTTTCTAGGCCTTTCAACAGTCAACACATTTCAATAGATTCGCCCCCCCCCCCCACCCACCCCTCATTCTTCTAAATTCCAGTGAATACAGGTACAGGCCTGGAGCCATCAAACACTCCTTGTACGATGAGCATTTCCATCACGGAATCATTTTCTTGAGCCTCCTTTGAACTCTCTTCAATGTAAGCACGTCCTGAGA
Source organism: Mobula hypostoma (assembly GCF_963921235.1). Taxonomy (NCBI): domain Eukaryota; kingdom Metazoa; phylum Chordata; class Chondrichthyes; order Myliobatiformes; family Myliobatidae; genus Mobula; species Mobula hypostoma. The sequence continues at coordinate 154,858,004 of NC_086098.1, read as the reverse complement.
TAAGGGGGCCAAAACTGCTCACAATACTCCAAGTGAGGCCTAACTGGTGCTGTATAAAGCCTCTGCATTATATCCTTGTTTTTTATATTCTAGTAGAAATTGAAATATATGCTAATATTGCATTTGCCTTCCACAACCTGCAAGTTAATCTTTAGGGTGTCTGCGTGAGGACTCCCAAGTCCCTTTGCCCCTCAGATTTTTGAATTTTCTCGCCGTTTAGAAAACAGTCTAGGCTTTTATTCTTTCTACCAAAGTGCATGACCATGCACTTCCTGACACTGTATTCCATCTACCACTCCTTTGCCATTCCCCTGATTGGTCTATGTTCATCTGCAGCCTCTCTGCTTCTTCAACAATATTTGCCTCTCCACCTATCTTCGTATCTTGGCTACAAAGCCATCAAATCCGTCACCCAAATCATTGACATACGATGTATAAAGAAGTGCTCCCTACACTGACCCCTGCAGAACACTGCTAGTCACAGGTAACCAATCAGAAAAGGTTCCCTTTATCCCCATTCTTTGCTTCCTGACAAACAGCTAATGCTCCATCAATGCTAGTATTTTCCCTGGAGTACCATGGGCTCTTGTCGTGCTAGCCTCGTGTAGCACCTTGTCAAATGCCTTTTGAAAATCCAAGTACACAACATCCACCGATTCTCCGTTGTCTATCCTGCTTGCTATTTCCTTACAGAATATCAACAGATTTGTCAGGCAAGATTTTCCCTTAAGGAAACCATGCTAACTTTGGCCTATTTAATCATGTGCCTCCAAGTACCCTGAAACCTCATCCTTAACAGTCAATTCCAACATCTTCCCAACCACTGAGGTCAGGCTCACTGGCCTACAAATACCTTTCTTCTGCCTCCCTCACTTCTTGAAGAGTAGAGTGACATTTACAATTTTCCAGTCCTCCAGAACCATTGCCAGAATCTAGTGATTTTTGAAAGATCATTACTAACGCCTCCACAATCTCTTCAGCTACCTCTTTCAGAACTCTGAGGTGTAGTTCATCTGGTCCAGGTGACTTATCTACCTTCAGATGTTTCAGCTTCCCAATAGCACCTCTGCACCCTGATGCTTTTTCTTTTTAATGAACAGACCCAGTCTACCCCCTCTGCCTCCCTGCTTATACTTTTGATGCAATGTCTATCTTTGGATGTTCAGCTCCCAACTATAACCTTCTTTCAGCCACGATTCAGTGATGCCTACAATGTCACACCTCCTAATCTCTAACTGCACTACAAGATCATCTGTCTTACTTCATATAGTGCATGCTTTCAATAACCCCTTCGGTCCCCTATTCATCATCCTTTACGATTTTGTCCCCTGTTGCACTGCAACTCATTCCACTGAGTGCAATTTTGCCCTATCATCTGCCTGTCCTTCCTGACAATCTCACTACATACTGCCTCCACTTGTATACCAACTGCCCCATTATCAGCCCTATCACTCAGTTTCCCATACCCTTATCAAATCAGTCTAAACCCTCCCCAACAGTTCTAGCAAGCCTGCTAGCAAGGATGTCAGTCCCCCTCGGATTCACGTGTAACCCTTCCCTTTTGTACATGTCATGCTTTCTCCAGAAGAAATCCCACAGGTCCAGAAATCTAAAACCCTGCCCCATGCAGATCCTCAGCCATGCATCAATTTACTAAATTGTTTTCTTATCCTCATTGGCATGGCACAGGCAGCAATCCAGAGGTTACTACTCTTCTCAGTTTTCTATCTAGCTCCAGAAATTCACTCTTCAGGTTCTCCTCCTTTTTCCTACTTATATTGTTAGTGCCAATATGTTCCAAGACTTCTGGCTGCTCAGCCTCTCACCTTGAGGATGGTGTGGACCTGATCCATGGGATCTCTGACCCTGGCACCTGGGAGGCAACATACCATCCTGTTGTCTCTCTCATGTCCATAGAATATCGTGTCTTCTCCTCTAATTAAGGGATCACCTATCATTACTGTTGTCCTGTTCTCCCCACTACCCTTCTGAGCTACTCAGTGCCAGAGACCTGATCACTGCGGGTTCCGCCTGGTAGGTTATCTCCCCTCCTCCCCACCCCCCACAACAGTATCCAAAGTGGTGTGCTTATTATGGAAGGGAACAACCACAGGGGTACTCTGCTTTGGCTGCACATTTCCTTTCCCTCTCCTGACGGCCACCCAGGTACCTCCCTGTAGCTCTTCTCTTTCATCTCCACAATTTTCCTTCTCAGCTGAAGGTCATCAAGCTGCGACTCCAGTCCCTCACTTTCTCTGAGGTGTTGCAGCGCGGTGCACCTGCTGCAGATGTGGTTATCCAAGAGGCTGGATGTATTGCTGAATTCCCACATATAATGCAGAACACAACACAGCCCCTGGCGCTATCCTCATTGCACTATGTACTAAGAGGAAGAATGAAGAAGAAGAAACTTACCAGGTACTTTACCTCACCCAAGCCTAATGAGCCAAGGCCTGCCCACTCCAACAGAACTTATCTCTGCCTTATTTTTATTTGCCCATGCTAAGAATCTTGATTTTTTTTTTAGGTTGTCAGAAATTGGCAAAAACCTCCTTTGTAGAATCTTACGGGCCAGTGAGTAACCTCCTCTTTTGTTCTCAATTTGACTGGGCTGCCAGGGAAAAAAAAAAGATAAGGAGGAATTTCTTTAGCCAGAGGGTAGTAAATCTGTGGAATTCATTGCCACAGACAGCCAAGGAGGACAAGTCATAGGGTATACTTAAAGCAGAGATTGAAAGGTTCTTGATTAGTAAGGATGTCAAAGGTAACGGGGAGAGGCAGACTCAATGGGCTGAATGGCTTAGTTCTGTTCTTATGCCTTATGATTTTATGTAAATAAATTTAAAACTGAGAAATTCCACTGCTTTCAAAACTTTGCATCCATTTGAAATTTTGGAAATTTTACACAACTTAAATTGCAGTCCTGAGTACTGGAATGTGGGGTTAGTGGGGTGCTATAGTGATCAAATGGCATTGTATCATATTGAGAAAAGAGACAGAAATATGGCTAACTGGATCAGTGGTACTGTTCTACAGCTGGTTTAATGTATTTATTTGTAAAATAAACTTCATAACACAAGAAAATAGGAGCAGGCCACTTGACCCCTCTGACCTGTCCCAGCATTCAGCATAATCCTGGCTGCTCTATCCCAGCCATCAGCTCCTCCTTTCTGCTCATTCCTTAGACTGCTAAGACCACCAATCTTTCAAAAAATTATCTAATTCTATCTTAAGTACTTTGTATGATTTATCCTCCACAACCCTAGTCTGCATGCCCACTGAGTCCACACCGACCGTTAAGCACTCACTTTAGGCTAGTTGTGTACGTGAATAACTTCATTCACCTCAACACTGAACTGATTACAGAACACAACCTATGGACCCACTTTCAAGGACTCTGCATCTTACAGTCACGGATTTATTTATTTATTTATTTATTGTTTTTTGCACAGTTTCTCTTCTTTTGCACATTAGTTGCTTGTCAGTCTTGGTATATCATTTTTCATTGATTCTATTTTTCTTTGTTCTGTAAATGCCTGCAAGAAATTGGATCTCAGGGTAGTATATGGTGACATGTATGTACTTTGATAATAAATTTACCTTGAAGTTCGAACCCACATATTTTTCGACTTGGGAGAAAAGCAGAGCATCCCGGGGAATCACATGTACAGTAGGGAGGCGGTATAGACAGGATCTGAGGTGGGGATTGAACCAAACACGCTGAAGCTCTGAGGCAGCAGTTCTACCAGCTGTGCCATGGTGACATGTATCTAACCTGTTAGAGGCAAGTTTGGAGCAGCACATAGAATAATTGACACTTACTGAGTGAATTCAGTAAAGGAAATCTGAGGGAAGTCCTCTTTCGAACAAAGTAAAATGGTAGGCAAAGAGATTTCTTTTCCAAAAAACTTAGCATTTTATTGTGAATTTTCACCCTCAGGCACTTCATCCAATCTTTTTCTGAGATGTTATAGCTGATGCGGTGAAGTATGTCATACATTTGTGCATTGCAGGATCCACGCACAATGATTATGACTAGTTAAGATGTTCAACTGATTTTACTGAACATCATGTAGTCCTTTTACATTCTACTTTGCTTGTCACCAACAAAATTTATTCCTTATGGTTGGATTTTGTCTGTAACATTGATTATAAAACTACTGGACTGTCTATTACTGTGACTGCTTCTTGCTGCAGCCTCTCTGGCCAAGAATTTCCTTTTGTTCACCTCCCAACTGCTAACCACATAGTCATAGAGAGCTACAGCATGGAAATAGGCTCACTGACCATCAATCACCCATTGAACAAACCCTACATTAATACCATTTTTATTCTCCCAACATTCTCTTCAGCTCTAACACACAGACACACACACTCCCGCTCCCTCTCCCCCACTCACTCACACACACGCACACACTCTTTCTCCCCCCCCCCACTCTCTCTCTCCCACTCTCCCACTCTAGCACTCAACTGCACATTACAGGCAATTTATAGTGGCCAATTAATTACAAAACTGCACATTTTTGGGATGTGAGATTGAACTAGAGGAAATCCACATGGCCTCAGGGGAAACATGCAAACTCTATGCAAACACAAGTTGCTGGGTTACTAGTTGCTCCACTGTGTCACCCATCTTTCTGTCCATCCCATAAGGAACATTATTAGATGCTGGTTAATTTTTAAATGTATTTTATATATGTTGTTGTAGAGCCAATAAAACTGACAGTGTTAAATGAAATTTAAATTAATTTTCAGAGTAGGAGAAAAAGGCAAAATTTGATTGGTACATAGAAAGTTAAAAATAACCCTAGGTGTACAATATAGTGGCATAAAATTAAGGAGTAGTGTAACTAGTACCAAGATGTTACCATAAACCACAGCAACATGTTGTGCACTGCTTACAAAACCTCTAAATACATCTCTTCTAAATTACTCTCACTGTAATCTCCAGCCTGTAATTTCCCTTTAAGCAACATACTTTTGAACTGCCTTAATGAACTAGTGACTTCACCATTTCCTGGAGGACTCAGCGGATTTAACTTTCGAGCATGCAGGTATGGCACCTTTAACTTAATGGAGGTACATCGCCATGGCTGGAAGAGAGGGAGGACTTCAAGCCAGACTGAAACACCAAGCAATGAAAGTTCTTCTACCCAACATCATATTAGCCAATGTACATTTGCTAGAGATCAAGATTGAGGACCTAAGGGCAAGATTGCTGTATCAGAAGGAAGTGAAGAATTGCTCCATCCTATGTTTCAGACACATGGCTCACTCTGGACATGCCAAATATGTTGATACACAGGATGGGCCACACTGCTGATTTGTAGAAGGCAAAATGTTGGGGCGGGGGGCTCTGGGGTTGGGTCTGTGCTTCATGGTAAACTCATTGTGGTACTGGGACATGACAGTTCAATCACACTCTCATTCCCCCAACCTAGAACATCTAGCAATAAAGTGCCAGCCTTTCTGCTTGCCACCAGAGTTCTCCTCCATGATCTTGACTGCAGTTTACATACACCAAAAGCTGACGTTAATCAGGCTCTGAAGGTGTGGAATGTTGCCATCACCAAACAAGACATAGCCCACCCCAACGGATTTCAAATCATTGTCAGGAACTTCAGTCAGGCTTGGTTGGACACATCTCTGCCCAACTATCACCGGTATATAACCTGCAGTACTAGGGGTCTCACACACGTGACCACTGCTATACTATGATAATAAATGTCTACTGTTCCATGCCTGGATCGCATTTCAGGAAACCTGATCACTTGACTGTCCTTCCCCTACCTGCACACAGGCAGAAGCTAAAGAACAAGGCTCCAGAGATAAGGACTACGAGGAGGTGGTCGCGAGTGGCAGAGTGGCTATGGGGTTGCTTCAAGTTGGTGGACTTCATCAGAGGATCTGAATGAATACACCACTGTAGTCATGGACTTTATAAAAAACAGCCGTAGATGAGTGTGTCCCCACAAAATCATTTAGTCTTCCTCATCCGGAAGTCCTGGATGAACCATGACATTGGCAATTTACTGAGGGACAGATCAGTGGCATTCAGGTCTGGCAACAAAATAAGACATAAGAGGTCCAGAAATCGTCTCTGGAAAGCCATCTCACATACAAAGTGGCAAATCTGGATCAAATTTGAATCACTGGAGAATACCCAACAGCTGTGGCAGGGCTTACAAAGTGAAGCCAAGCAACATACATGACAGCAAGACTTTGCTCCCAGATGAGTTCAATGCCTTTTATGCAAGTGAACCCGTACAGCATCTGGCTCAGATGGGGTACCTGACTGAGTACTTACAGACCTATGCTGATCATCTGACTGGAATGTTCACTGATAGCTTTATTTGCAAGCTTTAATAGTCTTGGGTCCCCACCAGCTTCAAGCAGGTTTCAGTGCCTTGGAAACCTGCCTCAATGACTTCCATCAAGTAGCATTTACATTCACTGTGATAAAGTGCTTTGAGGGGTTGGTGATGAAACATAGCAACTCCTGCCTGAGAGTGACTTGAATCCACTCCATTTTGCCTACCGACACAAGTCCACAGCAGAAGCTACTTCTTTATCTTTTCACTCAATCCTGGATCATATAAATAGCAAAGGTGCATATATCAGGATGTTCTTTATCGAATAGAGATTAGCATTCAATACTATCATCCCATTAAAACTAATGAATAGCCTTCAAGACCTTGGCCTCAATACTTCCTTGTGCACTTGTATCCTTTATTTCCTCACTTGCAGATCCCACTCAGTTCGGATTGTCAATGAAGTCTCCACAATCTTGATCAACACAGCTGCATCACAAGGCAGTGTGCTTAGCCACTTGCTATATTTGCTTTACTCTTATGACTGTGATGTACACACAGCTCCAATGTCATATATACGTTTATTGACGACACCATGGGCATTGGCTGAATCAAAGGTGGTGATGAATCAGCATACAGGAGGGGGTTTGAAAATCTGCCTGAGTGGTTCCACAACAACAACCTCTCAATGTCAGCAAGACCAAGACTGCAGTAGAAGGAAATTGGAGATTCATGAGCCAGTCCTCGTCACATAATCCGTGAAGGAGAGATTCAGCAACTGTACGTTCCCTGGTGTTATTATTTCAGAGGATCTGTCCTGGGCCCATCACGTAAGTGCAATTACTAAGAAAACATAGCAGAGCTTCTACATCCTTAGAAATTTGCAAAGATTCAGGGAAAACTTCCTAGATATGTTGAGAAGAGTATATTGCCTGGTTGCATCACAGCCTGGGTGGAAACACCAATGTCCTTGAACGTAAAATCCTACAAAAGGTAGTGGATTCGGCCCAATGCATCCTGGGTAAAGCTCACACCACTATTGAGCACATCTGCAAGGAGCGCTGTTGCAGGAAAGCAGGAACCCCACACCCTGGTCATGCTGTCTTCTCGCTGCTGCCAACAAGAAGCAGATACAGAAGGACCCACACCACCAGGTTTAGGAACAATTATTAACCCTCAATCATCAGGCTCTTGAACCAGTGGGGATAACTTCACTCAACTTCATTTGTCGCACCACTGAACTATTTCCACAACCTATTGACTCACTTTCAGGAACTCTTCATCTCATAATCTCAATATTTATTGTTTATTTATTTTTCCCCTCTTTTGTATTTGCGGTTTGTTGTCTTGTGCATAGGTTGTTTGTCCATCCTGTTGGTTACGATCTTTCATTTATTCTATTGTGTTTCTTGGATTTATTGAGTATGCCTGTAAGAAAATGAATCTCAGAGTTGTATATGCTGACATATATGTATTTTAAATTTAAATTTATTTTGAACTTTGAGATATATAAAGTCAGTAAAATTTTCTGGGTTTTGTAATATATGATTCAGTTTATAAAATCTGGATCCAATTTGCATTTTTAATGTGCATAAATTTTTGAGGAAGTATTCTGAGGTCCTTTCCTTGCACTTCTTTTGAAATTTATTATTTAGCATATGTTGTTGATGAACAATTCCCTATTAGCGGTGGCCACCTCACCTTTCTGGCTTAAATTTCATTGAGCATGTGTTCATTTAGTCGATTCGCCCATCCATGCCTGTTTGATTTATCACTGTCAGAGTCATTTACAATGGAAACATGCCCCACCAGCTCACTGGGTTTCTACTGACCACCAGGCACCCACTTAAGCTAATCTTGCATTGTTCCCATTTTATTCTGCACACATTTCCAACAACTCAGTCTGCACCTTAACTAACCTACCTACTGGCATGTTGTTGGGATTGGGTCATAAAGCACCACAGTACAGAGCAGACCCTTTGGCCCTCCTTGTCTATGCCAAACTATTATTCTGCCTAGTCCCATCGACCAGCACCTAGATCATAACCCCCCCCACACCCCTCCCTTCCATGTACTTACCCAAATCTATCTTAATTGTTGAAATTGAACTTGCATCGCCACTTCTGTTGGCAGCTTATTCCACACTCGCACTACCGTCTCGGTGAAGAAGTTCCCTCTCAGATTCCCCTTAAACATTTCACTTTTCACTCTTAACTTATGACCTCTAGTTCCAGTCTCACCTGACCTCAGTGGAAAAAAAAACCTGCTTTCATTTACCTTGTTTATACCTCTCATAATTTTGTTGAGCTCTATCAAATCCCTCTCATTCTATTTATTTATTTTGTTTTTTACTTCTAGATACAGCACGGAATAGGCTGTTCTGCCCTTTTCAACGGTGCTGCCAGCAGCCCTTGATTTAACCCTAGCCTAATCACAGAACGATTTACACTGAGCAATTAACCTACTATCCAGCACATCTTTGGACTGTGGAAGGCAACCGGAGCACACAGAGGAAGCCCACACATTCCATGGGAAGGACATAAATCTCCTTACAGAGGATGTTGGGATTGAACTCCAAACTCTGTCACCCTGAGCTGAAATAGCGTCACGCTAGCCACTATGCCACTGCGACACCTCCTAGTCTCCAGAGAATAAATTCCTAACCTCTCCAGCCTTTCCCTATAAACTCAGGTCCTCAAATCCCAGCAACATCTTTGTAAACTTTCTCTGTACTCTTTCAATCTTATTGCTGTGGGGGCAAACCGGGTATCTGGAAGAAACCTAGGCATTCACAAGTAGAACATGCAAACTCCACACAGACAGCATTGAGGTCAGGGTTTAACCCAGATGTCTGAGATGTGAGTCAGCAGTTTAAACCCGAACCACCCCACTACGTCTTCCTCCCTCTTTATGAATCTTCCAATTTTATGTCATCTGCAAATTTTTAATATACTGTATATGCCACATCCTTCCCCATCCCTTACCAAGCATCCATGTACTGAATCTTTGGACTGTTACTATATACCGTCCTCCTGCCCCAAACACTACGTTTCACTATAATTTCCAGCATCTGCAGATTTCCTCGTGTTTGTGTTTCACTATAATTGTCTTCTATCTTTTTTCCATTATTTGTATGCAGGATGCATTACCCTTTTTGGATATCTCTTGGCCTCATTTTCCCTAGCAAGCCTGATGAGTGTACTGCTTTATTGAAGTCTCAATGAAAATCCACTTATACAACATTGCAGTCTCATCCTCCCAGGTTATTTAATCAAAAATTGCATCCCATTTTTTCGTTATTCTCTTCCCCCCCCCATGCAGATTCTACCACTTACCTGGACATTGGTGGCAATTTACAGTGGCCAATTCATGTACAAAACTGCACATACACTTAGTGGCTACTTTATTAGGTATATTATGTTGATGTTATATTATGTTATTATTACGTTATGTTATTATGTTGGGCACATGGCCAAGTGGTTAAGGCATTCGTCTAGTGATCTGAAGGTTGCTAGTTCAAGCCTCAGCTGTGGCAGCACTACACATTGCTCCAGTGCCTGTGTGAGGAGTGGCACCCCACACAGATTTCCAATCTGCGCCTTGTAAGGCATGAAAATGCCTGACACAGGCCTCTCATGGTCTTAGTCGACATTCCCTATGTTAATACAAATATCTAATTAGCCAATCATGTGGCAGCAACTCAATTCATAAAAGCATGAAGACCTGGTCAAGAGGTTCAGTTGTTGTTCAGAATGGGGAAGAAATGTGCCCTTTGAATGATGATGTTGGTGTCAGACGGGATGTTTTGAGTATTTCATAAACTGGTAATCTCATGGGATTTTCACACAGAACAGTCTCGAGAGTTTACAGAGAATGGTGTGATAAACAAAAAATACATTCAATGAGTGGAAATTTTGTGGGCGAAAATGCCTTGCTAATGAGAGAGGTTAAAGGAGGATGACCAGACTGGTTCAAACTAACAGGAAGGTGACAGTAACTCAAATAACCATGAGTTACAACAGGGGTGTGTAGGATAGGATCTCTGAATGCACAACACCTAGAACCTTGAAGTGGATGGGCTACAGCAGCAGATGGTCACAAACATACACTTAGTGGTCACTTTATTAGGAACAGGCCTATTTAGTGATTTCTGCTGTTCAACAACTTGTTAACTTTCTTCAACTGCTGTTCAACATCTTCAGAAGAAGCTGTCAGACTAGTACAACCGGTAGAGCAGCTGCATCATAGTGACTTTGTTTCAATCCAGACCTGTCAATGTGGAGGTTGCACGTTCTCCCTTGACCATCTGGGTTTCCTCTCAGGGTTCTAGTTTCCTCCTGCATCCCATAAATTGTCATTATTGTGTAGGTGAGTAGAGGAGTTGATATTGAATTAGCATAACCTATGATTTACAGTGAGAGCACAGGACATTTGAAGTTTAGGATGAATGGAGGTTTGAAAAGAGAGATTGGAGATGGAAGATTTCCAGTTGGTGCAAAATGACAAGGGAAGATTTGTAATGGGCCTCAGCTTTTAACCAAAAATGTAAATGGCCTGGATAAAGGAATAACATTGTAGATTTTAATTTGTTGTTCACTGTAAAGAGGCCAGTAATTTACAACTGTGGCAGACTGAATCCAGTCTGAGGAATGTGAGGTCATGTACTTCAGATTTAAAAGAACATCCAGAATTGTTGAGAAGTTCAGTTGTGGAAGATTGAAGAAATTTGAGTTTCTCTGTAAATAAATCACTAAAATTTAGTGCAAAGGATAATCACAAAGACTTAGAGAATTTTGAGAGGCAAAATGTTTTTATGCACCATGCCTTATAAAGATCTGCTGGATTTCAGGAAGGTAAAGCTCTGATTTGTCAGCTCTTAGTATTTGAGAGGCACAGGTGAGTCTCCTGCTTGCTGGAGTCAAACCAACCACTACCTGAGTGATTAACATTGCAGATCCATGAAAGGTCAGCTTATGAACAATGAAAGGGCTTGTGGAAGGCGAGGAATCCAGATGAATAGAGAGGCGAGGCAAGCCTTGGAAACCAGTGTAAGAATGATCAAATTCAGATAATCAGCCAATCAGCTTAGTTGATCAGCCAATGTAGATAATATAGTACATCACTGGCGGTGAACAGGAGGTGACGTTGTACACAGCAGGAGAAATGTAGATGACAATATTATCGGGGTGTGGACAGTAGGAGAGTGCATAGGATTAATTCAAGAACAGAGAGAACAAAAGGAATGGCTGAGCTGGCAGAAAGTCAGGCAGTAATAGAATGAGGTGATGTTAATGCTTGAAGGTTAAGATCACCTCAGTAGGTTTTAAAGCATGAACAAAGTCTATACCTAGGATGTCTGGAATTCAACATCTTTCAATTAGGACAGATCGTCAGCAGAGGGTATGAGCGTAAAATCTTCATTGGCTATTCCTACTGTCTGGCTACTTTTAGAATATGGTACACTACAGCACCATAGAGGCCCTATGGTCCACATTGTAGTGCTGATCTTATACTCTAAGATTGATCTAACCCTTCCTTCTCACATAGCCTGCCATATTTCTGTCATCCTTGTGCCTATCTTCTAAGAGTTTCTTAAAAGGCCCTAATGTATCTGCCTCTACCACCAGTGTTGGCAATTCTGCTTGTGTAATAGCATCCCCCTCAGAATCACCTTAAAATTATGCCCACTCGTATTAGCCATGCATTTTCTATCTTGCATTGTGACTTATTGGTCTTCCAGTGCAGGAAAACTCTTAAAAGCAAAATTAGCTGGTGCTTTCTAGACCACAGTTCTTGGAATCTTAGTCAATTTTGTAATGGCAACTTGTCTGGTCTCAGATCAAGAGGCTGGAATAAAATTTCAGTTTGACACAGTTCTATGCAGAGACGGAAGGACTTCCATTTCTGGAACTAAATGGCTCTTGTGATAGATGTGAGCGCCAGAGAGGTGGTCACTCATAAGTTGCCGGAGGCAGGTACCTGGATGAATGACAGGAAATGAAAAAGATCTGGGCAGCCAATGCAGAGTACCCCTGTGCTGTTCCTCTCAATATTAAGCATACTTCTTTAGGTGCTGTTGGGGGTTGACCTAGCAGGGGGAAGCTGTAGCGATAGGCTCTCTGGCACCGAGGGGCTCAGAGGGAAGGAGGGAGAAGAGGACTCCAGTAATGAGAGGGGATTCCATAGTTAGGGGAGTAGACATGAGATTCTGTGGATGTGATAGAGACACTGGGATGATATGTTGCCTCCCAGGTGCCAGGGTCAGGGGCAACTCAGATTGGGTCCACAGCATTTGAAAGGTGAGCAGCCACAATTCTTGGTACATTTTAGCTCAATTACATAGGCAAGAAAAGAGAGGAGGTCCTGAAAAGCAAATTCAGGGAGCTGAGTAAAAAGCTGAAAAGCAGGACCTCCAGGTTAGTAATATTTGGACTTCTGCTTTTGCCACGCACCAGTGAGGGTAAGAATAGGATGATTTAGCAGATGAATGCTTGGCTGAGGAATTTGTTCAGGGGACAGGGTTTTAGATTCCTGGATCATTGGGATCTCTTCTGGGGGAGGTATGACATGTACAAAAGGGATGAGTTACACCTGAATCTGATGGGAACCGATATCCTTGTGGGTAGGTTTGCTACAACTGTTGGGGAGAGTTTAAACTGATTTGACAGGGGGATGAGAAACTGAGTGATAGGGCTGACAATGGGGCAGTTGGTATACAAGCAGAGGCAGTGTGCAGTGGGATTGTCAGGAAAGACAGGAAGATGATGGGGCAAAATTGCAGTCAATGGAATGAGTTGCAGTGTAACAGCAGGACAAAATTGAGAAGGGTGATGACTGAAGGTGTTATATTTGAATGCATGCAGTATGGGAAATAAGGTAAATAATCTTGTGCAGTTAGAGATGAACAAATATGACTTTCTGGACATCAATGAATTGTGGCTGAAGGAAGATTATAGTTGGAAGCTGAACATCCAAGGATACACATTGTATCATAAGGGTAGACAGAGGGCATGGCCTTGTTCTATTGGTAAAAAAAAATGAAATCAAATCCTTTGAAAGAGGTGACATAGAATTGGAAGATGTAGAGTCATTGTGAGCAGAGTTAATGGAACTGCAAGATTAAAACTATCCTGATGGTAGTTATATACATGTGTTCAAACAGTAGCCAAGGTGTGGGCTACATATGACAATGGAGGTAGAAAATGCATGTCAGAAGGGCAATAGTCATAAGGGATTTCAATATGCATGTAGATTGGAAAATCAGGTTATTGCTGATTTTTGATCCTGAGAGAGGGAATTTGTAGAATGCCCAGGAGATTACTTTTTAGAGCGGCTTGTGGTTGAGCCCACTAGGGGATCAGCTATTCTGGATTGCTTGTTGTATAATGAACCAGATTTAACTAGGGAGCTTAAGGTAAGGGCACACTTAGGAGACAGTAATCATAATATGATAGAATTCAGGCTGCAATTTAAGAGGGAGAAGCTACAGTCAGATGTATCACCATGACAGTGGAGTAAAGGGGTTTATAGAGGCATGAGAGAGGAGCTGGGAAAAGTTGATTGGAAGGGGACACTAGCAGTGATGACAACAGAGCAGCAATGGCCGGAGTTTCTGGGAGCAATTTGGAATGCACAGGATAGATACATGCAAAGGAAAAGTATTCTACAGGCAGGATGATATACCTGGCTGACAAAGGAAGTCAAAGCCAACATAAAAGCAAAAGAGAGGGCGTATAACAGAACAAAAATTAGAGGGAATTTAGAGGATTGGGAAGCTTTTAAAAATAAACAGGAGGCAACTAAAAAGCCATAAGGATTAAAAAGATGAAATATGAAGGTAAGGTAGCCAGTAATATCAAAGAGAACACCAAAAGTCTTTTCAGATATACGTTTGTATAAAGAGTAAAAGAGAGGTGTGAGCAGACATCAGACCACTGAGAAATGAAGCTGGAGAGGTAGTAATGGGGAACAAGGAAATGGCAGATGAGCTGAATAAGTATTTTGCATCAGTTTCACTATGGGAGACACCATCAGTATGCTGAATGTTCAAGAGTATCAGAATGCAGAAGTGAGTGCAGTTACCATTACTTGGGAGAAGGTGTTTGGGAAGCTGAAAGGTGTGAAGGCAGGTTAGTTACTTGGACCAAATGGACTACACCCGTGGTTCTGAAGCAGGTACAGCAGCTGAAGAGATTGTGGAGGCATTAGTAATGGTCTATCAAGAATCACTAGATTCTGACATGATTCCGGAGGACTGGAAAATTGAAGATGCAATTCCACTCCAAGAAGGGAGGGGTGGAGAAGAAAGGAACAGAACCAGTTAGCGTGATCTCAATGATTGCGAAAATGTTGCAGTCGATTGTTAATGATGAGTTGTCAGGGTACTTGGAGGCACATAAAAAAATGGGCCAAAGTCAGCAAGATTTCCTTAAGGGAAAATCTTGCCTGACAAATCTGGAATTCTTTGAGGAAATAACAGGCAGGATAGACAACGGAGAATCAGTGGATGTTGTGTGCTTGGATTTTCAAATGGCCTTTGTCAAGGGGCCACATATGAGGCTGTTTAGCAAGCTGACAGCCCATGTTATTACAGGAAAGATACTAGCATGGATAGAGTGTTGGCTGTTGGCAGGAGGCAAAAACTGTGAGTAAAGGCAGTCTTTTGATTGGCTGTTGGTGATTAGTGGAGTTCAGTAGGGGTCACTGTTTGGACCATTTCTTTTTATGTTATATATCAATGATTTGGATAACAGAATTGATATCTTTATGCCAAAGTTTTTGGATGATGAGAAGAGAGGTGGAGTGGCAGGTAGTATTGAGGAAGCAGGGAGGTGACAGAAGGACAGATAAATTAGGAGAATGGGCAATGAAGTGGCAGATGGAATACAATGTCGAGAAGTGTATAGTCATGCACTTTGGTAGACCGTTTTCTGAACAAGGAGAAAATTTAAAAATCTGAGGTGTAGAGGGACTTGGGAGTCCTCATGCTGGTTTCTCTAAAGTGTACTTGCATGTCGAGTCGGTGGTGAGGAAGGCATTCACTTCGAGGACTAGAATATAAAACCAAGGATATAGTGCTGAGGCTTTATAAGGCATTGGTGAGGCCTTATTTGAGGTTTTGTAGCAGTTTTGGGTCCCTTATCTAAGAGTGAATGTGCTGACATTGGAAAAGGTTTAAAGGACATTCACAAAAATGATTACAGAATGGAAAGGCTTCGCATTTGAAGGCTCTAGGCCTGTACACTGGAATTTAGAAGAACGCTGGGGGGGGGGTGGATTCTCATTGAAACCTTAGACAGGAGTTGATATGGAAAGGATGCTTCCTATAGTGGGGGAGCCTAAGATCAGAGGGCACAACCTCAGAATAGAGGGACATCCATTTAGAATAGAGATGAGGAGGAATTACTTTAGGGAGAAAGTGTTGAATCTGTGGAATTCATTGCCTCAGGCAGCTTTGGAGGCCAGATCATTGAGTGTATTTAAAGCAGAAACTATTTGATAGCTACTTGATAAATCAGAACGTAAAATGTTGTGGGGAGAAGGCAGGAGAACGGGGTTCAGAGGGAAATAGATCAGCCATGATCATATGGCAGAGCAGATTCAATGGGCCAAATAGCCTAATTCTGCTCCAATGTCTTATTTTATAGAAATCTCTTCTAAGTACCAGACCCTGCGTCTACCAGATAAGAGGATGACCAGCTTCCAGGAGGTGCAATAAAAAAGCTGGGAAGCTCAGTTTAGAAAGAGAAAGTGTAATACATTGAAGAGTGTTGTAGAGCAGATGGTATTATGCCGGAAATGGAGTAATATACAGACTGCAGAAAAATGTTAATGTTTCTCTAGAGACAGAGGGAAGAAGCAGTTCTCAGCCGCTCCACCCAGAATATCTAATCGTTGTCTCCTTGTTTTCTCTTAACTCTCTCTCCCGGTCATCTTGCTGCATCAATACTTGTCTTAAAATAAAGTAAGAAGGCGTTGCTCAGTCCTAAAAAAGGCAGAGGTTAAAGTCTGAAACCCAGCAATTTGCATTTTCACAGTCCATTTTTATAATTATTATTTACAAGCATTCTTGCTTTGCTGTGAGATTCTCCAGACCTGCACCTAGGGCTTGGGCCAAAAAAAGCATTCTTTTTAAAAAAGATTGTAAGAAATAGAAGCAAGAGCAGACCACTCGGCCCCTTGTGCCTATTGCTCCATTTATTTAAATCGTGGCTGATCCTATACCTCAGCCCTACTTTCCCATATTAGTTCCATTTCTCTTGATTTCTTCAGCATCTAAAATATCTGTATCTGTTGTGTTGCTCTATGACTATGTGCGGTATCTAGAAATAAACGTCCACAACATTTGATTCACTCCCTCCATGTTTTCCCTATTGTAAGGAGATTAGACTTGTACATACAGTAGTATAATACAGGGCACCCTTTCGTTGCAGCTCAGTTCTCTGTCAATAGCAGGACCTCCATTGTACATTACTAGTTCTGGATGCTAAGTGATGAACAGTAAAACTCTGATGATCCGGCAGATCAGACTGGCATATTTTCTGGACCATTGGATACGACTCACATTAATACCCAAGCATTTTTTAAATGTGTACGCACTGGTATAAGGAATTTCACTGAAAACCTGGTAAGTTGAAAGAAAGTGGAAAATAAAGAAACACTTGGAACCTGACTACAGCTGCAAACTGACACACGTTCTTGGGAGTTTTGGATGCCTGGACACATTTCCAGAGGTGGTGGTAGAGGCTAATACAATAGGAACATTTGAAATACTCTTAGATGGGCACATACATGGAGGGTTATGGTCTCTGTGGGTGGAAGGGTTATATTGATCTTGGAATAGGTTGATATATGTCTACAGAACTTTGTGGGCTGAAGGGCCCATATTGTGCTATAATGTTCTATTATCTATGTTCATAAAATACTTGGTGTTAATAGTGAAAATAATATCATAGTTGTGTAATTATATCTGCATTTTCACAGTCCATTTTTATAATTATTATAGGCCTGAGTCATATTTTCAGATTAGAGAAGAATAAATACAACCTTGAATCTGATGTAAACTAAAGACAGCTTGATGTGTGTCCAACTCTAGTAGAGGTAGCAATTCGCTCCCAACAATTCATTCTTAGAAAAAGACCAGCATTCCACTGATAGTGTTTCATAGGGTGCATTCATTATCTCCATTGGAACCTCCCTATTAATAACCATCTCATGCCTAGAACAAGGCATCTTGTAATTAATATTAAATATTTTCTATACTGGTACCTCTAAGAACATCAACATGGGTTATTAGAAAATTCCCACTCCACATCCTATACATTAAAAAATATATAGATATCTCAGAGTTTGGGTAAGATTAGAACTAGAAATTATGAGTGAAGAGTCAAAGGGGAAAATACTTAAGGGGAACTTGTTCACTCAGAGGGTGGTGAGAGGATGGAACAAGCTGCCAGAGGAAATGGTGAATGCATGTTCGATTTCAACATTTAAGAGAAGTTTGAACAAGCACATGGGTGGAGTATAGTTGCCTATGGTCCAGGTGGTTGGTTGTACGGGGGAGAATAACAGGTCAGCATCAACTAAATGGACTTGAAGGTCCTGTTCCTGTGCTCTGGTGCTCTATGACTCTGTTAGTGTGTAATATAAGTTGTAATAATTTTCCTCAGAGTTCCTCATTGTCAACAGATGAAGCACAAGTGTGTGCTCCCCATTCTTAGTGTATTCCATTTGGAAATAATTGTTCCCTTGCATTGAAGGCAAGAAGGAGAATAGTTGCCAGAGAGTAGAGCTCTGGTCCAAAGGGTGGAGAAACCAAACTCAGGGGTGGAGTAGCTGCGCAGGAAATTCAGCCCTGGGCCAGAGACATTTGAAAAAGTCATTCCAATAAATTTCAGTGACTCCTGAGTCTGACTGCTGATTCAACAGGCAGTAGAAATCCCTGAAGCTGATATCATAAGTTAATGCTGAACAGATCTCAACAGGTATATGGATACAATCTACAGATCAACCTGGGGATTCAGAAATGTTTAAATGGCCCGAAGGATAGCTTGGAGAGCAAGAACACAAATTCAGGGTATGTACAATCTTCATAAGACAAAACCTACTGACTCATTCAACAATATTCCTGGTTTGATTCAAGACTCTAGTTTATTTATCGCAATTATAATGAAACGTACAGTGAACTGTGTTGTTTCCTTTAACAACCAACACACCTAAGGGTGTGCTGGAGGCAGCCTGCAAGTGTTGTCACACATAACGGAGTCAACATAGTATTCCCACAACGCTCAGCAGAACAACACAGAACACCACAAATCAGAAACGAACAACAGCAAAACAAGCTCTGTTCCTACTACCCACCTACCCACGTAAAATCCTCTAACCCTAAGATGGGCCACTTTCTTCTGCCTCCAGCAGACTGGGATTCACACTCGGAACTCAGAAAATGGGCCTTCAACTACACCAGCTGAGGTCAGAATGGAGATGAGGAAGAATTTCTTTAGCCAGAGGATAGTAAATCTGTGGAATTCGTTGCCAAAGGTGGCTGTGGAGACCAAGTCACTGGGTGCATTGAAGGTGGAGGTTGATAGGTTCTTGATTAGTCAAGGCGCGAAAGGTTCAGTGGGAAGTGGATCAGCCATGATCAAATGGCAGAACAGATTTGATGGGCTGAACAGCCTAATTCTGCCTCGATGTCTTGTGGTCTTATGATCCAAGTTTGGATGTGGACTTTTCAATACTGGAGCATGTTTGAGGTGCAAATGACTGACCCTGGCTTCTGTTTCTTATGAATCTTTTAGACTGTGGTGTACAAGAAGATCTTCCTTTTGAATTCAGTGTAAACAGCTGTTTCAGCCCATGGAATGAAGATGAAATTCATAGCTTTCAGAAAGAAAGCCAAAGTATTTTCTGTTTCATGTAATATGAACAATTTTTCCCTTATCCTATCTAAATCTGGCAGCCCTTGACCTACATTATTAAGGATTCTTCTCCATCCAAAGTAATGTAGTCAATTGCACTACTCTGAGCAAAACAGGCCCACCTTGCCTTATTTTCTGTAACATGGGCTCATAAAGGTGATAGTATCAAAAATAGGTTTGTATGTTTTTGTCTTAAGAATACTGACTAGAAAAGGAACAAAGTTACACTTAATAATTATGACATTTTCCCATGGAGAAATGATAAATAAAACATTAACAATAAATATTCGGCAGGTCATAGAATTCACTTTCACACCATGGAAAATGTAATGTGCTTCAGAGAGACTGAGACTGAATTGTGTGAAATGGGTGACTGTTGTGTAGGTAAAATGTCTTTACTAAATAAAAGGCACCACAGGCATGCATTTGGTTCCTGTTTTGTGACGAACTGAACTTAAAAGCTGCTTGAAAACATTAAGGAATGTGAAATTTTTGTTTAGCTTGGCATATTGCCTTGGTACTAATATAGCAGGGATTCAGAACCCAGTCCAGGAAATGTGGTTCCTTCAAATACAGACATACAAGAAAAAAAACACTTGTTCTCACTTAGACAGAGTCTGAGATTCATTCTTATTCACCTCCCAAAACTAAAAGAACCTAGCCTATCCAGCCAGATGACTTTATGTGGAAGTGCTACACTGGTGTGCTGCCATCTTTTAAACAGGACAATAAACCAAAGCCCTGTTTGGCACTTCAGGTAAACTTGGCTGAACCCAAAGAAGATCAGAAGAATTTTCCTCAGTGCCATGGCCAATATTTATTCCTTAACCAACACGTAAAAATATATATTTGTGTTTGAAACCTTGCTATGTGTAAATTGGCTGCCATATTACCTGCATCTCAACAATAACTCCATTCAAAAGTTCCTCTAATGCTCTAAAGTACCATGGGAAGTCATTAAATATGGTACAGAAAAGCAAGTTGATCTCTTTTTTTTTGGAGCCAATCAGATTTGGAACATCCTAAGCATCTTTAAGCCAAAGAGTGAAGAGAAGAGCTCAGAAATAATAACAGGAAAATATTATTTTTTTTAAATTAAAGCAGACTTCAGGTATAAGTATTCCAGAGTCTTCTGTCCTTGGTTATAGGCTTTATAAAGAGCTTTGTCATGCAGAGATTTTGAAGGGTACCATTTAACACGTGTTTCTTTTGAATCTAATTTACATCAAGAATGAGAAATAGGTAAGTGTCTAATGCATAAAAATTATCAGCATAGGTGAAGAAGGCAAGGTTAGGGTTTCTTCACTGGAAGAAGTCTTTCCAGTGGAAAAAGCTATAAGATCCACAAGGAGCACTGACATAATCATCACCAAGGACCCCCACCATCCAGGCTGTGCTGTTATCTCACTGCTTGCTATCGGGAAGGAGGTACAGGAGCCTCAGGACCAACACCACCAGATTCTTCTGCTCCTGAACCAGTGTGGATAACTTCACTCACCTCAACTCTGAATTGATCCCAAAACCTATGGACTCACTTTCAAGGACTCAACAACTCATGTCCTCAGTATCTATCTATCTATCTATCTATCTATTTATTGTTTTTTTTTATTTGCACATTGTTTTGTATATTGGTTGTTTGTCAGTCTTTTATAGATTCTATTGTATTTCTTTGTTCTATTTTGAAAGCTTGCAAGAAAGTAAATCTCAGGATAACATACAGTGACATATGTACTTTAATAAAAGATTTAGATTATGAAGACATGCAGTCCTCTTTTATTGTCATTTAGTAACGCATGCATTAAGAAATGATACAATATTTCCTCCGGTGTGATATCACAAAACACAGGACAGACCAAGACTGAAAAAAACTAACAAAACCACATAATTATAACATATAGTTACAACAGTGCAACAATACCATAACTTGATGAAGAAGTCCATGAGCACAGTAAAAAGTTCAAAGTCTCTCAAATGTCCCACATCTCACACAGACGGGAGAAGGAAGAAAAACTTTCCCTGCCATACCTGACCATGGTCCGACTCTGAGTCATCTGAAAACTTCGAACTCTGATCAGCTCTCTGACACCGAGTACTAAGTGCCATCTCTATCCGAATGATTCGATGTCCATCTTGGTCACCAACAGCAGGCAAAGCCAGGGATTTTGAGGTCTTCCCTCTGAAGGATTCCCGATTCACGCAGTAACAACAGCAGCAAACTGGCATTTCAGAAATGTTTCCAGATGTCCCTCTGTGCTTTCATGTCCATCTCCATCAAATCAGAATTGTCCACGGCCCCTACTTAACGGATACGATATCATTTACTTTGAAATTTGAAAATATAGATACAACTGTAGTGTTTATCATGAATATCACAAATGAGAAAACCTGCAGATGCTGAATTCAAACAACACACACAAAATGCTGGAGGAACTCAGCAGGCCAGACAGCAGCTATGGAAATGAATACAGTCAATGTTTCAGTCTGAGACCCTTCAGCAGGACTGGAGCATAAAAAATGAAGAGTTAAATTTAGAAGGTGGGGGGAGGGCAGGGAGAAATGCAAGGTTACCATGAATACATAGGGATGGAGGAATATGGATCATGTACAGGCAGAAGAGATGTAATTTAATTCAGAAGTTTGTTTGATATAGACATTCTGCACTAAAGGCCTGTCTCTGCACAGTACTCTTGCAAATAAAAGTACAAAACAGAAGACAGATGAATGAATTAGAGGCTTCATTACAACTTGTAAAGAATGATATGTGACCAAAACAAAGAACAAAATACAAGAAAAGATAGGAACAGAAATAAACCATCTTGCTGCTTGAACTGTTCCATCATTCCAACAGTTGTAATAGGTTCTCCTTTCCAATCACTCTTGTCATGAAAGCTAATATTTGACTGCCTTCTGCACCTACATGTTGGTACTCAGTGACTTGTGTCCAAGCACACCCAGGTTACTTCGAATATCAATACTGACCAAAGCATCTCATGCTTTTGTCTTGAGTCCAGCAAAATGAATGATCTTTTCCCAGATACTATTCCATTTACCACATTCTCCACACTCATTCAGCTTGTCCATATCTCACTGAAGCTTACTTTCTAAATGTTTTTCCATACTAACATAATGTCAGAATCATAGAGCACTATAGCACAAAACAGGCTGTTCGGTCCATCTAGTCTATGCCAAAATGATATTTTGCCCAGTCACATTGACTTGCACCTGGACCATGGACACTGTAGCCAAGTACTTATCCAAACTTCTCTTAAATATGGCAATCGAACCCACATCCACCACTTTCTCTCATGCTTCATCCCATTTAGTCTTGCATCATCTGCAAACCTAATTTGTTTTGAAGTAACCTGACATTGAAGGGAAATCTAATTTGAACCAAGAATGTGAACATTCAGGGATAAGCATAAGAAGGAAAATAGTATAAGAAATAGCACAGGCACTAAAGAGTAATTGATCCATGGAATTAAATCAGAAAATATGAAAGTACACAAGTGTCATTTGTGGAGACAGAAAGAGTATTATATCTTACCACCAAGCAGTTTAAACTAAACAATGAATTGACAGTAAAGAGAATGGAAGATCCAAAGTGGTGTTTCTGTAGAAAGTGAACTCAGTGGCCAATTTAGTAGGTACACCTGTACACATGCTCTTTAATATAAATATCTAATCAGCCAATCATGTGGCAGCAATTCATTGTATAAAAGCATGCAGGCACAGTCAAGATGTTCTGTTGTTGTAAAGACCAAACATCAGAATGGGAAAGAAATGCAATCTAAGTGACTTTGATTATGGAATGATTGTTGGTGCCAGATGGGGTGGTTTGAGTATCTCATAAACTGCCGATCTCCTGGGATTTTCAAGCACAACAGTCTTTAGAGTTTACAGAGAATGATACAAAAAATAAAGCAAAAAGAAAATCCAGTGAGCAGCAGTTCTATGAGCGAAAATGTCTTGTTAATGAGAGAGGTCCGAAGTGATTGCCAGACTGGTTCAAGCTGAAAGGAAGGCAATAGTAACTCAGATAAACATGCATTACACCAGTGATGTGCAGAAGAGCATCTCACAATGCAGAACCATGTTGAGCCTTGAAATGGATGGGGTATAGCAGCAGAAAACACAAACGAGGTGCGTTAGGTACTTAGTAAAGTGGTCGCTGAGTGCAGTAATCAGATATACAAAAATCATCAGCAAGACTAATAAAATATTAAATTTATAATCATAAATACAGACTATGTAGGAGAGGAAGTTTAGCCACAGTTGTACAAAGTTCTGTTTAAATCACATCTGGAATAACGCACGCATAGCTGTGAAATGCTATTACAAAATCTGGACAGAATACAATGCAGATTTACTAGAATGTCATTACAGCCAAGTGATTTAGATCAAAAGGAAAGTAAATCAGTTAGTCTTGCATTTCCTGCGCTCCTTACTTCACTGAGTTTAGGATTTTGAAAGGAACCTACAGAGTAGGAGGAAAGTGGAACAAACAGAACCTTAAAACCAGAGTCAAACCCATCAACAGAAACATTATGAACCACTTATCCACTGATTGTGACATAGAAGTGGGACAAAAATACAGCTGTCAACTCAGTTTTAAATCTGACAGCAGTTTTTTCAGTTCAGATGATGGGTTAGGATACACTTCAGATGTGAGATCAATAAATGGCAAGAGAGGTTCAAAGATCTGATGGGTGTATTCTTGTTGTCCTGTAATTTCTGGTCAATGGCACAGCAAACATGTTAATTCTATTCTAATGGACATAAGCAGAATGATAACCTAAAAGTCACTGCGGAATCACATTCACAGACATTGTATCCCCTGGCATTGGAGAAAAAGCAACTGCTGATGATGAGCAGTGTGAAACGGTTTAAGATGACTTCCGTTAATTATATGGACATCTGCCACTGTGAAATAGTTTCTATCTTCTTCTGATCCATTTGTAACAGTCAGATTGATTCCTCTACAAATCGAATGGGCGAATCCAGGCTGCAGACCCATTGAACTGAGCTAATGAGGTTATCCCAATGAGGAATTTAACACATGGCTCCAAATACAAATGGCTGAAGAGACTGGGAGAGGAATTTAATAGATGCAGCTTTTTCATGAAATTACACAACTATCATGCAGCTATTTTGTACACCAGAAGTAGATAAGTATTAGGTTATCAACTGAGATGTTCCCTGCATCATAACATAACCTATTGCCAATACCAGAAGCAGTAGCCTGTGTGGTATATTAGAAATAGATCATAAATAAAGTTGAACTGAAAAGAATATGTAGGGAGTCCAACGGAGAAGATCTTGGTGCTGGTTGGAGCACTGGCAAATGAACTACGATGTATTACAGAAGAGAGGGAAGGAAGCATCTAAGCAATAATGACCATAACATAGTAAATACTGAAATAAAAATTGAGAATAACAGAAGTATGATGAGGACTGGAGAAATACACGGACAACACTGATTTTGAGAAGCAAAAAAAAAGGGAGAGGGAAAGGACAATAATATAACAAACCAATGGCAATGGGAAGCATCTAAATTGGAATTAAATAGAATTTAGGAAAAATTCTAATAAAAATCAAACCGACATTGTTGTGTTGAACATTTGTTTAATTGGAAAATAGCATATAATTTCTGCTGTATACTAAAGAAAAGGTGCAGCAAGTGTTGCAAGGGCATTGTCAGAAAAGTATAAAAATGATTGAAGGTTTTAAAAGAAAGATTGCAATTCTATATCTTTCTTGGCCTCAAGCCATCATGGAGCCTATAGTCAATAAGCACATTTGTCAGGACACCACTTCTGTAATGTTGAAACTGAGCTTCTAATTTGTTCACTGCATTCCTCCACAGAAACCAATATAATAACCAGATAATCTGTTTACACCTCAGCCAAGGGATCAAATTTTGAAGTTATAATATGATTTGATACAAGTAGGCAATAAAGAGATATGTGGATAATCAAAGTTAGATTTTATCGAGATATCCTTGTCACAAAGAAATCAAACAGGCAAATTCTCTGCCTAGAAGCTGGGGGAATGTAAATCTGTAGGATAATATACATGTAGAGGCTGGATAAACACAAGAAGGAGAGGGAATGCAAAAGTTTACTGATAGTCAAGGAATGTCAGGAAGAGACAAGAGTAAATAAATAGCAACATGAATCTCTGAGCCAAGTGGCTGGTTTTTTGTACCATATATACCTCTACACATCGTGTAATTCTACATAAATGAAAGCTAACAATGAATTTTGAATTAGAAATTTACAAGCAGTGGCAAATTCCAGAAATGATTTCAGAAAGTCTGTTGGCTACAACACAGAAAGTGACCTCAGTGAAGCTAATGAGAAATAGAACTTTTGATTGTGTTGAGCACATGCTATGGGCAGAGAAGACTAGCACTCAAAAAGCACCAGACAGAGCAGCTGGGCAGAGATGAATGATACTGAGAAATGTATTTTGGAATGAAAAACAGTGATTAATATCTGCTCTTTGAAGTAGGCGTGAATCCCATGGCAATATTTTATGACAAGCAGGAGCATTTTCCTAAGTATATTCGCTTTCACTCAATAAGTTGTTCATACCACTAGTTGTGGGAGCTTGTTGTACACAAAATGCCAATTTAAAACACCTGACTACATTTCTAAACATTTTCATTGAAGGGTACTAAAATATCAAAGTCTTTCCTTTTCACGTCGCCAAGTCCACATATAACATATTTATTCAGTTATAGCTGCAAGTGAATAGAAAGATGGGTATAATTAAGGCATATCTACTTGCTGTCTACTGCATATACACTCAGTGGCCACTTTATTGGCAACCTCCTATACCCAATAAAGTGGCCACTGAATGTATGGCCTTGGTCTTCTGCTGCTGTAGCCCATCCACTTCAATGTTTGCTGTGTTGTGTATTCAGGGATGCTCTTCTGCACATCACTGTTGTAAAACACAATTATTTGAGTTACTTACAATTTCCTGCTGGCTTGAACCAGCCTGGGTATTCTCCTCTGACCTCTCTCATTAACCAAGGCCTTTTCACCCACAGAATCGCTGCTTACTGGATTTTTTTTGTTTTGTTTTGTTTTTGCACCTTTCTCTTCACCATTTACACCTCGGACTTCAACTACTGCACAGAGTCTTCTCATCTTCAGAAGTTTTCGGATGACTCTGCCATAGTTGGATGCATCAGCAAGGGAGATGAGGTTGAGTACAGGGCTACGGTAGGAAACTTTGTCACATGGTGTGAGCAGAATTATCTGCAGCTTAATGTGAAAAAGACTAAGGAGCTGGTGGTAGACCTGAGGAGAGCTATGGTACTGGTGACCCCTGTTTCCATCCAGGGGGTCAGTGTGGACATAGTGGAGGATTACAAATACCTGGGGATACGAATTGACAAACTGGACTGGTCAAAGAACACTGAGGCTGTCTACAAGAAGGGTCAGAGCCGTCTCTACTTCCTGAGGAGACTGAAGTCCTTTAACATCTACCGGATGCTGAGGATGTTCTACGAGTCCGTGGTGGCCAGTGCTATCATGTTTGCTGTTGTGTGCTGGGGCAGCAGGCTGAGGGTAGCAGACACCAACAGAATCAACAAACTCATTCGTAAGGCCAGTGATGTTGTGGGGATTGAACTGGACTCTCTCACGGTGGTGTCTGAAAAGAGGATGCTGTCTACATTGCATGCCATCTTGGCCAATGTCTCCCATCCACTACATAAGGTACTGGGTGGGCACAAGAGTACATTCAGCCAGAGACTCATTCCTCCGAGATGCAGCACAGAGCGTCATAGGATGTCATTCCTGCCTGTGGCTATCAAACTTTACAACTCCTCCCTTGGAGGGTCAGACACCCTGTGCCAATAGGCTGGTCCTGGACTTATTTCATAATTTACTGGCATAATTTACATATTACTATTTTACTATTTATGGTTCTATGACTATTTATTATTTATGGTGCAACTGTAATGAAAACCAATTTCCCCCTGGGATCAATAAAGTATGACTATGACTATGACTCTGTAAATCCCAGGAAATCAGCAGTTTCTGAGATACTCAAACCAGTTAGCTCTGAACAACTGAACCTCTTGACCATGTCTCCATGCTTTTATGCATTGAGCTGCTGCCATATGATTGGCTGATTAGATATTTGCATTAATGAGCAGGTGCATAAGAACCTAATAAAGTGGCTACTGATTACAAGCTGTTTATTCTGCCCCATGTAGTTCTATGCCTTGTTTCTTCACACCACCGTGTCACTGGATCATTCTTTCCTCTATTTCCTCTCCAAATGCCTTCGTCTCTTCACATAGTGGCAGATTCCCCATGCTCATTTCTTGTTAAATTATAGACTTCCTTGTGCATCGATTCTGGGGTTTCTACATCGCTGAACCAAATGTGGTGAAAGATTAACTTGACACCACTGGAAAAAAAATGAATGGTCTGTGTAGAGAGATGGTTTACTTTAACCAAAAAAAGAAAAACAACGATTAAGAACATAAAATGAGGAAGCGATTAACTAATCGCTTAAAGAACACTTCAGGGCTGATAACTATTCATGAAGTCGAAGCCAATTAGATAAGTTCACAGAGGTCACATTTTGAAAGGGAGAGAATAAAAGTGGGCTGATTTTAAGTGACTTTAAAAAAAGAAGCAGAAAGTAGTTTGAAATAAGATCTGGACATTGAGCAAACATCTCCAATTTTCGTCATCGGATTGGCAAGCCAGCTGTGCACTGCGATGTTCTCCTCGCAGTAACCAATAACAGATTACCTCAATCTTGAATGTCTGATTACTGACATTTCTGGGCTCAGTCGGAAACATCCTCATTTTTGTTTTAAGAATGTAAACTATCTTAATATATCTCAGTCTGAAAAGTAAACATTAATGTTTGAGGTCTCTTCCTCCCAGAGCTGGCCGCGCCATTGTTAATTGATACCGAAAATCATTGAGAAGGAAAATCGGGCGATGCGTGTAACCCGCTCCTGATCTACATCGAACAACTTCCGCCGTCTCCGGAGCCAATCTGTACTTCTTCGTTCATTTCCAGTTTACCTCACACTTTCCTGTCATAAATCCTTACATTTTCAAAGGGCTGACTCTTGCAATAATTGTCTCACTATTCGCAGTATCTCTTGATCTGTTTGTTTTTCCTTGTTGTTTATCCGTTTTTAATTCCTTGCAAGTATGTTCACTTGATTGGCTCGTTATGCCTGCTCAGCTTCTCTGATTGGTCTAACCGAGACGGCCTTTGCACCTGATTGATTATACATTAGCCATTTATAGTACTGTTGATTGGCTTACAGGTAGAAATTCACGCCACGATTGGCTAAACAAGGATATGTCATACGCCTGATTGGTTCCTTGCACACAGAGAATTGTACACGCTGTCTAAATCATGTACGTGATTGGTTCCGTGCCTTCCCCCGCTGCATGCAATTGGCTCTCTGATTGCGCTGGGTACCAGTTTTCACTCTGTCAGTAATCCTGGCTCTCTCGGTGAATCAAGCTCCGTGTTCTCCGGTCTTGGAGGGATTTAAATCTACCACAATGGTCAGCAACGTCAGATTTAAAAGCCGAATGCTGAAATCGGGTAAGTTCCCTTTATTTCCGCAAAAATAACCCGATTAGCACTTGCCAGAGGTCTCCTCTGTTACTGAATGAATCTTTCCATTCACTGCCTCTCCTTTCTCTGCCCGCTGCCGATGGGCGTCGCTGGGATACTGAACCTGCCGTATTTCAACGACCGGCGCCGCTTCCCCCGATGCGCTCGCTGCTCCCGCGGCATCCAGAGGAGAAAGAGGTAAGTCTCATACTGTCCTGTTCCCTTTCCTGAATGCCATCGAGCCGGCTTCGAGCTCCGGCGCTTTTACTGTGCGTCTTCTTTCCGCGTACAGTGGCAATTTTCACATTGTATTGGCGTCCCGGTCAATGAATCTAAATGTTCACACTGATCTCAGGATCCCTTTTCCGGGTTCGTCCCCAGCAACACCCGGCACCGCTGCGCGCTGTGGACCACGTTCACCCTCCTTGTTATTTTTTTTCCCCAACCTCATCCAATAAAAAAAATCTTTGTGCAGAGATTTGCAAAGCAAATGAGGCCAGACAAGCTGCCTGGAACCGGCCCGACAAGCATCAGATTGCGGTCAAGAATGAGGGCTGGGAATGGAGCCGGGATGAGTTTAATGTGTGGGATCTAGTGGGAACCACCTCACGCCAGTTCCACCTCTGTTATTCCGCTTGGCCTACGCCTGTCTGCGAGACACCATAATTTGGCTGCCGTTTGAGGCAATTCGTTCTGAATTATCTTGTATTCCCCAGTGAGAGGCAGGTTGGTGTGTGTACTATAACAGACATAAAGGGTGGGTGCATAAAGGGATTTGGCTTGAAATCATTTGTCCAAATACCATGGAGGGTTTGTCCTTCAGGGTTCATGCGTGTTTATTCTCTCCTACTCCGCCCCCATTTGTTAGTCCATTGCTACAGTATTATGTTGTTATTCCAATCTTCAGCACGTTTGGGGTTAAGATTTAATTATTTCTATTTGGAAACCTACCTTTGAACCAAGACACGGGAAGGTGTTTATAGTTCACATGGGGTTTCTGGTGGTTATAGTGACGTGGGGATGGGGGCCGGGGTTGGACTCGTGATCTCTGAAGGACACTTTTTCCTATTTATGTAACTATGGAAAGCCTGATGAGCAAACTTCGTTACTGAGTGGGAAGGCCTGTGCTGAGTATCCTACGTCATTTTCATTGTAATTGGAGAAGGTAGATCGAGAGGATGTTTGGGTCAATCATACAGCCTAGGGTAGTGAACTGAATGGCTGGGATGTGTTTGTTCATGCCTCATTACCAGCAGGTCATAGTAAATGATATTTGTGTCGAAAATTAAAGAGCATAGTTTCGGATAAGGAGTAAGAGGAGATTTGAATAAAGATCACTGACATATCGTGAAATGTATTGTTTTACAGCAGCAGTACTGTGCAATACATCAAATACAATGAGAAATGTACAGTGTGATGACATTTTTGAGTACCTCCTGTTTCTAATAAAGTTGCCACGGAGTGTATGCTCGTGGTCTTCTGCTGCTGTAGGCCACCCACTTCACGTGTGTTCGGAGATGCTCTTCTTCATACCACTGCTGTAATGCGTGGTTATCTGAATTACGGTCACCTTCCTGTCAGCTTTAACCAGTCTGTCCATTCTCCTCTGACCTCTCTCATTAACGAGGCATTTTCACCCACAAAACTGCCACCCACTGGATGTTTTTTTAAAAGTTTTAACACCATTTTCTGTAAACTCTGGAGACTGTTGAGCGTGAAAATTCCAGATCAGCAGTTTCTAAGATACTCAAGCCACCCTGTCTGACACCAACAATCATTCCATGGCCAACGTCACTTGGATCACATTTCTTCCCCTTCTGATGTTGGGTCTGAATAACAACTGAACCTCTTGAGCGTGTCTGTATGATTTGCTGCCACATGATTGACTGATTAGATATTCACATTAACAAACAGGTGTACAGCCATACCTAATAAAATGGCCACTGAGTGTGTATATAACAAATAAACAAGTAGTGCAAAAACAGAGCAGGAATAGTGAGGTAGAGTGCATGGGTTCAATGTCCATTCAGAAAACTGATGGTGGAGGGGAAGAAGTTTGTTTCTAAAACATTGAGTATGTGTCTTCATGTTCCTAGACCTCCTCTCTGGTGGCAGTAGTGAGAAGAGAGCATGGCCTGGGTGGTGGGGTTCTTAATGATGGATGCTGCCTTTTGCAGCAGCATTTTTTGAAAATTTCTTTGATGATTGGGAGGTCCATGATTGAGCTGGCCAAAGTTACAGCCTTCTGCAGCCTTTTCCGATCCTGTGCAGTGGCCCCCTCCATACCAGATGGTGATACAACCAGATAGAAATTTTACATCCTATGGCACTGCCTGAGTCGGTTGTGGAGGCAGATGCTCTCAAGGGATTTTAAATGGTCTGAAAAGCACTTGAGTTGCCACAACACTGAAGGCTCTGGACCAGTTGACAGTAAATGGTATTACTATGGATAGCTGATGATTGGCGTGGACTTGATGGGCCAAAGGGCCTATTTCTGGTCTGAATGTTACTGACTTTATAATTTCACATTAATATTAAACTAAGAAAAGGAATCATGTAACAAAAGATGTTGGATGATTAGATTAGAAATGATAGAACCATATTTAAAATACAAGGGAATGTGCATAAATGAATTCAAAGACAATAAAACTCCTACTCCAGAAGGATTTGATAATGTGCATTTTAAAAGGATCTAGGAAGGAGACAGGAAAAACCTTGTAATATATAATCAAAATATTGTTGGGAAATGGTATCAACAGTAATAATAGTGGATATAATTGGTCATCATAATGTCTATTTTCAAGAAGAGGGATGGAATTATCTGATGAACCACAGACCAACCAGATTAATGTTTTATTTATTTAACTGTAGGATATAGATATTGCAGACCAGGCTAATTTTGATGTGCATGCTAAATTACCCTTGAACTGAGTAGTATAATTGCCATTCCGAATCTGGAATCACAATAGGTTGAACTAGGGAAGGTTGGCAGGTCACCCCTTCCTGAAGGCCTTCTGCAAGCCAAGTGTGTTTTATGTGTAATCTGATTAATTATGAGAAAATAATGGAAAACTAATTAAAACTCTAGAAACCAAAAGTATAATGATATATATTCATCAAAGTTGCTGGTGAACGCTGCAGGCCAGGCAGCATCTCTCGGAAGAGGTACAGTCGATGTTTCGGGCCGAGACCCTTCGTCAGGACTAACTGGAGGAAGATCTAGTAAGAGATTTTAAAGTGGGGGGGGAGGGGGAGATCCAAAATGATAGGAGAAGACAGGAAGGGGAGGGATGGAGCCAAGAGCTGGACAGGTGATTGGCAAAAGGGATATGAGAGGATCATGGGACAGGAGGCCCCAGGGAGAAGGAAAAGGGGGAGGGGGGGAAAAACCCAGAGGATGGGCAAGGGGTGTAGTCAGAGAGACAGAGGGAGAAAAAGGAGAGTGAGAGAAAGAATGTGTGTATATAAATAAATAACGGATGGGATCTCCCAGTGGCCACACATTTTAATTCCACATCCCATTCTGATATGTCTATCCACGGCCTCCTCTACTGTAAAGATGAAGCCACACTCAGGTTGGAGGAACAACACCTTATATTCCGTCTGGGTAGCCTCCAACCTGATGGCATGAACATTGACTTCTCAAACTTCCGCTAATGCCCCAACTCCCCCTCGTAACTCATCTGTTATTTATTTATATACACACATTCTTTCTCTCTCTCTCCTTTTTCTCCCACTGTCCCTCTGACTATACCCCTTGCCCATCCTCTGGGTTCCCCCCCCCCACTTTTCCTTCTCCCTGGGCCTCCTGTCCCATGATCCCCTCATATCCCTTTTGCCAATCAACTGTCCAGCTCTTGGCTCCATCCCTCCCCCTCCTGTCTTCTCCTATCATTTTGGATCTCCCCCTTCCCCTCCCACTTTCAAATCTCTTACTAGCTCTTCCTTAGTTCTGACGAAGGGTCTCGGCCCGAAACGTCGACTGTACCTCTTACTAGAGATGCTGCCTGGCCTGCTGCGTTCACCAGCAACTTTAATGTGTGTTGCTTGAATTTCCAGCATCTGCAGAATTCCTCGTGTTTGCGTTGATGTACATTCAACATGGATTTCTATAGCATTACTGGACAAAAGAGAGAGTAATGCAATAGATTTAATATACCTGAATTTCCAAAGGGCCTCTGAAAAGAAATTTAGATTAATGAGAAAAGTGTATATGGACACTGAAAACATGGCAAAATGAATATTTATTTATCTTTAAAACAAAGGAGAAATTAAGGATAAAAAGTTGCTCTTCAACTTGACGAAAGATGACTTCCCATAAAGATTGTTGCAGAAATGGCATTTATTCACAACTTATTTTTTAAAAATTGGTAAGCTGGTAAATTGGCAAATTGAACAGAATGTCAAATCAATTTTTTTTAAAAAGTCCAGTTCATCACAGGAAAAGCCCTCCCCACTATTGAACACATCTAAAAGGAACGCTGCTACAAGAAAGCTGCATCCATCATCAAGGACCCCAGCCATCCAGGCCACTGTCTCTTCTCACTATTGCCATCAGGGAGGAGATACAGGAGCCTTCGTTTCCACACAACCAGGTTCTGGAACAGTTATTGCCTTTGACCGTCAGGCTGCTAAACCAGCGTGCATAACTTCACTCACTTCAACACTAAACTGATTTCACAACCTGTGGACACTTTCAAGGATGCTACAACTCATGTTCTCAGTATTAGTAGGGTGGCATGATAGTGTTGCAATTACCACAATGCTTTACTGCACCAACAACCTAGGTATAATTCCTGCCATTGTCCGTAAGGAGTTTGTGTCTTCTCCCCATGACCGTGTGAGATTCCTTTGGGTGCTCTGGTTTTCTCTCAAATCCTAAAGATTAAGTAAGTATGTTAATTGGTCACATGGGTGTAATTAGGCAGCATGGGCTCATTGGGCCAGAAGGGCCTTTTATCGTGCTGTATCTCTAAATAAAATTTTTAAAAATTGTTTATTTACTTGTATATTTATTGTTATTATTTGCTATTTTTTATTTTTGCACTGTTTGTTTTCTTTCGCATATTGTTTGTCAGTCTTTATACGTGTGTATTTTTCATTGATTCTGTTGTATTTCTTTGTTCTACTGTGAATGCCTGCAAGAAAATGAATCTCAAGGTAGTATATGGCATTTATATACTTTGATAATAAATTTACTTTGAACTTTCATTTAATATTGTCCCATGTACCAAGACAGTGAAAAATGTGCATACCATTCATATAGATAAATTCATTATGCCAGTTCATTGAGGTAGTACAAGATAAAACAATACCACAGTGCCACAGTCACAGTTACAGAGAAAGAGCAGTGCAGATAGATAGTAATGTGCGAAGACACATCAAGGTAGATTATGAGTTCAATAGTCCATCTTGTCATACAAGGGAACAATTCAATAATCTTCTATTAGTGAGGTGGAAGATGCTCTTGATACCTGGTATACAGTTCCAGGTATTTTTATCTTCTGCCCAATGCAAGGGGGTGAAAGAGAGAAAGTCTGGGGTGGGTTGGGTCTTTGATTATGTTGGCTGATTTGTCAAGGCAGCAAGAAGTGTAGATGGAGTCCTTGGAGTGGGGTCTAGTTTCTGTGATGTGCTGAACTATGTATGTTCTTTGATTTTGGATTAAAACCACTGTTTGGGGATGACACTCAACCTGGTTAGATTTCTATCAGCAAGGACAGAATTTTTCGACTGTGGGATGAATCCAGAGCACCCGGAGAAAATCTATGCAGTAAAGGGCAGAATGTACAAACTCCTTACAGATGGCACCGGATTTGAACTTCAAACTCCGGAATGCCCCGAGCTGTAACAGTGTCATACTAATTGTTACGCGACCGAGATTCTCAGGATCAGTTTCCTAGGAAGTCATCACTGAGCAGATCTCAAATGGAACAGAGGTCACACAGTTCTATGCTGACCATTCAAGGTCAAAAGCTGAGTCTTCTGTAATGTAACACACGCAAAATACTGGAGTAACTCGGTGGGTGAGGCAGCATCAATGGAGAGGAATAAACAGCTGATGTTTTGGATTGAGACTTTTCATCAGGGCTGGAAAGGAAGGGGGAAGAAACCAGAGTAAGGAAGTGGGGGAGAAGGGAAGGAGTAGAAGCTGGAAGGTGATAGGTGAAGCCAAATGAGGGGGGAGGTAGGTGGCTGGGGAGGTTGGATGAAGTTAGAAGCTGGGAGGTGATGGTTGGAAAAGGGCTGAAGAAGAAGGAATCTGATAGCAGAGAGTGGACCATGGCAATAAAAGGAAGGAGGAGGAGCACTAGGGGGAGGTGGTAGTCAGGTGAGTAGAAGAGAGAGTTAAGAAGAGAACCAGAATGGTGAATGGAAAAACAGAGGAGGGGGAGGGAGAAGGAGGCAAATTACTGGAATTTGGAAAAAATTGATGTTCATGCCATCCATTTGGAAGCTGCCCAGATGGAATGTGAGCTGCTGCTCCTCCCACCTGAGAGTGGCCTCATTGCGGTAGTAAAGGAGGTCGTGGACCAACATGTCGGAAGGGGAATGGACAGTGGAATTAAAATGGTCGGCCACCAGGAAATCCTGCTTGTTATGGATGGAGTGAAGGTGCTTGACAAACCGGACCCCAATCTATGTCAGGTCTCACCAAACTAGAGGAGACTGCACCAGATTGGATATAGTAGATGACATTTATGTTACTTCTGTAATGAATGGCTTAACACATGATTCACCAAAGCCTTTCCACCAGTGGCAAGACATGTTTGGCAAATCAAATAGAGGACAATACTAGCAACATGGAGTTTTCCTTTCTAGAATCTATAAATACTAGTCCATGTCCTGGGACAAGAAGTATTAAACATAAGGAAACAATATAGGAGTTAAATGGAATTTGGGTGGACACTGGTTGTGTCGGAATTTATTTATTTATTTGTAGGATGTTGACATCAGGAGCAGTTAGTTTTAAATGCCCATCCTTAATTTCATTGTCTTTATAAAATTTCTAATTGCATATTCTCTATCCACTGCTCCCACTGTGGTGAAGGCACTGCCACTATTCTGTTGCAAAGGAGGTCTCTGGATATTGATCTAAAGGAGATTAATAGAATGGTGATGCATTTCCAAGTCAGCATGATTTAGGCCTTGCAGGAGAATATACAAGTGGCTTTGCACCTTTGCACTTGGTGCTAAAAGTAGTGGAGGTTGCAGAATTAGTAAGTGCTGTCAAAGAAAGTCTGGAAATTGAATGTGGAGGTTGTGCATACTGTGGTCATGCTGTAGAGGTAATGGAGGAGGGATATATTTAGTGTTTTTGATCAAGTACATGCTTTGGAGGATGTTGAATTTCATTATTACTCACCGAAACAAGGTTTTCTTTTTTGACAGTGGGTGGTGGTATTGGAAGGTCAGGAGGTGAAATGTTCACAGAACATTACCGAGTTTCTCAACTGTTCCTGCTGCCAACATATTTTCGTGGTTGTCTCATTTAAGCTTTTCAGATTCAGATGTAGATTCATTTATCACATGTAAATCGATTTATACAGTAAAATGCATCATTTGCGTCACCTTAGCTGGGCCGGGGGCGGGGGGGGCAACCCGCAAGTTTCACTGTACATTCAGGCGCCAACATAGCATGCCCGCAATATTCCACAGAACAACACAGGCAGCAGCAGCAAACAAACACCCACCCATCCACTCAAACACCCAGGCAGTACTCCAGTCCCAGGACAGTCCACCTCTGGGCTTCTAGTTTCTAGTCGCATACATCAGGCCTCCAACTTCAGATTTGACCTCAGCACACTGGTTATCTTTAGTCAGTGGTTATCTCCATGATGCTTTTGGTCGGAACCTCAGTAATACTAGTACTGCTGGATGTCCGTTATTGGCAGTTGGGCCTTTTATTGCCAGAGACGCTTACTGTCTGTCACCTGTGTAATGCAAGCTCATTTGCCCATGAATGAATGCTACACATTTGCTCCATGGACACCTCCATACCCTGGTTGTTGTGAATGAAGCTGGACTTCGTCGGATCATCAGGAAGATGCCATTGATTAAGTAACTGAAGATGCTGGACTGTCAATGATATCCAGAGTGCAGTTGTGGCCCCGTCTGAGAGCTCCATCACCAATCACTACAACCATCTGTCTTTGTACTCAGTCTAACAATGGAGAGTTTTCCCTTGATCTCCATTCACTGTAATTTTACTAAAATTCCCCATTGCTGTATCAATTAAAAGCAGCTGCCCTTTAATTCACCTTCAACCCAAAGCTGTAATGAGGTCTGGAGCTGAACAACCAAGGTGAAAATAATTGCACCATTGCTGACACCTTTTGTCACTTTGCTAATGATTTGCAGTAGATTGACTGTTGGTAATTAGCAAGACTGGACTTTGTGGGCAAACATGCCTGGGAAATATTTCATATGATTGGGTGGATGCCAGCATTGTAATTGTAGTGGTATAGCTTGGCTGGAGATACATCTATCCCTGAAATATATCAGCAGCCAGAATCTCATTGGCTTGCAAAGGCTTTGATCTGTCCAGTGCTTCCAGCTGTTCCTTGAGTGAATTGGAATCAGCTGAGTTCAACAAATTTCAATGGTGTGAACCTTAAAAAGAGTCTTGGATAGATCATGTACTAATCTAGGAGAGATCATTTGCTATAGATTGAAGTTATTTGAAATGAATTAATCCCTACTTACTGGGCTGTGCCTTTACTGAAGAGTGACCTCTCCATCACCAATCATCAATGTGGCAGGACTCGTTGATCCTAGAGATGTCCAGCTGTCTGACTGGAATGTTCTTCTACTCTAGGTTTGTTTGCCTGCCTTCTTATTGACAGCAGAATAAAGAGTGGGCCAGCCCATTACATCCAGATTCTGGTAGAATACACTTCTTCGGCAGCTGATGAGAGAACAGAGAGCATTACAGCACCATACAGACCTTTGGACCATGATCTTGTGCTGAACTTTTAACCTACCATAAGATCAATCTAACTCTTTCCTCCAACATAGCTTTCCTTTTTTCTTCCATCCTATCATTATATTCCTATTATTGTATGTAAGTATTGTCTATATGCCGGTCTTGTCATCTTTGCCCTAATGATCATACTTCACAGCACAGCCAACAGAAGATAAATTGAGCTGAATGGGAAATTGAGCAAAGTGAATGGTGCCAATCACAGTGAGCTCATAGTAAATGAAAATTAACAAACTGCAGATGCTGAAAATCTGAAACAAATTTTGGAAATACCCAGCTGGTTAGACAGCATCCCACTCTGATGGAGGGTGCTGGACCTGAAGCATTGACTCAGTTTCTCTTTCCATCGATATCATTGCCTGACCTGCTGGCTGTTTCCAGCATTTTCTACTTTGCTGTAGTGAGGATGCAGCATCGATAACTTCCAAACTAGTAGAGGGGAGCCACTAAACGCACCCTGGCCCAAGGCGTATTCCTTTGTTACTTCCTTAGGGATTGTGCTTTTTTCCTGTCAAAGATTTAGCAGAGAAGAATCAGCATGAAACTCTGTGGAATATCAATGCTGTGATTTGGATGTCACCCAGGAACAAGCTATTGCTTTAAATTAGTCAGAGTCTGAACATAAGAACAGATCAGTAGGGCTGAATAACCTGTTTTACTACTGTGAGTTTCACAAAATCTACCATGACAAAGAGAAGCAGCTGGAATATTGGCCAAACAGCCTGTAAGATCAGGATACTCTAAATACCATTCAGCAAATTCACCCAAAGTGACTTCAACAAAACAAATTGAAATAATTTAAACCAGAAATGAATAAAAAAAAAGGTTTGATCCAATGTCAAACCAATTTCCTCTGAGCTGTGGACCTTAGACTATAAGAAATAAGATAGGACTAGGCCATTCGATTCATTGAATTTACTCTGCTATTCAATCAATATCATTGTTCTTTCTTCTCCTGTCCAATTGGTCCACGCTGACTGGTGTTTCCACGGAAGTTTATCCCATTTTCCTGTGTTTGGCCCACATTTCCTATCAAGTACCTTACTAAATCGGGGCACCCAACCTTTTCTACGGCATAGACCAAGACCATTAGGCAAGGGGTGTGTGGACACGAGGGTGGGAACCCCTGCTTTAAATGTTATCTGATCACCTGACACAACCACTTCCTCTGAACTGGATGGATACAAATGGAACCAATTACAGTCCTAGCCCACTGGCTGGCATGGGCAGACAATGGAGAAGCTTGTGTGGTCTGCCACATCGGAGAAATCAGGCAGGGCACGAAGATCAAAAAGGAAGAGTTTAACTTTAGCCACAGCCACTTGGCACGTCTTTTGTGATTTGGTAAGTGCAGGGGTGAAAACCTGATTGTTGGTATTAAAAAGTGAGTTCCAGGAAAGACTAAATGAATTTTGGGGCTGTAGCTCATTCAGGATCTTGAAGGGGATGGGGTGTTTTTGTGCAATGGAGTAATGATGGCAGATTTGGAAAAAAAATTGCTTCAGGCAGGAGATTTGCCAGTGCTATGAGTTAACAAGGATGCCGTGAAGGGAGGTTCGATGGACAGCAGCTGAGCAGGAACAAAGCTGAGGGAATAGAGAATGGCTCTCGGGGACAAATTAAACTTGGAAGAGTGAGATGAGCAGAGGGAACCAACAGAATATAAATGGGAAAGAATGGATTTGGAAAGACTAGTTAAAACAGAAGATGTGGAGTGTTCCCTGAAAAGAGGTAAGACAGACAAAATGCTGGGGGAGCTCAGCAGGTCAGGCAGCATCCATGGAAATGTCAACATTTCAGGCCAAGACCATTCTTCAGGACTGGAAAGGAAGGGGGAAAATGCCAGAATAGAAAGGTGGGATGAGGGGAAGGAGGCTAGCTGGAAGGTGATAGGTGAAGCCAGCTGGATGGGAAAGGTGGAGGGCTGG
Organism: Mobula hypostoma; assembly: GCF_963921235.1. Classification (NCBI taxonomy): domain Eukaryota; kingdom Metazoa; phylum Chordata; class Chondrichthyes; order Myliobatiformes; family Myliobatidae; genus Mobula; species Mobula hypostoma. The sequence goes on along the minus strand of NC_086098.1, from coordinate 154,818,253 downwards.
AGAAGAAGGAATCAGACAGGAGAGGAGAGCAGACCATAGGAGAAAGGGAAGGAGGATGGGACCTGGGGGGAGGTGATAGGCAAGCGAGAAGAGGTAAAAGGCCAGTGTGGGGAATAGAGGAAGAAGGGAGGGGGAGGGGGAAAATTTTCTGGAAGGAGAAATCGATATTCATGCCTTCAGGTTGTAAGGTACCCAGACAGAATATAAAGTGCTGCTCCTCTATCCTGAAAGCGGCCTCACCTTGGCACAGGAGGAGGCCATGGACCAACATGTTGGAATGGGAATTTAAATATTTGGTCACTGGGAAGTTCAGCTTTTTGCAGATGGAGTGGAGGTGTTTGATCCACCATAAAAATTTCAAAATGGTTTGAAATAGGAAAAAAAAGCCTCAAAATTAAACTACGGGGCAAAATCAGGGGATGTCAGGATCATAGATTGTCTATTGGATATGAAAAGACAGGAAGACATCACATTCTATGATTCAAGGGTCACCAGATGAAAGTCACAAACATGAGGTACAGGTAATTGTGACCTGCAATACTAATCCTAAAGATTAGCTTTATTTGTCACATGTACATTGAAACATTGGAATACACAGTGAAATGTGTTGTTTTTTTTTTGCATCAATGACCAACACAGTCTGAGGATTGTCCTGCGGGCAGCCTACAAGTATCTCACACTTCAGATGTCCAGAACTCACTAACTGTACATCTTTGTAACATGGTAGGAAACTAAAACTCCCAGAGGAATCCTATGTGGTCACGGGAAAAGCATGCAAGCTTTTGAGAGCAGCAAGAATCAAACTCCGATTGGTGATCACTGGCGCCGTGAAGTGATTGCGCTAATCGCAGGACTTTTCAAATATTTTCTATTCAAATGTTGAGAGTGTTTCAATGAGAGTGACCAACCCAATCTGGACTTAAAACAAATGAAATGAAAACAGCTAACATAAAAAGGCAAATATAGTTTGTAAATCAGGCAAAAATGCGCACACAATACTGAGGTTTGCCAGTGTCACATAGAGTAGAATCTAGTCTCATCAGAATGAACCAAGTGAAGTTTCTCAAGTTTCACTATTTTGGAGAGCTTATCCCACTTGTGCTGTTCTAAAAGAAAGAAATATACCATGTTAACTAAAAAAAAAATTGCCAAATAGAAATTCAAGTTAAAATTAGTTTCCCTTTCAATTTCTCAAATCTATTGTTCTAGCACTCAAAATATACTGGGACTGAGCTTTTACTCAATAGATAGCTGAAAGGCCAGAGTTTCTTCAGTATCATTGCGGACCATTCCCCAATGCTACTTTAATGTGAATCTATCTATAACAGCAAAAGTTAATGAGATGGGGATGTTGTAGGAGTCTGGATATTAATAGAATCAAAGGTTATGGGGTTAGTACAGGAAAGTGGAGCTGAGGTAATAGACCAGCTGTGATCCTTACTGAATTACAGATCAGATAAAAGGGGTCCAACGCTTCTGATTTTTATGACCTGATTTAATTCCAGATCACTTTAACATTTTGAAATTTATAGCATGTGTGTGAGTGTGTGTAGTCTACACATTATTCTCTGCCAATGAGGATTTCCTTTGGGTGCTTCAGTTTCCTTCCATGTCTCTTGGACATGACGGCATGTGGATTGGTAGGCTGCTTTAACTTGCCGCTGGTGTGTGGGCGAGTGGGAGAATCTGCAGGGAGTTGATGGCAAGGTGGGGGAATAAAGTGAGACTGGTATAAATAGGTGCTTGATGATCAGTTTGGACTCAATTGGTGAGATGAGCCTGTTTACATGAAAATTTGAAATTTCTGTGCGTGACCTTAAAGGTACATGGTTGATTACAGATAGTATGGAAATGAAAAGCAAATGGTGATAAATAGCATCTTATTACAGTAGGAATATAAAAGTTCAAAGTAAATTTGTTAACAAAGTACGTTTGTCACCATATACCACCCTGAGATTAATTTTCTTGCAAGCATTTGCAATAGATAGAAATACAATAGAATCAATGAAAAACTACATACAACCATGAATGGACAAACAACCAATATGTAAAAGACAAACTGTGGAAATACAAAATAATAACAATAATAATAAATACATCAGTATTACATAATATTGAGAGCATGAGATGTAGAGTCCATAGGTTGTGCAATCAGGTCAGTGTTGAGGTGAGTGAAGTTCATTGTTCATGGTTCAGCAGGGAAGAGTTAGAGGCATTTGATTTGTAATTGTGTAACTAGAGATTATAAATTGCTCATATAAATTAGAGGTCGGTCTAAGTGCTTGCTTAGCACCTCCACAGTATGCTGAGGAGCCCACCAAACAGCAATTATTATTAAAGCAAATTTAGAAAAAGAAAAATTTGGAAAAGAAAACAATAAATAGTTCTTTAATAAAGAGATCAAAAATGAATTTAAGCAAAGATAGTAAATCCTTTATTGAAATGTTATGGTGCCAATCAAAGTGAGACAAATGCTGGTACAACCCACACTGATGTCCCATTGGTTCAATGCCAATGTGCAGGCCAGCCAATGGCAGGACTCTGAGGTACAGAAACAGCCAATGGTAGGACTCTAAGGTGCAGTGAGACCACCCATGGGGAGGTGCTGTTCAACAATAATGCAGGAATAGTATAATGTGGTGTTGGGCAGCATGGTAGCACAGCAGTTAGCCCAAAGCTTTACAGTACCAGCTGTAAAATTGATAGGATTTCAACTCCCACCACTGTCTCTTAGGAGTTTCTACATTCTCCTTATGACCATATGCATTTCACCTGGACGCTCTGGTTTCCTCCTGCATTCCAAAGGGTTAAGGTTGGTGAGCTGTTGGCACACTATGTTGGGGCCAGAAGCGTGGCGACATCTGCAAGCTGTCCCCAGCACATACCTGGACTGTGTTCATCATTGACACAAAATGATGCAATTCACTGTGTTTTGTGATATACACGCGACAATTAAACTAATCTTAAAATCTTACCTAGCAATACCATGGTTAGCACTGGGTACTAGTGGAACAATGGGGCCGAAATTAATGGAAAATGGGTTAGGAACATAGAACATTACAGCACCCTCCTGGCCCTCGGCCCACCATGTTGTGCCAACCTATCCTACTCTAAGATCAGTTTAACTCTTCTTTCCTATATAGCCTTCCATTTCCTATCATCCATGTGCCTATCAGAGTGTTTTTTAAATGCTCCTAATGTATCTGCTTCTGCCACCACCCTGACAGGGTGTTCCATGCACCCACCACTCTCTGTGTAAAGAACCTGCCTTTGACATAGTCATAGTCATACTTTATTGATCCCGAGGGAAGCTGGGTTTTGGTACAGTTGCACCAGCCAAGAATAGAGTATAAATATAGCAATATAAAACCATAAATAAATAATAATATGTAAATTGTGCCAGATGGAAATAAGTCCAGGACCAGCCTATTGGCTCAGGGTGTCTGACCCTCCAAGGGAGGAGTTGTAAAATTTGATGGCCACAGGCAGGAATGACTTCCTATGACGCTCAGTGTTGCATCTCGGTAGAATGAATATCCCTCTATACTTTTCTCCAACCACCTTCAAATTATGCTTCCTTATATTAGCCATCTCTGCTCTGGGGGAAAAAAAAGTCCCTGTCTATCCACCCAACCTATGCCTCTAATCATCTTGTACACCTCTATCAAGTCACCTCTCAGCCTCCTTCACTGCAAAGGATTGTTCATCGTACACTACTGGCTTTTTACACAGGCCAATTAACCCACCAGCCTGCATGCCTTTGGGATGAAGGAGGAAAGTGGAGCACCTGGTCGGACGGAGAATGTATAGACAGTGCAGGCATAAGGATTTACTGACACTACAAGGTGCCAACTCTATTAGATGCTCCACTGTGCTGTGTCTACATAAACACTGACCGGTACAGTGGGCTTTGCCTTTCATCTTGTTAATCAGTGCTAAACACCTGAGATTAGTGTATTCCTGTAACATTTCTGATGAGCTGCCCATAGGTATTAGCATTAATTATACACTTTGCCATCAACCGTGGCGTCACAGTGGCGCAGATGATGGAGAGTCTGCCTTAGAATGGAGGTTCAAGTCTAACCTCTCCTGCTGTCTGTGTGGAATTCGCACATTCCCCCTGCAACCACTTGTGTTTCCTCCAGGTATTCCACATCCCAAAGATGTGTGGGTTAATTGACCACTGTAAACTGCCCCTAGTGTTCAGGGCAATAATAGACTCTGGGGAGAACTGAATGGGATTAATGGGAATGGGTCCTTGGTGGTTAGCATGGACTAAATGGGCCAAAGGACCTTTATCTGTGTATCTCCATTACTAGTTAAGCTGGTGCTCAGTCCAACTCTAATTAATATCAGTTACAACTATTTTGCCCTGTTGTCATTAGCCTTTTCTACACTAATGTATTCACGACAATAAAGCTTGACTTTTGATGTAGTATTAACTTCATCTGTTTTGATGTCGGTCAGTATCTGAACACTACATTCCTTGGTTTTATTGTTGCTTGGTAACATGACATTAATGCCTGGCCACCCATTTCCTCCAGGCTACCCACTTTGATTTGTGGTATTTTTCCCCTCCCAGACTTTAATCAGATATGAGATACACGGCTGAAGCGAAGGATGATTAATTATGTTTGGTTGAAAGGGATTGGGACTGAATTCAATTTACTGTTTAAATGAGAGAGAAGATTATTTGTCGGAAGAGGAAAATATAAATTGAGTCATTTCAGTTCATTCTAAAGAGATGTTGTTTAAAAATTGTGAAGATCAGAGACAGAAGAAAAGAGTTAAATGCCAGAATTCCGTGACATTAGCATGCTGCTCCAAAAATAGTATGTTTGATGCCTATTTACAATTTATTACTGAAGAGAAAAGAACCTTCAGTGTTAAATTACATCCCTGGCCAAGATGTGGAGCCGCCCATTAATTTTCTATTATCTATCCCATAAGGAATAGTGGATAGTATCTCAATGAACAGTGGAAACTGTTCCCAAACTTACAATGATTTAACTTCGGTTTTGCATTTGTCTCATTAAAACTATAGTGTTCGTTCCCATTCATTTGAAGGTACCAGCTTAGGAGTGCAAGTACCAAGTCAGTTTCAGACCCAATTTACAAACAGATAAGAAGAAGAAAATGGTATATTCTCCAGACAATCATTAACCTTCTGGACAGTAATAAGAAACAAATAATCTTCTCAGCCAACCATCTGTATCCTTAAGCAGCATTCTCTCAAGTTGACCTGTAATTTCCAGTGGGCGTATTGACTGACTTTTTAATTTTTTAAATTGAGGAATGTGAGTGTTATCACCCCTCTGGCGGCCCCAGCTGAGGTCAACATAAACCAAGAAAAAAATCTTCAAATCTGCACTCCTTCAAATCGGTACGGGGCACAAGACCTGAATCAGCGACTGTTTATTACGCTCCATAAATGCTACCTGACCCACTGGGTTCCTCCAGCATTTTATTTGTTCCTTTAAATTAGTATGATTTGTTACATGCTGGATAAACTGGGCGATTTATACTAATCTTCAAAGTGTTATAGAGTCATAGAGAAGTACAGTACAGAAACAGGCTCTGTGGCCCAGCTAGTCCATGCTGAAACCATTTAAACTTCCTGCTGCCATTGACCTGCACCACGACCATAGCCCTCCACATCCCTACCATCCATGTATCTATCTAACTTCTCTTAAATGTTGAAATCGAACTCGCATGAACCACTAGTGCTGGCAGCTCATTCCACACTCATACGACCCTCTGAGTGAAGAAGTGTCCCCTCATGTTCCCCTTAAGCTTCTCACCTTTCAACCTTAACCCATGACCTCTGGTTGTAGTCACACTCAACCTCAGTGGAAAAAGTCTGCTTGCATTTACTCTATCTATACCTTTGTACACCTCTATCAAATCTCCTCTCAATCTTCTAGGTTCTAAAGAATATGGTTCTGACCTATTCAATCTTTCCCTTTAACTCAAGTCCTCCAGGCCCAGCAACATTCTTGTATATTTTCTCTGCACTCTTTCAACCTTGTTTACATTTTCTCTGTAGGTAGGTGACCAAAACTACACACAATACTCCAAATTAGGCCTCACCAACTTCAATACAACATCCCATCTTCTGTACTCAATACATTGATTTATGAAGTCTAGTGTGCCAAAAGCTTTCTTTACAATCCTATTTACTGTGACACCACTTTCACTGAATCATGTACCTGTCTTCCTAGATTCCTTTGTTCTACCGCACTCCTCAGTCCCCTACCGTTCATTGTGTAAGACCTATCCTGGTTGGTCCCACTGAAATACAAAACCTTGTACTTGTCAACATTAAATTCCATCTGCAATTTTTCAGCGCATTTTTGCAGCTGGTCCAGATCCCTCTGCAAGCCATGATATCCTTCCTCACTGTCCACTACACCCCCAATCTTGGTGTCATCCACAAGTTTGCTGATTCAGTTAACCACAATATCATCCGGATTATTGATATAAATGACAAACAACAATGGACCCAGTGCTGATCCCAGCAGCACACCACTAGTCAGTGGTCTCCAGTCAGAGAGGCAAACCTCTACTATCACTCTCTGGCTTCTTCCACAAAGCTTAAGTCTAATCCAATTTACTACTTCATCCTGAATGCTGAGCAACTGAACCTTCTTGGCCAATCTTCCACGTGGAACCTTGTCAAATGTCTTACTAAAGTCCATGTAGACAACATCCACTGCCTTCCCTTCATCCACTTTCCTAGTAACTTCCTTGAAAAACTCTATAAGATTGGTTAGACGTGACCTACCACGCACAAAGCCATGTTGACTATCCTTAATCAGTCCATGTCCATCTAAGTACTTATACACTATATCCAGTCCCTTAGAATACCCTCCAATAGCTTTCCCACACTGAAGTCAGACTCACTGGCTTGTAATCTCCTGGTTTCTGCTTAGAGCCTTTTAAAAGAGCGGAACAATGTTGGCTATCCTCCAATCCTCTGGTACCTGTTTTGTTGCTTAGGGTCTGTGGGAACACCTTGTCAGATTTATCTACACTGATTTGCCTCAGGGTAGCAAATACCTCCTTCTCTGTAATCTGTACAGGGTCCATGAAGTTGATGCCACTTTCCCTCACTTCTCTTGACTCTGTACACGTCTCCCGAGTAAATACAGATGCAAAGAATGAATGCATTTAAGATTTCTCCCATCTATTTTGGCTCCACACATGGATTACCATTCTGGTCTTCCAGAGGATTAACTTTGTCCCTTACAATCTTTTTGTTCTTCACATCCTTGTAGAATCCCTTAAGATTCTCCTTCACACTGTCTAGTAGTGCAATTCATGCCTTCTTTTTGCCTTCCTGATTTGTCTCTTAAGTGTTCTTTTGCTTTTCTTGTACTCAATAAGCACCTCACTTGTTCCTTCTTGCTTATACCTGCTATGCACCTCCTTTTTTTCTCTTAACCAGGGCCTCAATATCTCTTGAAAACCAAGATTCCCTACATTTGATATCTTTACCTTTTATTCTGACAGTCACATACAAACTTTGTTCTCTCAAAATTTTGTTTTTGAAGGGCTCCCACTTTCCAAGTACACCTTTGCCGGAAAACAGCCTGTCCCAATCCACACTTGCCAGATCACTTCTAATACCATCAAAGTCGGCCTCCCTCCAATTTAGAATCTCAACCCATGGATGAGACCTATCTCTTTGCATATTTACTTTGAAACTAATGGCATTGTGGTCACCGGATGCAAAGTTTTCCCCTATTTCGGTCACCTAATAGCAAATCCAGTATTGCACACTCTCTCATTGGGACTTCTACGTACTAATGAAGGAAAATTTCTTGAACACATTTGACAAAATCTATCTCATCAAGTCCTTTTACAGTATAGGATCCCCAGTCAATACGTGGAAGGTTAAAATCACCTACTATAACAATCTTATGTTTCTTGCAACACTTTGTAATCTCTTTACAAATTTGTTCCTCTAAGTACCTAGGAGTATTGGGTGGTCTGCAATATAGCCCTATTAATGTGGTGATACCATTCTTATTTCTCAGTTCCAGCCATAAAGCCTCACTAGTCGAGTTCTCCAGTCTGTCCTGATGGAGCACTGCCAAAATATTTTTTCTGACTATTAATGTCACTCCTCTTCCTTTAATCCCTCCCACTTTGTCATGTCTAAAACAATGGAACCCTGGAACACTGGCTGCCAGTTCTGCCCCTCCTGTAATCAAGCCTCACTAATGGCTATATGTCATAATTTCAGGAGTTGATCCACGTCCTGATGTCATCCACCTTTCCTACAATACTTATTGTATTGAAGTATACACAACTCAGGACTCAGTCCCACCATACTCAGCCTTCTGATTCCTGAATTTGTCTGAGATCTTACCAACATCTGCCTCCACAACCTCTCCATTTACTGTTCTAGCACTCCAGTTCCCACCCCTCTGCAACTCTAGTTTAAAACACACCATGCAGTATTAGCAAACCTTTCTGCTAGGATATTAGTTCCCCTCCAGTTCAGTCCAAATCATCCTTTCTCTACAGGTCCCACCTTCCCTGGAAGAGAGCCCAATGATCCAAAAACTTATGCCCTCCCTCCTACACCGACAACTCAGCCACTTGTTAAACTGTATAATCTTCCTAGTTCTGGCCTCACTAACACCTGGTATCGGTAGCAATCCTGATATCACAACCCTGAAGGTCCTGCCCTTTAACTTAGACTCCCTGAACTCCCTATGTAGAACCTCATCACTCGGCCTACCCATGTCATTGGTACTTGCGTGGACCATGAATTCTGGCTGTTTACCCTCCCACTTAAGAGTACTGAGAAGTTGATCCGAGATGTCCTGGCATCTGGGAGGCATCTTATCATCCTGGAATCTCATTCTCACCCACAGAACCTCCTGCCCATTCCCCTAACTAATGAATCCCCCATCACCACAGTGTGTCTCTTCTCCCCTCACCTTCCCTTCTGAGTCACCAAACCAGACTCAGTACTAGATACAGGACCGCAAAGGTAGTAATCTTGGGATTACTGCCTGTGCCACGCGACAGTGAGAGTAGGAATGCGATGAGGTGGAGGATAAATGCGTGGCTGAGGGATTGGAGCAGGGGGCAGGGATTCAAGTTTTTGGATCATTGGGACCTCTTTTGGCGCAGGCGTGACCTGTACAAAAAGGACGGGTTACACTTGAATCCTAGGGGGACCAATATCCTGGCAGGGAGATTAGCGAGGGCTACTGAGGTGACTTTAAACTAGAATGGTTGGGGGGTGGGAACCAAATTAAAGAGGCTAGGCGAGAGGAGGTTAGTTCACAACAGGGGGATGGGAACCAGTGCAGAGAGACAGAGGGGTGTAAAGTGAGGGTAGAAGCAAAAAGTGGTAAGGAGAAAAGTAAAAGTGGCAGGCCGACAAATCCAGGGCAAGCATTAAAAAGGGCCACTTTTCAACATAATTGTATAAGGGCTAAGAGAGTTGTAAAAGAGTGCCTGAAGGCTTTGTGTGTCAATGCAAGGAGCATTCGTAACAAGGTGGATGAATTGAAATTGCAGATTGTTATTAATGATTATGATATAGTTGGGATCACAGAGACAGGCTCCAGGGTGACCAAGGATGGGAGCTCAACGTTCAGGGATATTCAATATTCAGGAGGGATAGACATGAAAGAAAAGGAGGTGGGGTAGCGTTGCTGGTTAAAGATGAGATTAACGCAATAGAAAGGAAGGACATAAGCCGGGAAGATGTGGAATCGATATGGGTAGAGCTGCATAACACTAAGGGGCAGAAAACGCTGGTGGGAGTTGTGTACAGGCCACCTAACAGTAGTAGTGAGGTCAGAGATGGTATTAAACGGGAAATTAGAAATGTGTGCATTAAAGGGACAGCAGTTATAATGGGTGACTTCAATTTACATGTAGATTGGGTGAACCAAATTGGTAAAGGTGCTGAGGAAGAGGATTTCTTGGAATGTATGCGGTATGGTTTTTTGAACCAACATGTAGAGGAACCAACTAGAGAGCAGGCTATTCTGGACTGGGTTTTGAGCAATGAGGAAGGGTTAATTAGCAATCTTGTCGTGAGAGGCCCCTTGGGTAAGAGTGACCATAATATGGTGGAATTCTTCATTAAGATGGAGAGTGACATAGTTAATTCAGAAACAAAGGTTCTGAACTTAAAGAGGGGTAACTTTGAAGGTATGAGATGTGAATTAGCTAAGATAGACTGGCAAATGACACTTAAAGGATTGACGGTGGATATGCAATGGCAAGCATTTAAAGATTGCATGGATGAACTACAACAATTGTTCATCCCAGTTTGGCAAAAGAATAAATCAAGGAAGGTAGTGCACCCGTGGCTGACAAGAGAAATTAGGGATAGTATCAATTCCAAAGAAGAAGCATACAAATTAGCCAGAAAAAGTGGCTCACCTGAGGACTGGGAGAAATTCAGAGTTCAGCAGAGGAGGACAAAGGGCTTAATTAGCAAGGGGAAAAAAGATTATGAGAGAAAACTGGCAGGGAACATAAAAACTGACTGTAAAAGCTTTTATAGATATGTAAAAAGGAAAAGACTGGTAAAGACAAATGTAGGTCCCCTACAGACAGAAACAGGTGAATTGATTATGGGGAGCAAGGAGATGGCAGACCAATTGAATAATTACTTTGGTTCTGTCTTCACTAAGGAGGACATAAATAATCTTCCAGAAATAGTAGGGGACAGAGGGTCCAGTGAGATGGAGGAACTGAGCGAAATACATGTTAGTAGAGAAGTGGTGTTAGGTAAATTGAAGGGATTAAAGGCAGATAAATCCCCAGGGCCAGATGGTCTGCATCCTAGAGTGCTTAAGGAAGTAGCCCAAGAAATAGTGGATGCATTAGTGATAATTTTTCAAAACTCGTTAGATTCTGGACTAGTTCCTGAGGATTGGAGGGTGGCTAATGTAACCCCACTTTTTAAAAAAGGAGGGAGAGAGAAACCGGGGAATTATAGACCGGTTAGCCTAATGTCGGTGGTGGGGAAACTGCTGGAGTCAGTTATCAAAGATGTGATAACAGCACATTTGGAAAGCGGTGAAATCATCGGACAAAGTCAGCATGGATTTGTGAAAGGAAAATTATGTCTGACGAATCTCATAGAATTTTTTGAGGATGTAGCTGGTAGAGTGGATAGGGGAGAACTAGTGGATGTGGTACATTTGGATTTTCAAAAGGCTTTTGACAAGGTCCCACACAGGAGATTAGTGTGCAAACTTAAAGCACACGGTATTGGGGGTAAGGTATTGATGTGGATAGAGAATTGGTTAGCAGACAGGAAGCAAAGAGTGGGAATAAATGGGACCTTTTCAGAATGGCAGGCGGTGACTAGTGGGGTACCGCAAGGCTCAGTGCTGGGACCCCAGTTGTTTACAATATATATTAATGACTTGGATGAGGGAATTAAATGCAGCATCTCCAAGTTTGCGGATGACACGAAGCTGGGTGGCAGTGTTAGCTGTGAGGAGGATGCTAAGAGGATGCAGAGTGACTTGGATAGGTTGGGTGAGTGGGCAAATTCATGGCAGATGCAATTTAATATGGATAAATGTGAGGTTATTCACTTTGGTGGCAAAAATAGGAAAACAGATTATTATCGGTGGCCGATTAGGAAAAGGGGAGGTGCAACGAGACCTGGGTGTCATTATACACCAGTCATTGAAAGTGGGCATGTGGGTACAGCAGGCGGTGAAAAAGGCGAATGGTATGCTGGCATTTATAGCAAGAGGATTTGAGTACAGGAGCAGGGAGGTACTACTGCAGTTGTACAAGGCTTTGGTGAGACCACACCTGGAGTATTGTGTGCAGGTTTGGTCCCCTAATCTGAGGAAAGACATCCTTGCCATAGAGGGAGTACAAAGAAGGTTCACCAGATTGATTCCTGGGATGGCAGGACTTTCATATGAAGAAAGACTGGATGAACTGGGCTTGTACTTGTTGGAATTTAGAAGATTGAGGGGGAATCTGATTGAAACGTATAAAATCCTAAAGGAATTGGACAGGCTAGATGCAGGAAGATTGTTCCCGATGTTGGAGAAGTCCAGAACGAGGGGTCACAGTTTGAGGATAAAGGGGAAGCCTTTTAGGACCGAGATTAGGAAAAACTTCTTCACACAGAGAGTGGTGAATCTGTGGAATTCTCTGCCACAGGAAACAGTTGAGGCCAGTTCATTGACTATATTTAAGAGGGAGTTGGATATGGCCCTTGTGGCTACGGGGATCAGGGGGTGTGGAGGGAAGGCTGGTGCAGGGTTCTGAGTTGGATGATCAGCCATGATCATAATAAATGGCGGTGCAGGCTCGAAGGGCCGAATGGCCTACTCCTGCACCTATTTTCTATGTTTCTATACCTGACTACTGTGACTTTCCTGTGTGAGTTCAACAACATCACCCCCCCCCGCCAAAAAAAGGCATCCAAAGTGATATACCTGTACCTGTTATTGAAGGGGATGGCCACAGGGTACTCTGCACTGATTCCTTAACACCTTTTCCATTCCTGTCACCCAGTTTCCTGTGTCCTGCATCTTGGGTGTAACCACCTCTCTATATCCGAAATGATCCGGAATTCATTCAGTTCCAGCTCCAACTCCAACTCCTTGACGTGGATTGTTTGACGCTGTGGCTGGATGCACTGCTTGCAGGTGTACTCGTCAGGTCCTCTTGTTTTTCCACTGTCGCACAAGAGGATCATTCCACTATCCTACCTGCCATCTTTACTGTCCTAGCCAAGCAGATATAAAGGAGGGAAGGAAAAAAAACTTGGAGCTTTTCTTTGCTTTTTCTGACTGAAGCCTCAAAGAGCTAAAGCCTCAAGATCACCATTCAATTGACTCTGCCCACTCAGATGATGGCTGCTACGCTTGCCCCTGTTTCCCTTTAATTTGCTCTTGCTAATCAATCTCAAACACAGATTGGTCGCTGGTCAAAGCTCTATTACTCTGCTGTGACCCACTGTTCCATTCTCATAGCTCTGAGTATTCATATTGTGAAACTCACATAGATATTGTCCCCACCATCCTATTAACAATTCCCAGAACTTGCCAGTATAATGCATGAGCATTTGATTTTTCACAATAAATAGAGTCAAATTGAAATTAAGAAACAAACAGTAAGACTATTGACCCCTCAGTTGATCTGCCAAATACAGTATGTCACTCTATATACCTTAATACTCTGTCTCAATAAAACTCTGTTGAAGTCAGCCTTGAACGCCTTATGAGTCAGCATAACAATCCTTTTGAAGAGAGACCACTGAGTTTCTACTACTGTGTGAAAATGTTTCATATGATTTTTCTTGTGGTTCTGGAGGTACTTAGATTTTGAGCAAATAAATGCAGTGTAACTCCAATAACTTGGCACCCTCTGAAATTTGGTAGCACTGGACCAGCAGGTTTTCTAGGGTTTTGCATGGCATTCCTATTAATACTCAAATATCCTCTCATTTCACACTTCAGCATATTGCATAGCAGCATTATACATTTTTTCAGTGAATCTGTTCTAGGGTAAAGGAAGTGGGAAATATGGAAACACTCTGACCTCGATTCTAGCCATAATCTGATCTGCATTTGTGACCCCTGTTGTTGGATCCTAACTCCAGCTTCATATACACTTGGGCCACTATGCTGACTTTAGACCCCAGATCTGGCCACTGAACCCACTTGCACTCTCAAACACTGCCACTCACTTCTGAAACTAAGGAGCCAGATGCTGAACCATTATGATTTCCAAACAACTGGAGCCTTATTATCAAAGTCTTACTGTAATTAATCTGATGGAAGACAAAGTTACTTTTATTCTGCTGGTTTCTTCTTCTGCTGGAACCTTTAGGTCTGCCGGAAATGCCAGTGGACTGGTGAGGAGTCCAGATGACTTGAGCATTTTGTGCAGATTAGAAAAACAAATGCCACAATTTGTGAATGAGCAGAAATGATTGTAAATGAAAACAAAAGAGTAGAAGGTCTTATTGAAACTTAAAAATGACATCCATCATCTGGCCCCATTATTCAAGATAGACTGACAATAATCTGCAGGTCTGACTGCAAAGGGGAACAGAAAAGACAGAGGTAGGAATATCACTTGAAATCATGTTGTATTAATGTGAGGTCAGTGGAAATGCACTTCGCATTGAGGTGGAACCTGCAATGCATCAGGGTGGGCAAGGCTGTATGCAGTCACAAAACCGCAAATGCTGAGACCAGAGTCTCCAGTTCAGCTAGGTTGCTTAGCAACACCAACTTCACCAGGAGGTTACCTGCTTATTGTGATTTGGCAACAAATCTGCAACAGAACATTACAGAGACCTCTAGAAGCATTACAATATCACATGTTTTCATCTCTTAATTTTCTGTGCCTCCAAGCTGACATTCAAGCCCACAGATTGTAGCTATTTTTTGTTGTTTTTTTTTCCCCCCACTGCTTCTCTTGTGAATGTAGGTCTATCACTGTGCTGGGAGGGCCATGCAGTGGAGTTTTATCCCATTTTCAGAGTCATGGTCATATGAAGGAACAGACACAGCACATCAGCACTGTCCATCATACGGCCTCTAATCCGACATAAATTCCATTGCACTCCACAAATCCCCATTCCCATCAACATCCCCCACAGATTTTTCCATTCATCACTCGCACATCTTTTGATGGGTTGGGGCGGCGGGGGGGGGGGAGGGAGGGAGGGGACTACATGGTTGCAGAAATGAATACATGGAAACTCCTCACAGACAGCACCTGTGAGGGATTGAACCCAAGTCAATGGAGCTGTACCACTGTCCCAGCATCGCGCCTCCCATTCTCACTTCATTGCTACTTAGTGATCAGGGCCATAACCCAAGGCTTCATGGTTTGGAGGGCACTCAAGGGAACCAAAGCTACTAATGAGGGTATCTGCCTGGGAACTGGAAAGGCAACAGTCTGGGTGATGTTGTTGTACACCGGGTGGGTGGGTGGGGGGTATGGGGGGTGATAATAAAACCCATGGTAATATTGATCAGAATTAATCAAGGCTCACAATTGATTAGAAAGCCAGTATTTTATCCAGCTTGGGCAACACTCCGTGGACTATGGTTCAAGTAGGGTCGAAGGGACTAGGTAGAACGATGGTTCAGCACAGACTAGATGGGTCAAACGGCCTGTTGTGGTGCCGTAGCGCTCTATGACTCGAACCTTCTGAATCTTTTCGACTTCACTAGGTATAGAAGGCTTTGCTTAGGTCTTGGCTGGAAGGAGTCAGACTGGCCATAAAATAATGGCACAGGCATGAAGAAAACACATCATTCGTGGATGCTGAAAACATAACAAAAATCCCTGTTGTACCGAAGGGGAAAGAGAAAAAGGGAGCTTCGGATATGGTTACCAGAGGAAGGTGGAAACAAAAAAGAAACAACGGGGTTAGCTGCAAAGACAGGGAGGACTTAATGACAAAGATCACAGCTGTAGAGTGTGTGTAGGGGGAGGTGCAGCGGGAACTGATAGTCTCAAGCCATTTTGCCTCCTCTCGGCTTTGTTTGTTCCGTGCCTGGGTAAATACAGCGCAGCACTTTCCCCTCGCGTTGTCTCTGGCAGCTCTGGCTGCTGTAAATGTCGCAGTTTGATGCTGAAGCTTCCCCGCCCCCCCGGAATCCGAAATTACTGAATGGGCGGTTCCGCAGCTGGCAGGCTTCACTCTGTGGAAACATTCAGTGCACCGTTGCACGTCGGTTTGCTTTTGCGGCACGCTGCTATGGGACCGCTGACTGTCAGAACCGGGGCATAACCTCATCTCCAAGACATCCCACCGCGGCAGGGCAAGGATTTTCCATACCAGCTGGGAAATACCAGCCTCTGACTAACGGGCCAATCGAATAACCCGCGTTGTATGATGGCTTTGACTGACAGCCACGCAGTAAATTAGCCGATGAAATTCAGCCAGACTTTCGCAGCTGGAAGTTCCAGGACCCGGCGCCGTATTCTTGACTACTGCAATCCTGATCACAGGGGAGAGGGTGGGACGGCTTGCGGTTACCTAACCTGCTTTATGACTCGTAAGACCCTCTCGGAGCCATAAAGCGGGGAATAGTCCTTGAGGCCGTGCTAGCCATCAAGCACCCACTTACACGATTCTAAGTTTAAAGTAAGATTCATTATTATCAATGTACATATATGGCTTTACCTGTAAACAACAGGAATTCTGCAGATGCTGGAAATTCAAGCAACACACATCAAAGTTGCTGGTGAACGCAGCAGGCCAGGCAGCATCTGTAGGAAGAGGTGCAGTCGACGTTTCTGGCCGAGACCCTTCGTCAGGACTAACTAACCTTCAGTTAGTCCTGATGAAGGGTCTCGGCCTGAAACGTCGACAGCATCTCTTCCTACAAATGCTGCCTGGCCTACTGCGTTCACCAGCAACTTTGATGTATGTGGCTTTACCCGTGATGGACTGGACCGTAAATATTACTTTATGCAGGATTTTCCGTTCGAGGGCGTTCGTGTTTCCATACCCAGCAGTGATGCAACCAGCCAATATACTCTTCACCTCACTCTTATAGAAGTTTGTCAAAGTTTTAGATGTTGTGCCGAATCTTCGCAAACTCCTACGAAAAGAGAGGTGCTGTCGTGTTTCCCTTGTAATTGCACTTAAGTGCTGGGCCCGGGACAGATCCTCCCAAATGGTAACACCGAGGAATTTCAAAGTGAATTTATTATCAAAGTACATACAGTATGTAACCATATACAACCTTGAGATGAATTCTCTTGTGGGCATACTCAATAAATCTATAGAGTAGTAACTGTAACAGAATCAATGAAAGACCGCGCAGACTTGGGCTTTCTACCAGTGTGCAATAGACAACAAACTGTGCAAATACAAAATGAAAACAAACTAATAAATAAATAGCCAATAAATATTGAGAACAAGAGATGAAGGATCATTGAAAGTGAGTCCATTGGACTGAGTGGAGTGAAGTTATCTCCTTTGGTTCAAGGGCCTGATGGCTGAGGAGTAATAACTGCCCTGAGGCTCCTGTGCCTTCTTCCTGATGGCAGCAGTGAGAAGAGTGTTGGGGGTGCCTCACAATAGATGCTGGTTCCCCACGTCAACGCTTTGTGTCGATGCGCTCAGTGGTGGGGAGGGCTTCACCCATGACGGACTAAAGCCCTTCCCACCATTGAGCACATCTACACGAAACATTACTTAAAGTTTAATGTTGCTGACCCTCTCCACCTCTGATCCCAGAGTGAGGACAGGCTTGTGGACCTCGAGTTTCCTCCTCCTGGAGTCAATAGTCAACTCCTCGGTCTTGCTGACATTGAGTGAGAGGTTGTTGTTGTAGTGGCACCACTCAGCCAGATTTTTAATCTCCCTTCTATATGATGATTTGTCACCACCTTTGATTCATACTGCTACACCAATTTTTTTAAAATTCTTCTGCACATTTCTACCAAGCCCTCCCCTACAGTTTTCTCGCTCACCTGCAGTTTGCGAGGATTTACACAAATTGCACATTAATTTTAATGTTTGCTCCCATCGACTCTCCCCATATTCAACCATTCACCTGCACGTTAGGAGTAACTTACAGGACCCAATTGATTTATCAAACTGCAAAGCCTTGGGACACCAGCACCTGAGGTCAGGATTGCACCCGGCTTTGTGAAGCAGCAGCTGTGTCATCGTGCTGCTCTGCGTCTCTGACTGGTTCATCTCCCTAATCGTGCACAGAAAGCAGAACCCTGAAAGGAGAAGGATAACTTTCCTTTAAAACCCCATCTTAAAAATTCTCATCCTCTTTAAATCCCTCCGAGATGTACCCTCCAAAGAGTGTTGGCATCTTGAGTAGCTGCAGCACTTTCCCCCACTTGGCTTAAGCAGACTGGAATCCATTGGGGAAGTCAAAAGCACAATGTCTGTGAATCCAGGAGCCTACTAGAGGCTGAAGAAGATGGCCTGTCCTGGGTTTAGAGGACTGTGTATGCCACTTGGTATGTTCATAGAACACAGAACATTGTTTCATTGTGTTCTATGTTCTTCTGCCAAGCATGGTGGGCATGCTATGTTGGTGCCACAATGTATGGCGACATTTTCGGGCTGCTTCCAGCACATCCTCGGGTGTGTTGGTTGTCAATGCAAGTGACACATTTGCTGTGTGTTTTGATGTATGTGTGACATGTGACAAATAAATCTGAATCTGTTTTTAGGTTTATTATCACTGACGTGCACTCAGTGGCCACTTTATTAGGTACATTTGTATGCGTGGCTCTGAATGCAAATATCTAATCAGCTGATCACGTGGCAGCAACTCAATGCATAAAAGCATGTAGACATGGTCAAGAGGTTCAGTTGTTGTCCAGACCAAACATCAGAATGGGGAAGTAATGTGATCTAAGTGACTTTGAGCGTTGAACAATTGTTGGTGCCAGACGGGTATCTTAGAAATGGTGTTCTCCTGGATTTTCATGCACAACAGTCTCTAGAGTTTACAGAGAATGGTGTGAAAAGCAAAAAAAAAACCCAGTGAGCGGCATTTCTGTGACTGAAAACATTTTATTGATGAGAGAGGTCAGAGGAGAATGGCCAGATTGTTCAGTTTCTTTCAAGCTGACAGCAAGGTGACAGTAACTCCGATATCCACACGTTATAATAGTGGTGTGAAGAAGAGCATCTCTGAATGCACAACGTGTTGAAGTGGGTGGGCTACAGACCCAGAAGACCATAAACATACACTCAGTTTATTAGGTAGAGAAGGTCCCCAATAAAGTGGCCACTGAGTGAGTGTGTGCCATGAAATTTGTTGTCTTGTGGCAGTATAGCTCAAGTCAAGAGCATTTGGTGGTCTCTTCTGTCAGAGGGTAGGTAGGATCTTGGCTTTAAGAGCTGAAAGGCAGTCTTGGGTTTCTGGACTCAAGAGTCTGGAGGGGGACTTGATCTCACTGTCTTCTGTCTCTGAGGCAAGAATGGATTCTCTAAGCTTAGTGACAGGGCCATGGAGCACAGAAGCAGGCCCCACAGCCCACTGACCATTAAGTATTTTACCTCCCACCCCCCCACTGCTTCACCTCAGATTCCACCACTCACCGGGGGCAATTTACAGCAGTGGTTGACCTAACAGTCCGCGCATCTTTGGGATGTGTGAGCAAACTGGCAATTCAGAAAGATAACCATGCAGCCTTAGGCAAACTCCACAGGGACAATACTCAATGTCAGCATTGCTGGAACTTTAGATCAGCTTGGATCCATACTTGGATCTGCAGCTTTATGGCCATTACTGAGATTTGGCTGTTGCAACAGGAGAAACGGCTGCTGGATTTTCCGAGGTTTAGATATTTCGTAAGGGAGGTAAAGGAAGTGGGAGAACGGCATTGCTAATCAGGGTTAGTGTCATAGCTGCAGAATGGGAGGACCTCGTGGAGGAATTGTCTGTTGAGTCAATGTGGGTGAAAGTCAGAACTGGGAAGGCAGCAGTCACTCTACTGGGGATAAAATCAATATCTCCCAATAGCAACAGAGATGGTGGGGAGCAGATCTGGAGGCAGAGTTTGGAAAGGTGCATGGGTGACTTCAACTTCCCTAATATTGACTGGCACTGCCTTACTGCAAAAGATTTAGATTGGACAGAATCTATTAGGTGTGAAGGATCCCTGAAACAATACGTGGACAGGCCAACTAGAAGAGAGGCCATATGCATCTGGTACAAGGCAGTGGACCTGGTCAAGTGGCAGATATGTTGGTGGGAGAGCATTTTAGAGACAGTGATCTTTACCATACCCTTGGACAGGGATAGAAGCTGACGGTATGGGAAAGCATTTAGACCATAAGACATGGGAGCAGAGCTAGGCCATTCAGCCCATTGAGTCCACTTTGCCATTCAATCATGGCTGATCCTTTTTTCCCCTCCTCAGCCCCAGTCCCCTGTCTTCTCCCCATAACTCTTGATGCCATGTCCATTCAAAAACCTTCTGAGTTCTGTTTTAAGTACACCCAATGACCTGGCCTCCACAGCCGCCTGTGGTAATAAATTCCTTGAATTCACCTCTGTCTGGCTACGGAGATTTATCTGCATCTCAGCCTCTATCCTGAGGCTGTGCCCTCTTGTCCTAGACTTTCTCACCATGAGAAGCATCCTTTCCACATCTGCTCTGTCTAGGCCTTTTAACATTTGAAAGGTTTCAATAAGATTCCCCCCTCATCTTCCTAAATTCTAGTGAGTACAAACCCAAAGCCTCTGCATCACATTCTTGCTCTTGTACTGTGGATCTCTTGAAATGAATGTTAACATTGCATTTGCCTCCCTCACCGGTAACCTTTAGAGTGTTCTGCACAAGGACTCCTAAGTCCCTTTGCATCTCAGATTTTTGGATTTTCTCCAATTTTAGAAGATGGTCTGCACATTTATCTCTACTACCAAAGTGCATGACCATGTATTTTCCAACACTTCATTTGCCACTCTCTTGCCCATTCTCCTAAGTCCTTCTGCTCATTCTCTGTCTACGTCCTTCTGCAGCCTACTTGTTTCCTCAACACTACCTGCCCCTCCACAAATTCTTGTATCATCTGCAAACTTGGCAACAAAGCCATCTATTCCATCATCAAAATAATTGATATACTGCATAAAAAGAAGCGGTCTTAACACTGAACCCTGCGGTGGCATTTCCTGTAATGCCATTGGCTTTTAACTTGGTAAGCAGCCTCATGCGTGGCACCTTGTCAAAGGCCTTCTGAAAGTCCAAATATACAACATCCACTGTATTCCCTTCATCTATCATATGTGTAATCTCCTCAAAGAATTCTAGCAGGTTTCTCAGGCAAGAATTTCCATTAAGGAAACCATGCTGACTTTGTTTTATCTTGTCCTGTGCACCAAGTACTCCATAACCTCATCCTTAAGAACTGAATTCAATATTTTTCCAACCACTGAGGTCAGGCTAACTGGTCTATAATTTCCTTTCTGCTGCCTTTCTCCTTTCTTAAAGAGTGGAATGATACTTGCAATTTTCCAGTCCTCTGGCACCAGGCCAGAGTCCAATGATTTTTGAAAGATCATTACTAATGCTTCCACAATCATTTCCGCTATTTCCTTCAGAACCTAAGCGTGCAGTTCATCTAGTCAGGGTGACTTATGTACCCTTAGGTCTTTCAGCTTTTTGAGCACCTTCTCCCTTGTAATAGTAACTGCGCTCACTTCTCTTCCCTCACACCCTTCAACATCTGGCACACTGCTAGTGTCTTGCACAGTGAAGACTGATGCAAAATACTCATTTAGTTCATCTGCCATCTCCTTGGCTCATGTTATTATTTCTTTGGCCTGATTTTCTAGCAGTACTATATGCACTCTCATCTCTCTTTTATTTTTTACATACTTGATAAGGCTTTTACTAGCCACTTTGATATTATTTGTGAGCTTGCTTTCATATTTCATCTTTTCCCTCCTGGTGATTCTTTTAGTTGCTCTCTGTAGGGTTTTAAAAGCTTCCCAATCCTCTGTCTTCCCACTAATTTTTGCTTTGTTGTATGCCCTGTCTTTTGCTTTTACATTGTCAGCCAAAGTTGTACTATTTTACCATTTGAGTATTTCTTCATTTTTGGAATGGATCTATCCTGCACCTTCTTCATTTTTCCCAAAAATTCACGCCATTGCTGCTCTGCTGACATCCCTGTCAGCATCTCCTTCCAATTTTCTGTGGTCAACCCCTCTCTCATACCACTGTAATTTCCTTTACTCCACTGAAATACTGCGATGTTAGACTTTACTTCCTCCCTATCAAATTTCAAGTTGAACTAAATGATATTGTGATCACTGTCTCCTAAGGGTTGTTTTACCTTAAGCTCCCTAATCACCTCCGCTTCATTACATAACACCCAATCCAGTAAAGCTGATCCCCTCATGGGCTCAGCGACAAACTGCTCTGCAAAGCCATCTCATAGGCTTTCAACAAATTCACTCTCTTGAGATCCATTTCCAATCTGATTTTTTCAATTGACCTGCATGTTGAAATTGCCATGACTTACATAACATTGCCCTTTTGACATATCTTTTGTATTTCCTGTTGTAATCTGTGGTCCACATCCCAGCTACTGTTGGGAGGCTTTCAGGGTCCTTTTACCCTTGCAGTTGCTTAACCCAACCCACAAGGATCTGACATCTTCGATCCTATGTCTCCCCCTATTTTATTGGGGAAGGGTGAGTTATGATGCTATCAGGCAGGAACTTGGAAGCAGAAATTGGGAACTGATGTACTTGAGGAAATGTACATCAGATATGTGGAAATTGTTTTGGGAGCATTTGCATGGGGTTATGGATGGGTTTGTCCCATTGAGGCTGGGAAAGGATGATAAGGTTGACAAGAGAAGTGGAACATCTCGTCAAGAGGAATAAAGAAGCATACTCAAGGTTGAGCAAGCACAGATCAGACAGGGTTCTTGAGAGCTAGAAGGGGACATGAGAAGACCTTGCTGAGTAGGATTAAGAAAAACACCAAGGCCTCGACATGTACATGAAGATCAGGAAGATGACTAGATTCAGATAAAAGAGAAACATCTTGAGTTGAAGGAGATGGGGAATGTCCTTAATGAATGTTTTGCTTCAGTATTCACCAGGGAGAGGAACCTTCATGAATGCGAAGTCAGTGTAGAACAGGTGGATATGCTGGAAAATACTGACATTAAGAAAGAAGATGTGCCGGATCTTCTGAAAAACATCAGGATTTAACCCAGGTTACCATGGAAGAGAGGGAAGAGATTGCTGCACCTTCAGTGATGATGTTTGCGTCCTCACTGGTCACAGGAGTAGTACCAGTAAATTGGAAGTTGACAATGTTTTGATTTATAAACAATAGAAAATCTCCAGATGCTGGAAATCCGAGCAACACACACAAAGTGCGGGAGGAACTCAGCAGGCCAGGCGGCATCTATGGAAGAAAGTACCGTCGACATTTCGGGCCGAAACCCCTTGGCAGGACCCTGGGTATTAGGGTAGGCTCATTTAGGAGGTCAGGAGAAATGGGATCCAGAGAATCTTGGCCACGTGTATTCAGAATTGGCTTGTCAACAGAAAGTAGAGGGTGGTAGTCGATAGAGCATATTCTGCCTGGAGGTCTATTATTCATGATGTACCACAGGAATCTGTCCTGGGACCTTTGCTCTTTGTGATTTTTACAAATGACTTGGATAAAGAAGTGGAAAGGTGCTTTAGTTAGTTTGCAGATGACACAAAGGGCAGTGGTGTTGTGGAGAGTGTAGGAGGTTGTCCTAGGTTACAATGGGACATTGGCAAGACTCGGAGCTGGGCTGAGACGTGGCAGATGCAGTTCAATCTGGAGAACTGCGAGGTAATACACTTTAGAAGTTTGTACTTAAAGGCAGAGTATAAGATTAATGACAGAGTTCTTAGTAGTTTGGAGGAGCAGAGGGACCTAGGGGTCCACGTCCATAGATCCCTCAAAGTTGCAGTGCAGGTGGATAGGGTGATTAAAAAGGTATATGGTATGTTAGCCTCCATTTGAGTCGGGGGATTGAGTTCAAGAGCCATAAGGTGATGTTGCAGATCTATAAAACCCTGGTTTGACCACACTTAAGGTATTGTGTTCAGATTTGGTTGCCTCCTTAGAGGAAGGATGTGGAAGCTTTAGAGAGGGTATAGAGGAGATGTATCAGGATGCTGTCTGGATTAGAGATAATATCTTATGAGGAAAGGTTGAGCGAGCTAGTGTTTTTCTCTTTGGAGTGAAGGAGGATGAGAGGTGACTTGATAGAGGTGTATAAGATGATAAGAGGCATAGATCGAGTGGATAGCTAGTACCCTTTTCCCAGGGTGACAATGGCTAATATCAAAGGCATAATTTTAAGTTGATTGGAGGAAAGTATAAGGTGGATGTCAAAGGAAGGATTTTTACAGAGGGCAGTAAGTGTGTGGAATTTGCTATCAGTGTGGTGATAGAGACAGGCACATCTGAGACAGTTAAAGGACTCTTAGATAGACATCAATTTATCTTTCAGCTAGGTGCCTTTGTGGGAGGGAAGAATTAGTTTGAAAGGTCGCACAATATGATGGGCTGGAGTATCTATGCTGGACTGTTCTATGTTCTCTGATACAATATGCCCACCTCAATGACTATTTTTGGCAGCTGATTGAAGTACACCACATCCTTTGCGTGAAGAAGCATCCCTGATGCCGCTTTTAAATCTCTCTCTTTTGATCTTGAATCTATGCACTCTTGAGTTTAGCGCTCTTTCCTGGGAAAGAGACTTGGGGAAAAAAAAGATAACCTCTTATAGTAAGGAATTAAAGAAAATAAATATGTTTGCTGATCATAAATCAGCCAGGAGCAATATCTTGCTTTTAGGCACTGTGTAAAGGGAATGGTTGTTGTAATATGGGCAGCTGGTTCAATGGGGTCCCATCTCTCCCTGGTTATTAGTAACTTTCCTCTCACCCACAACCACCCCCAACCTCAGCCAAACTCAAACCATCCCTGCTGACTGATCCCAACCCCTCAGCTGCTTCTTTGTCATATAATCAATGTGATAAAGAGATCCAAACAAGTTCTGCCCCAGCTCAGTGGGTTATATTTTTAGCTCTGAGTCAGAAGGCAGAGAGATCATCCCCTCTCTGGAAGTTTAAGCACCAAAGTTCAGGCTGACACTTCAGTAGTCAAGAAGTTCTGTAGTGAGGGTGATGCTGCCTTTTAGAGGTCTTATTAAACTAGGCAGGTGCAAGTGGTTAAACTTTGCACGTAAATCATCACCAGTGCCTTGGACAATGCTTGTCCCCCACTCAACACTGCAAATAGGATTATCTGAATTTTTTTACATTGCAGTTAGTGAGAGTTGTAGTCATCTTCCATGTGTTTGTGCACTCAGAAATTCCTTGTTCATTGCAAATTCCTGGCCTTGTATTTGCTACTTCAGGGCAGAAATGGCTAATACAAGGGTGCATAAGGCATCCGTTAGTCTTGCGAGACCATGGATCTGCGCCTGGAAAGTCTTCACTCTCCACGGAGCAGCCCTGGGCAAGGTTGTATGGAAGACTGGCAGTTGCCCATGCTACTAGTCTCCCCTCTCCATGACACTGTTGCCCAAGGGAAGGGCAAGGGCCAATACAGCTTGGCACCAGTGTTGTCGCAGAGCACTGTGTGGTTAAGTGCCTTGCTCAAGGACACAACACGGCACCTCAGCTGGGGCTCGAACTCACGACCTTCAGGTCGCTACTCGAATGCCTTAACCACTCGCCATGTGCCCATAAGGGTGCATAAGTTTAAGGTAATTGGAGGAAAGTATAGAGGGGCTGTCAGAGTTAAGTTTTTTACACAAAGAGTGGTAGGTGTGTGTATTTAGAGCATCACAATACGGTACTGGCCACTCTAAGACCAATCTAACTCTCTCTCCTACAGAGCCCTCCAGTTTTCTATCATCCATGTGTCCGTATAAGAGTTTATTAAATTCCCCAAATGACTCTGCTTCTACCTCCGCACTGGCAGGATGTTCCACGTACCCACCACTCTCGGTGTTAAGTGCTTGCTGTGTGCTGTGCAGGAGATTCATTTCT
This sequence comes from Mobula hypostoma, assembly GCF_963921235.1. Classification (NCBI taxonomy): domain Eukaryota; kingdom Metazoa; phylum Chordata; class Chondrichthyes; order Myliobatiformes; family Myliobatidae; genus Mobula; species Mobula hypostoma. The sequence goes on along the minus strand of NC_086098.1, from coordinate 154,792,724 downwards.
GTTCAATGTTATTTTGTCATGTGCTGCTTTGCCAGTGTTTTGTTCTATGCATAGGGGTTGAAGGTGCATGGAAATATTTTGCTATGTTGAAGGCAGTATATGAATATAAATTGTGCATTATACATATTTAATGCTCAGGCTCTGTGCAATCTCATAAGAAGGTAAAAACGGAAGGGGAAATCAGTCATTCAGCCTTCGAAAGGCACAGGAGACTACAGATGCTGGAACCTGGACACTGTTCAATTAGATACAAACAAATGCAAGGCATCCAGGATTAGCTTCAGTGGAAGAGTATTGCTAAGCTTAAAGTTTGGTTGGACCACGTGGAATATTATATGCAGTTCTGGTCATGATGTTTTTTAAAAAATATTTGCAGGAAAGGGGCCAAGGAAGATTTAAAAGAAATGTGAATTTGTACCTGTAGGTCTTTTTTTTCTTGAAAAGCAAGGTGATATAATTGGGATCCTTGAATTATGAAGGACTTCGGCTGTAAAAACACAGAGATACGTTTTCCACTTATGGAGAAACCTAACAGTAGATACCGTCAATATGAGATAAAAATAGGAAATTCAGGAGAAACGTCTTGAGTGTGAGAGATGGGTTTGAATGCAGATCCACATCTGCTGATTTAGATCAGTGGACACTAGAATACAGTATTCACTGGTTGGGTTGGATTGCGTATTCCTTAGATGGTAATTTTAATTGGGGCAGCTGCAAATTTGGGACAACACTTATAGAGCAAAAACTAATCGAGAAACTAGCCGGCATTCCTTTTTTAAAATTTGGGACACTATGCTGCTTAATTGGGACAGGAGACCGCTGCCAAACAATTTCTTACTAGTGTCAGTCGCGTGCACTTGTGTGGCTGTTAGACACGATACTGTTCTTGGAGAGAACAATCTTTAAATAGCATCAGTTGTGTGGGTTTGCATTCAAAAAACAGTGATCTTTGTCACTGATAGTTTGTGAGAAATATGCAGTAAGACAATTCTGAACTGCTTTGCTCACTGCGGTTTCAAGTATTCAGGTTTTGAGATGCCAGTAACATCTGGGAGTGAATATGAAATGATTTCACTATGGAGAATTTGAAGGTATCGACAATCATCTTGAATGTTACAATGAAAATGAAGATTTGGAGGTTTCATTTTACTGAAAGCATTGAATGAAGGACACTAATTATCTGCACTAAGTGTCTGTGCTGATTTTGTTCATTTACAGTCAATCAAAACAACATGGCAGAGTACACTGGATCAATTCCTCTGTTGTTAACTATTATGAACTAAAACAGTTTTATAGTACTGTTGGTGTTCTACTTTGATCTGTATTTCATTTAAATACCTAATTTGTTACTCACTTGAATGGTACTTTATTTTCTTTTATATGCTCCATAAAACTTCGGCTAATTGGGGCAGCTGCTTAATTGGACCAAAATGTACTGGTCCTGATGCATCCCAATTAACCAGAATCCACTGTATTTGTAATGTTAACAGATGTTACAAGGCAAGTTTTAGCTTTCCCTCAGATTTCCACTTCCAGTTTTTCACTTGTACCAAGATAAAAAGTTCTAATTGCAGAAGATCTCCACAGTTGTCTGTGGGACAATACAGTGAGGTAGCTCTGTAAATTAACAGTAGAGGAAGGGTAATCTGCTAGGAGGGAGATGGAGACCAAGCTCTGTCCAAAGTGTTTGTGACAACTTCATCTGGATGACTGTTTGACTCAAGAATTATATACACACAGGTAAAGGCAGACAATTTCTTGACTTCCGAACGGACTGAGTCACCCAGCAGCGAAACGAGGAGGAATCTGACCTGCAGCAATACAGCATGGGTGAGGCTTGGGATGCCCAAAGGGCAAAGTGTGGCTCAGGGCTAAATGTCTAAAGATATAATGTTTTATGCAAGTAGCATGGTGAAAGCAGGAGATTACTTTTCAAAGTGGCTGACAAACCTGTTTGACTTGATGGGAGGGTGTGGAGAAGGTTTTGTCAGAGATACTTGCTTTGGAATTTGTGTAACAATGTTCTGTATCTGAGACAATTAGTTCAAGTTGCACTTGTTTTACTTGCTACTCTTTAAAATTTTCTCTGATTTTGCTCTTGGTAACTGCTTTGGGACATCTCTCATTTAAATGGGATCTGTTTAATGATCAGTAAATGAAATGCCTAGAACAGTTAGTTGAAGTTACTGAATCTCTGCCTTGAGCTCATTGCCATCACTAATACCATTGTCGGAAAAGGGCCAGTAACATCATGAAGGATCCTGCCCACCCTGCTCATGAACTGTTTGTCCCACTCCCATCAGGTAGGAGACTACGAAGCTTCCACGCCAAGACCAACAAACTCAAAAACAGTTACTTTTCCCAAGCAGTAAAGCTGATCAACACTTCCACCCACTAACCCAGCCTACCACTACTTTATCACTTCCTGTCAGAGTCACCTTGTGTACAGACACCTCTGTACCTAGTGTCACTTTATGGACTTTTAATCAAGCTATGTATATAAACTATCTTATGTATTTATACTTACTGTGCTTTTTAATTATTGTGTTCCTTATCTTATTGTGTTTCTTCTGTGCTGCATCGGATCAGGAGTAACAATCATTCCATTCTTCTTTACACTTGTGTACTGGAAATGACATAATACGATCTTGATATCTTAATCTTAATGTGATATGCTTAATCTTGGAGGAATCCATTCTGTCGAGGATTGAGAGCTTTCTCCAGGATTCAGTGTCATCCTTTTCCCAATGCCAAACTTGACCCGGCCCATCCCTTCCTTGATTGCAGTACATTCACAATATAATTTGTGACCTACCCTGGGTGGACGCCACTTGAATGTCATAGGGAGTGGGTGGGGCTAAGGAAATTTAAGGGAAAGCTTAGATTGACCCCGTTTGTGTTAAAGTTCAGAATCAGATTTATTATCACTGACATATGTTGTGAAATTTGCTGTTTTGTAGTTGTACAATACATAAAATATACTACAAATTACAATGAGGAATATGCAGTATAATTGAAGATCTATTGAGATTGTGTTCATGGGATGATTGACCATTCAGAAATCTGATGGCAGAGGGAAAGAGCTGTTCCTAAAACGTGGAGTGTGTATTCTCAGGATCCTGTACCCCCTCCCTGATGTAGTAATGAGAGGAGGGCATGTCGAAGGTGATGAGAGTCCTTAACGATGGGTATTGCCTTTTTGAGGCATAACCTTTTGAAGATTTCCTCAGTGGTGGGGAGGCTAGTGCCCATGATGTGTTACGTTGTGTGTTGTCAGCGAGGTTCAAAGCTAGGTGCTTTCACTTTTCGAAATGAAGACCTGCTAATAACCAGGTGGTGATAACTAGGACAATAAATTGGTAAGTTGGTTTATTAATTTCACGTGTCACAAGGTACAGTGAAAAACTTTGGTTTGCATGCCATCCATACAGATCTTTTCATCATATCAGTGCATTGAGGTCATAGGTGGGAAAACATTAACAGGTTGTAGAATAAAGTGCTACAGTATGGAGAAAGTGCAGTACAGGTAGACAATAAGCTGGAGGGTCATGATGAGGTTGATTGCGAGGTCAAGAATCCATCTTATCATACTAGGGCACCATTCAGTAGATTTATAACAGTGGGGTAGAAGCTGTCCTTGAGCCTGGTGGTACATGCTTTCACGTTTCTGCATCTTCTGCTCAATAGGTGGGGGGTGGGGTTGTGGGGAGGAGAAACTGTTGTCTGCTTTACGGAGGCAGTGAGAAGAGCCCATGGTAGGGAGGCTGTTACATCCACACCTCTGTAGTTTGTTTGTGGTTGCAGACATAACAGTGCCATACCAAGCTTTAATGTAGCAGGATAGGATGATTTCTATGGTGCCCCTGTAAAAATTATTAATGGTTGACAGGGACACGCTAGAAGTAGAGGTGCTGGTGTGCTTTCCTATCATTGGGGAGTTGGAGTACATGGTTACAGTTGAAGTGAAGGATAGAAAGTGGCTGGTCTGTGTTGGATGCAGTGTGGAAAAATATGAGAAAAAATTGAGTTGATAATACCACATAATCTTGCTAAGAAAGAAAACAGTGACCAGTTATCTTGAAATATTTGTAAAGAAGATCAAAGTAATAGATATGCGAACTTCTTTAGGCACTGTAAAACTGACATGAAATCAGAGTGGAAAACAGTGTTGGGACTGTGGGATAACAAAATCCTGGAAGTTTTGAAATAGAAAAGAGTACTAGAAATATTCAGCAAGTGGAGTCAGCATCTGAGGGGACAGGGGAACAGAATAACTGTTGCATGTTGATGACCTTTTAGCAGTTCTGAAAACAAATGGAAGGTTCAGGTAGCGAAGATTGTGGTAATGGATATTTAGCTCCAGAAATTAAAGGTCTACAGGATGTTCGTATGGTAGTTATAACAACCATATGCCAGCCTTAAACACCTCCATGGAAGCCTGAATCACCAAGCACTCATCAGAACACCCAGGCTGGACATAGAACGGTGCAATGGCTGCACTGGTGCTTTCTGTGCAAGGCATGAAGAAGCAGGTCTCATCTCAGAATGTGCCCTCTCTCCCCAGTAGCCCCCTCACACTGGGTTAGACTTCTGAAACAGATTATGAATCTAGTGTCATCAATAAAGACCAGCAATGGGCATTGGCTAGAAATTCAATTGGTCAGAACCCTTCCCTTTGGCATTATGTGATTTTAAAATCATTTCTTGTTTCTATGAGTGAAATGCAATAACCCTTTTGGAATACTGCAAGGAATCAGCTCCACACCATTACTGAATACTCCTGTGGAAACCATGTCATCCTGGACTCCTGTCTCATTCACTAGCATATTTATGGCCAGTCTAATCAAACTGCTCCCATCCCCACATCCCGTAGGTCTTCATCCTTTCCCCTCCTATCACTAGCCTCGCTGTGAGCTTTGATCACCTACATCCTCACCACTCATTTCTTCCCTCTGCATCCACTCCCCCCAACTTAAGGCACAGGTCCCAGTACCTTTTGACCAACTATAGCACAGCACTCCCAATCATTCTGCGACTGAGGTGACAATGCATCTTGAGGCTCTATTGCAACCACCACCACCCCCCCAGGCTACAGTGACTGTATACTAGAGGAATGTGGTTTCTTAACCACATGTAGTGAGTTTAGAAGCAACAGTTTAGGTGGGAATCATAGACATAATGTCAGAAACAGGCACTTGGGCCCACTGTGTTTGTGATTGCCTTTAGTATCTCATTCACCCTAATCCAGCATCAATCTTATCTGATTCTCCTCACACTCTTGTTAAAGTTCAAAGTAAATTTATTACCAAAGTTAGTGTATGTCAACATATACAGCCCTGAGCTTCATTTTCTTGTGGGCATACTCAATAGATCTATAGAATAATAACCATAACAGAATCAATGAAAGATTGCCCAACTTGGGCGTTTAACCAGAGTGCAGAAGGCAACAAACTATGTAAGTATAAAAAAAAAGAAATAATAGTAGTAAATAAAGAAGCAAAAAATATTGTGAACATGAGATGAAGAGCCCTTGAAAGTGAAGCCATTGGTTGTGGGAACATTTCAATGATGGGGCAAGTAAAGTTAATCCCTTTGGTTCAAGAGCTAGATGATTGAGGGCTAGTAACTGTTGCTGAACCTGGTGGTGTGAGTTCTGAGGCTCCTGTTCCTTCTTCATGATGGTAGTAGTGAGAAGAGAGCATATCATGGATGATGAATGCTGCTTTCTTAAGAAAGAATTTCACGTCGATGAGCTAAATGGTGGGGAGGGTTTTATCTGTGATGGACTAGGCTGTATCCCCTACATTTTTTTTTAGGGGTTTCCTGTTCAGGGGCCTGGGTGTTGGCCCAGGACAGGCTCTCTGAGATAGTAACACCGAGGAATTTAAAGTTGCTGACCCTCTCCACCTCTGGTCCCCAGTGAGGACTGGCTCATGCACCTCTGGTTTCCTTCTCTTGAAGACAATAATCAGCTCCTTGATCTTGCTGATATTGAATTTGTTGTTGTTGTGGCACCACTCAGCCAGATTTTCAATCACTCCCCGATATGTTGATTCATCACCACCATTGATTTGGCCTATGACAGTGGTGTCGTCAGCAAACTTAAATATAACATTGGAGCTGTGCTTAGCCACGGTCATAAGTGTTAAGTAAATAGAGCAGGGGGCTGAGCACACAGCCTTGAGGTGCACCTGCACTGATGGAGATTGTGGAGATGTTGTTGCAAATCCAAACTGACTGGGGTCTGCAGTTGAGGATCCAATTGCATAAAGTGCTATTGAGGCCAAGGTCTTGGAGCTTATTGGTTAGTTTTGAGTGGGGATGATGGTACTGAATGCCAAGCTGTAGTCAATAAAGAGCATCCTGATGCATGCATCTTTGCTGTCCAGATGTTCCAGGGTTGAGTGAAGAGCCAGTGAGATGGCATCTGCTGTGGACCTGTTGCTCCAGTAGGCAAATTTGAGCAGATCCAAGTCACTTCTCAGACAGGAGTTGATATGTTTCATCACCAACCTCTCAAAACATATCATCACTGTTGTGTAAGTGGTCTTGGATGATAGTCACTGAGACAGATCATTGTGCTTTTCTTGGGCACTGGTATAATTGAAGCCTGCTTGAAGCAGGTGGGTACTTCAGACTGCCGAATCGAGAGGTTGGAGTTCTCAGTGAGCACTCGAGCCAGTTGATCAGAGACTGAAATCATAGAACCATTGGGGGATTTGTGAGTTTGTGACAGTTTCTCCATGTTTTGATGGTCAAAGCAAGCGTAGAGGCATTGAGCTCAACTGGAAGTGAAGCCCTGCTGTCACCTATGGCACTTGATTAAAACTTATAAGAGGTGATAGTATTCAAAGTCCTGCCACAAATATCGAGCACTCTTCATTGATTTAAGTTTCGTCTGGAATTGCCATTTCATGCATGAGATGGCTTTCCGGAGATTGTACTTGGACCTCTTGTAACTTTCTTGGTCACCAGACTCGAATGTCTCTGATTTGGCTCTCAGCAGGTTGTGGATTTCAAGGCTTATTCAGGATTGCTGACTGGGGAAGACAATGATGTTGTGAGGACACACTCGGCTACAACTGTTTTGATAAAACTTGTTACAACCATGGTGTATTCATTCAGATCCACAGATGAGTCCTTGAGCACGGCCCAGTCCACTGATTTGAAGGAATCCCTGAGACACTCATCTGCCTCCCGCAACCACCTCTTAGTTGTCCTAATCTCTGGAATATTGTTCTTTAATCTCTGCCTGTATGCAGGTAGGAGATGACAGCCAAGTCTCGAGATACGGTCTGGGCATAACATGGTAGGCATTCCTTATCCCAGTATAACAGTGGTCTAGTGTGTTGGGACCTCTGGTGCTACAAGTTATATGCTGATGGTAACTGAGCAGGGTTTTCTTCAAACAAGCCTGGTTAAAGTCCCCGACTATGATCTGAAATGCGTTGGGGATAAACTGGTTCTTGTTTGGAGACACCTTCATGCAGTATCTCAAGCTCATGATTATGGTCGGCCGCTGGGGGTATATGAACTGCAGTCAGGATTATGGAGAACTCCCCAGGTAAATGGAACGGACAGCATTTGACCGTTTAGTGTTCAAGGTCGGGAGAACATGAATTCAACAAACCACCACATCACAGCACCACTGGGAGCTTGTGATGAAACACAGACCTCCATCTTTTGCCTTTTCCAAATCAGCAGTTCAATCCATTTGGTAAATCGAGAAGCATTCCAGTTTGACCGCTGTAAGACATGCTGGAAGACATCCAAGTTTCACTTGACTGCACCTTTGCTAACAAGATGCTGGGTAGAGGGGACCTCATCTCTCTGTGTTTCAGCCGGGCTCAGAGTCCCCCCCCGCCCCACCCGCCTCACTTCCAGCCATGGCGGTGAACCGCTTCATGGTGTCGTATCTGCCTGGTCCGCCGAGACCTTCGGATGATTGTGAAATCTGTAAGTCATTAAGTTGATTTCAGAGCATGTTGCTTAGAGGGAAATTACATGCTGCAGATTGCCATGAGAGTGATTTGAAAGAGGTATATTTAAAAGTGTATTTAGAAGTATTGTCCACAGCCCACACAATGTCACAGTGGTTCCCTGGCACCACCTTTAACGACAAACTCTCTGCAGATTCCAGCACTCACCTACAGACCAGGGGACATTTAGCCAACCACTCTCCGCATCTTGGGGATGTTGGAGGAAACAGGAGCACCTGGAGGAAATCTGTGTAGTCACAAGCAAACTCTACATACACAGCACCAGATGTCTGTATCGAATCCAGCTGCATGTGGTTCTGCCAGTGGCAACATGTTTCTGTTAGCTGAGGATGTTGCAAGGCTGCCGGGTGAATGGCCACATGTCTCAGTTCTCTGTGACCAGGTCCTTGGAGCTTCTTTGCAGTTGTGCAACTCCTGGGATCACTAACACAGCACCGTAGCAGTCCGTGCAACTCTTTACAGTGCCACCAATTAGGGTTTAATTCCTGCCACCGTGTGCAAAGAGTTTGTCTGTTCTCCCCATGACCGTGACGGTTTTCTCTGGGTGCCCTGATTTCCTCCCAGATTCCAGAGTTGTTAGGGCCAGTAAGCTGTGGGCATGCTATGTTGGCACTGGAAGTGTGGTGACACTTGTGGGCTGCCCCCAGCACATCCTCGGACTGTGTCGATTATTGACACAAACAACATATTTGACTGTATGTTTCGTTGTACATGTGACAAATAAAGCTAATCTTTAATCTTAGAATCATAGAAATCTACAGCACATTTCAGGCCCTTCAGCTCACAATGTTGTGCCGTCCATGTAACCTATTCTAGAAGCTGCCTAGAATTTCCCTACCACATAGCCCTATATTTTTCTAAGCTCCATGTACCTAAGAGTCTCTTAAAAGACCCTATTGTATCCAACTCTACCACTGTCGCTGGCAGTGCATTCCACACACCCACCACTCTCTGTGTGGAAAAACTTACCTCTGACATCTCCCTTGAACCTACTTCCAAGCACCTTAAAACTATACCCCCTCGTGTTAGTCATTTCAGCCCTGGGAAAAGCCTCTGGCTATCCACATGATCAATGCCTCTCGTCATCTTGTACACCTTTATCAGGCCTCCTCTCATCCTCCGTCACTCCAAGGAGAGGAGGCCAAGTTCACTCAGTAACCAACAGGGAGAAAATTAAATAGAACAAAGTAGTGAACTGAAAATGGGGGCGGGGGGGGGGAACTGAAGAATCTTTTTTTTGTTTCTGTTCAGAAAGTACCTGTTACAGGAGGCAGTACAAGGAATTTGCTTGATTCATTAAATCTAAAAAATACTTAAATAATCAGGCATCATTAGTAGGTCAGCACTTTCCCAACATCCACCATTTCTGTTAAGAATATCAGCTATTGTGTGTCATAGTGCTGGTTCTTTGGCTCCAGAGCATTTTGGACATCAGATTAGCCAACAGTTAACTGGTTCTATCTTTAGTGAGCTGAAGAGCAGGATAGAATAGATTGAATGAGTAGACAGTATTCATTAGAAGACACGTCCTGTGGTTTCCGACAGTGTGACCATTCACTGCGTTGGATTATTCTGTTTCATTCTGCCATGCATTCAAGGACTTGCATTGCATGCCTGATCATGTCATCAGAAAAATGCATTGACAACGATCTGTCTGGAGCAGGTGGGTTGATGTGGGAATTAATTCTGCAGTTGGCTAATGCTTGGCTGCACGCATTTAATTAATGGGGCTTGTCATGTGCTTATTCAATTAGTGTCCACTAATTTAATTTGTCTGCTGGTTTGATGGGTGTGGACACTCATGTTCAAGTTTCGTGGGAGTGCGTGCATGAGGGCTTTATTTGTGTAGACGTGTGCATTTTTAGTGGGTTTGGATGGCTGCGAATGTATTTTTTTTTTAGTTGTAACTAACCCCAAGCAGGAGTTGAAGACATCTGTGTTCTCAAAGCACCCAGTCTCACAGAGCAGGCTGAGTCATCACGTCTGACCTGGACCACAGTTATGAGCAGGTTTCCAGCACAGGGTGGTGGGACTGTATGCGGGAGCTGTTGGGCTCTGCCCTCCTGCCCTCCTGCCCTCCTGCCCGGACGCTTGTGGCCATAGCAGAAGTCTGCAGTGTCTACCTTTGCTGCTCGTTGCCGGATCAGTGAGGCCTCCCAGGCGCAAGTCGTCCACCCAGGGTTCAGACTTGCCGTGAGCCTTAACTCCTGGTTCTTGTGAGTGGGGCCCTAGGAGAAAGGATGCAACTGAGTAGCTAAAGGGGGATGAGTGAGCAGATGGCCGTGGGTTTAATGGAGGTGAGCACACAGGATACGGAGTTTTACTGGGCACAGTGGAGGCTGGTCTGGAGATAGCAGTGGGTGCAGTGAAGGTGGCAGCAGGAGTGTCAGGTAGAGCAGAGATTACAGGGTGGGAGCTGGAGGGCCAGGTGTAGCAGACATGGGTACAATTGGAAATGGTAGGAATGAATTAGGTCTCATCTATCACTAAGGACTCCTACCATCCAGGAAATGCCCCCTTCTCATTACTACCATTAGGGAGGAGGTACACTCAACACTTCAGTAATTGTTCCTTCCCCTCTGTTATCAGATTTCTGAATGTTCCATGAACACAACCTCACTCTTTTTTCCACTATTTATTTATTTGTTAATATACAGTGGATTCTGGTTAATTGGGCCATTGGTTAATCGGAGCAGCCACTTATTTGGCGCAACCCTTAACGAACAATAACTAATTGAGAAAATGGCTGGGATTCCCTTTGCTTATTTGCGACACTATATCACTGAAATTAGGACAGGAGAATGTTGCCGAACAGTTTCTAACTAGCGTCAGTCGTGTGTAGTTGTGTGGCTGTTGCACACTACACTGCGCTTAGAGTGAGCAGTTTGTAAATGGCGTGAGCTGTCTGTGTTTGCACTCAAAATGCAGTGAGTTTTGTCACTGATAGTTGGGGAGAAATGAGCAGTAAGACAATTCCAAACTGTTTTGCTCACTGCGGTTTCAAGCATTCAGGCTTGGAGATGCCAGAAATGGCAGGGAGTGAAAGTGAAATGATTTCACTACTTCAAAAAGTTAGAAATTAGGAAGTATTTGAAGGTATCAACAATCATCTTGAATTTTACAATGAACATGAAGATTTGGAGGATGCCAAACATGAGAAAATCTGCAGAAGCTGGAAATCCAAGCAACACAGGCAAAATGCTGGAGGAACTCAGCATCTCTGGAAGGGAGTAAATAGTCATCGTTTCGTGTCGAGACCCTTCATTTGGAAGCATTGAATGATGGCTGTCCATTATCTGCACTGATTTTGTACATTTACGGTCAATCAAGGAACATGGCAGCATTCACTGGATCAATTGCTCCATCTAGGAACTAATACACAGTTTATGATACTGCAGGGTATTAGTAGTGGTCTCAGTTGTTCTGTATTTCATTTAAATAAGTACGTGTCACTTAGTTAGATGGTAGATTCACAACATATGTCTGTGATAATAAACCTGGTTATGGAGGGAGCAGTGGAGTGGAGTAGGGAGCTAGAGCTGCAGTTCATTGAGAAGAGGACTGGAGACAGAAGCATGCCAGCTGACTGTTCTCCTACTGTCCCTCGGAATGGCTGCTCCCACTCTACATCCGGGTGGTGGCTGATGAGGCCGATGTGGGACCTGCGGGTCGGTGGAGGGGAAAGAGGTTGGTGGGGAGGGTGGGTAGTTGGTTTCGTGGTGTGGTCCACCCCCCATTTAAGCTGTACCTGTGGGATACTGCTAATAGCCGCCCTGCATGGGATTCGTAACTCATTACCAAGGATGTTGGTCCAGGATAGGACTTGGGCAATGAGGAATGATGGAATTAAAGCAGTTAGCAGAAAGTGATGAGAGCATGGGAAGGGTTTTATGTAGTTTTTAGAGCTGGCATTCATGTTCACCAATACCTCCTCCATTTCCTGCACAACCCCCCTTACTCCCATCTCCCACTGTCATAACCGGGATAGGGTTCCTCTTATCTATCGTCCTATGAGCCTCCATACCCAGCACGTCATTCTCCATAACGACCGCCACCTCCAACGTGACCTTACCACTCAGCACATCTTTCCCCTCCCACCCAGTTTTCTGCAGGGACCGCTCTCTACATGACTCCCTTGTCCACTCCACACTGATGTCCCTCCTGGCACCCACCTGCAAGTAGGATAAGTATGAAACCTGCCCCCTTCTCCTCCCTTACCACCATTCAGGGCCCCAAACAGATCTTCCAGGTGAGGCAACCCTTTCCCTGCGAAACTGTCAGGGTCATCGGTTGTATCCCGTGCTCCCAGTGCCATCTCCTCTACTGCAGTGAGATCCGACAGGGATTGGTGGAGTGATTTGTCAATCGCCTTCACTCTGCCTGCTGTAAGAGGCAGGATTTCCTGCTGCCCACATATTTCAATTCCGCTTCCTATTCCTATTCTGACCTGTCTGTCTACGGCCTCTTCTCCTGCCACGATGAGGCCAAACTCGGGTTGGAAGAGCAACACTTCATATTCTGTCAGTGTGGCCCCAATCTGATGGCATGAACATTGATTTCTCCCAGTTCCTATAATTTCTCCTCACTCCCTCCTTCTCTCTTTCCTTCCCCATTGTGATAACCTCTCACCCATTATTTTCTTCTCAGCTGCCTGTTATCTTTTTCTGGTTCCCTTCCTGCTCCTTCATGGTCCACTGTCCTTTCCTATCAGATTCTTCCCTTTAACTCTTTCACTAATCACAATCGCAGTCCTCTGCCCCGCCCAGCTGGATTCCAACTCGCCCGGCCTTGCCTATCACCTACCAGTTTGTGCTCATCCTGCTCTCCCCACCTTCTTATTCTGACTTCTGCCCCCTTCCTTTCAACTCTTGATGAAGGGTCCCAGCCCCAAACGTCGATGTGTTTGTTCCCTTCCATAGGTGCTGCCTGATTTGCCGAGTTCCTCCGGCATTCAGTGTGTGTTGCTCAAGGACATCTTCTATCCTGTGTTATTAGACTCTGAACAGACCGATTGTATAAGATAGACTCCTGACCTCACAATCTACCTCATTATGAATTTGTACTTTGTTGTTTACCTGCACTGTACTTTCTCTGTAGCCTTTGCACTTTACTTTGGCTCAATGCACTCTGCAGTGATTTGATCTGTATAAACAGTATACAAGACAAGTTCTTCACTGTATCTTAGTATGTCTGACAATAATAAAGCAATACTGATACCACACTCTTTCAAAAAATTATTTTGATCTTTTTAAAAAAAAAGGAAATTCGGGCCTTGGAACTGGCTGCATAGCATTTTCATAGGGCTGGCAGGATCATGATGGGATGAATGGCCTGCCAGCTTCAGTGCTGTGTGATCCTGTACCAACATCAGGCACGTGACAACTGATAACTTGGCATCCCTAAGAATGAGCCAGTGTCCGCCTGGCTGCAATTGACACAATTCTCTAAATATTATTGCAGCCCATGGTTATCCCAGTCCACATACTCAGCTGATCAGCAGCGGGGGTGGGGAAGGGGATTTGGCTGCTAGGTGGCCAGGCCGCTGCCAAGCTCAAACAGTGCTGTCCTCTGTCACCGGGGAGAAGTGCCCGCAGGGGCCAACGGCCTTGGCTGCAGTTGCAAGGGGTCATATCCACACTGAATCGCTGCCAGGCTGCTGGACAAATTGGTTTACAGCAACTTTCAGTCCAGCTTTCAACGGGAAGGGAGCAGAGAGCTTAGTTTACAGCAGGGGAAGCGTTTAGTTGTCAGCAGAGGACAACTAAGGAGAAAGAAGCCATCACCGAACAGTCAGAAACACATTTAAACCCCACAGGTCAGAGTCTTCAGACTTGGCCTCCCGAGAAGAAATGGTGTTACTGTCTCATCAGGCAGAAGCAGTGGAGGATTCGACACTCCCGGCAGAGGAGGTGGCCTGCTATGTGGATGGTCCGTCCTGTGTTTCTGAAACTCTTGTACCACGTGCAGAAGCTGCAGCTGTGGTATGCTGCTGGGGTAACAGACTGGAGGGTGTATGATGCAGTGTGGGGGTAAATGGAGGGCTGAGCGTGCTCTGGACATGAGGTGATCTGCGTGGTAGTCCTGATGATGTGATATGTTTTGGAAAGTGCTGTGTGGCAGGTACTATTATGTCATGAGGGGTGATATAGAATGGGGTTTATACAGATTAGGAGTATGTGGTACATGAAAGATTACAGAGAATGTAGGAGCTGTGGTCTGGTATGTGTGAGAGTGATGTGGAGTGGGTTAGTAATGCAGTGTATGGTGGTTTGTGCCTAGTATACGAAGATGGGTGATATTGTGCATGGAAGATATGGAGCATGAACAGCAAGTGTGGGTGTGACGGTGTGGGTGGGCAGGATGATGCCGAGTGTGGTACTGCTTTGGGTCCATGAGATGACAGGGTGGGGTTTACAGTGAATGTGACAGGGTGGGTAAGGTGGAGTGATATCCTGTGTAAGTGTCTGTGGGATTCAATGAATGTGTGAGGGGCTGGTATGGTGTGTTTGTAGGGGTGAGGGATTGGTTATGGGGTGTGTTGGGACCTGAGGGTGGGGAATGTACTTGGGAGTGGGGTCTTTGTTGCTGTATGTGGGTGTGTGAAATATAAGGGCTGGTTGTACAATGTATAACCATATCACCTCTCCCATATCTCCTCTGCCAAGAACCACACTGGAGTGATAAACCCAGGATATTGTAGATAACTCGGCACAGAGACTCCAGACCCCAGGAAAAAGGTGGTCGTAGTCAGAGTTATACCATATGGAAAAAGGTCCTTCGAACCAACTTGAGCATGCCTGCAAAGTTTCCTATCTGAGCTGGCCCCATTTGCCTGCATTTGGCCCATATCCCTCTAAAGTGAGGGTTCCCAACCTTTTTAGTGCCATGGACCCCGTGCGTTAGCCAAAGGATCTGTGGACCCGAGGCTGGGAACCCCAACTCTAAAATTTTCCTGTCCACACACCTGTCCAAAAGTCTTTTAAATATTACAGTTGTTCCTGCCTCTGTCACTTCAAAGAGCCCATTCCACACACTGATCATAGAAACATAGAAAATAGGTGCAGGAGTAGGCCATTCGGCCCTTCAAGCCTGCACTGCCATTTATTATGATCATGGCTGATCATCCAACTCAGAACCCCGCCCCAGCCTTCCCTCCATACCCCCTGACCCCCGTAGCCACAAGGGCCATATCTAACTCCCTCTTAAATATAGCCAATGAACTGGCCTCAACAGTTTCCTGTGGCAGAGAATTCCACAGATTCACCACTCTCTGTGTGAAGAAGTTTTTCCTAATCTTGGTCCTAAAAGGCTTCCCCTCTATCCTCAAACTGTGACCCCTCGTTCTGGACTTCCCCAACATCGGGAACAGTCTTCCTGCATCTAGCCTGTCCAATCCCTTTAGGATCTTATACGTTTCAATCAGATCCCCCCTCAATCTTCTAAATTCCAGCGAGTACAAGCCCAATTCATCCAGTCTTTCTTCATATGAAAGTCCTGCCATCCCAGGAATCAATCTGGTGAACCTTCTTTGTACTCCCTCTATGGCAAAGATGTCTTTCCTCAGATTAGGGGACCAAAACTGCACACAATACTCCAGGTGTGGTCTCACCAAGGCCTTGTACAACTGCAGTAGTACCTCCCTGCTCCTGTACTCGAATCCTCTAGCTATAAATGCCAGCATACCATTCGCCTTTTTCACCGCCTGCTGTACCTGCATGCCCACTTTCAATCATGCTACGTACTTGTGGAAAAACTTCACAAGATCACAAGACAAAGGAGCAGAAGTAGGCCATTCGGCCCATCGTCTGCTCCGCAGCTCCCCCATGAGCTAACTATTCACCCATCTAGTTCCAGTTTCCAGCTTTTTCCCCATATCCCTTGATCCCTGACTAATTAGATACCTGTCAATCTCCTCCTTAAACATCCTCAATGATCGGGCCTTCACAGCTGTATGTGGCAACGAATTCCACAAATCCACGATCCTCTGGCTAAAAAAATTTCTCCTCATCTCTGTTTTAACTGTGTACCCTCTAATTCTAAGACTATGGCCTCTTGTCCTGGACTCACCCACCAAGGGAAATAACCTTTCCACATCTACTCTGTCCAACTCCTTCAACATTCGAAATGTTTCCATGAGATCCCCTTTCATTCTTCTATACTCTAATGAATACAATCCAACTTGTGTCACATGTCCCCTTTAAATATTTCCCCTCTAACCTTAAATCAATTCGCTCTAGTTTTAGACTCCAATGCTTGGAAAAGAGACTGAATATTCACTCTATTGATGCCTGTCATTATCTGTGTGTACCTCCAAGGTCAGAGATGAGACTGCTCAAATACACTGCTCTTGTGTTCAATGCTTAGTCTGGAGGGGGGTGCAAAATTGGGACTGGAGACTGTGGTGTATGTAAATTTTACCCATTGACGAAATGTATAACCCTTCTGCCCCATTCACTCCTCAACACTATACCCACCATTAGATTAGATTATGAGAACACTCAGTCCTCTTTTATTGTCATTTAGAAATGCATACATGTATTAAGAAATGATACAATGTTTCTCTGGAGTGATGTCGCAAAAAACAGGACAAACCAAAGACTAACACTGATAGAACCACATAATTATAACATATAGTTACAGCAGTGCAAAGCAATACCATAATTTGATGAAGAGCAGACCATGGGCACAGTAAAAAAAAAGTCTCAAAGGCCCCTGAGTCGATCGACTCCCGAGTTCCTGATAGCAGGTGGCAAAAGGGAGAAACTCCCTGCCGTAAACCTCCAGGCACCGTCAACTTGCTGATGCCTTGGAAGCAGCCGACCACAGCTGACAGTGAGTCCGTCCATCCGAAAACTTCAAGCCTCCGACCAGCCTCTCCGATACAGCCTCCTGAGCGCCATCCTTTGCCGAGCGCCCTCGACCTCGCCCCGGCTGCTGAAACACGCAAAGCCGAGGATTTTGGGGCCTTCTGCTCCGGAGATTCGGGTTACCACACAGTAGCAGCGACAGCGAAGCGGGCACCAAAGGGTTTTATAATAACAAATTAATATTCAACTGAAGTCTTCAAACAAACAAATACGCAGACACACACACCAAGACAGACAGACAGACACACATATATATAGATATAGATTATTGAAAAGAATTTCACAGCAAACGGAGTTCTGCTGAAATATAGTCTTTGTCACAATGTTTGTTCATGAGTTAGCCATGCTCTACAGTGTAAGGTTCCCAATCAGCAAAGAAATAAAAGGGTATTTATTGGAAGATAGTTGTCAGCCAAGATAAAAATAAATGTATTCTGTATTCTAAAGGACAACAGAAACATTTAAGGATGTGGATGAAAGAATTTTTGTGCATTTGTTGTTAAGGATGCCAATGTTTGTTTAAGTGGCATAGTGGAGATCTGATACAGATTCAGATTTATTTATCAGGTGTACATGGAAATATACAGTGAAAAGTGTCATTTGAGTGAACAACCAACATGCCCAAGGATGTGCTGGGGGCAGCGTGCAAGTCTCTCCACACATTCTGGTGCCCACATAGCATGCCCACAATGTTTGGCAGATGGGTGGGAAGCAGGTGAAATGGGTAGGAATGTGGGAGGATGTCAGGAACAGGACGGTGAGACAAAAATAATTCAGAAATTTGCTGTAGATTTAAGAAACTTGATGGAAAGTCCTAGGAATACAGCACATGAGACATTAATAGGGCAGTCTCTGATTGTAATATGCCTAAAATCACCTTAGAAAATGTAAAAAGGCAATCAAGATGATTCCAGATATCAGGAAATAAAGTTGTGAGGGAAGATTGTTATCCTTTGAAAGGAAAAGACTTGTAAGTGAGTTATTGATTTCTTGAAAAGTGATCAGAAAATTGGTCCAGATAAATTGTTCAGGGCATATTACTTAAATACCAAGGGTGACAAGTTTAAATATTAAAGGGCATCCAATGGATGTATTTACTCAAAAGGAATTTGGAATATTTAAAGAGGAAAGTATAATAATAAGTTCTAAGTGCCTATTAGACATCAATTGGGACATGTTTGGCCACTCAGGGAATGTTCGGGTTCCTGTCAGAAGGGAAGGATGTGCCATCGGTGTATCTCCCCCTCTCTCCTTCTCCCCCCCTGTCCATTTCCCCCTCTCCCCTCTCTCTCCGGTAAGGAAAACAATAAAAACACACACACAGATGTTGGAAATATGAAACAAAAACAAAAAAAAGCTAAAATGTTCAGCAGTCAGTTAGCATCCATGGAAAGAGAAACAGCATTGACATTTTCAGTCAAAGACTCTCTATCGGAACTGGGAAGGAGAGAAAATCATTCAGTTTAAAGTTCTCCACCCTTTCTGCAACTTTAAATCGATTATCCCTCTGGATCCCAAGCACTGATCCATGCAGAGTACTCCACTGCTCACTGCCTGACAACTGGAGCAAGGCCTGTTTATTTCTACTTTCTCTTTCCTACTTGTCAACTAATTCACAGTCCATGCCAGTATTATCACCGTCAGTCCCACATGCTTTAATTTTGCACACTAACCTCTTAAAAAGGACTTTATCAAAGCCCTATTGTAAATCCAAGTACAACACATCTACTGGTTCCTCAGTATTTATTGATCTAACTACATCTTCAGAAAACTCCAGTTGCTTTGTTAAATCTGTTTTACATTTCATAAGCTCACACTGAATGTGGGTTTTGGAATGTGGTCTTGTTAATCCTGTCCATATCCTCTGTTGTTGCATCTGAATCTTGGCTATTATATTTTTTTCTCACTGTATAACTGCAAGAAGCTTCAGTCTAATGAATAGCACAAGAATTGCAAATGTAACCATTTCTTCCCTCATTCCAATACATGATTACCTACACGTGCGGTACCACCTCAGTTAAAGAAAATTCTCAAACTGATTTTCCAATGATCAATGGAGTCATCTTCCTTACTTGTGGGCCTTCCTCAGTTCACTTTTGGTGGCCCAGTTCTTAGCTATCTAGGCCCTAGCTTTGGAATTATCTCCCTTGACCCCTCTGTCAACCTGTGGTAAAACTCACCTTTTAACTAAGCTTTTGGTCACTTAGTATCTCCCTATCTGACAGTATCAGACTCAGTTTGATAGTGCCCCTGTGAATTCTTCAGGGCATTTTAACTTGTTGCACATAAACTATATGTGGTTGTCGTTCAGTACAATTGTGAACACTGATATTATAGATGGTACACTCACAATTTATGGCACGGTTCCAAAGAGCTAATTGTCATGAGTCCAAATTCCAACCTGGAACATTGCAAACATAAATTTAATAAATCTGGTAATGTCTGTGGGCAGGAATAGGTTGGAAATTTTGCTGGAACATCATCAAAATTGAGTGACTTTCCCTGTGGGTGTTCTGTTATGTTCAAGGTGCCTTACATGTGAAACGTACTGTTTTATGTAGTAGAGTGCTGATGAACCAACTAGTACATTGGAAACTGAACCTGATGCCTAGTTGGTCTCTGTGTTGCAGTTTCACAGCTCCTAATTCATTAAGTGCTGTGTCAGTGGGCTCCTTGATTTGTGTGGTGGGACATAGGACCTGATCAGTGGTGGGGCAAGGTGTGGAGTGAGATAGTGTGGGTGCATGAACATATATCATTACAGCCCAGTATGGGCTCTTCAGTCCACAGTGTTGTGCCAACCTTCTCACCTTCTCAAAGATCAATCTAACCCTTCCCTCCTACATAGTCCTCCATTTTCCTATCATCTATGTGCCTGTCTAAGTTTCATAAATACCCCTAATCTACCTGTCTCAACTGCCATTCCTGACAGGACTTTGCGCACACACATCACTCTGTGTAAATAACTTAACTCTGACATCCCGCCCCCCCAATACTTTACTCTAATCACCTTAAAATTATGCTCCCTTCATATTAATGTGGTTCAAATTAGGCCTGGACCTTTTTACTGGCTGGTTAAAGGCCATGGGGAAGGCAAATTTACAGTACCAGTGTGCTTTGCGCATGGGACGGCCACAGAGGGAAGACTTTGGTAGAAGGCATATCTCTGATGGCATGACTCGCTTGTCTGTGACCTTTACCAGAAGGTGGAGCAGCTGTTGGCCATCTCCAATGTTGATAACTTGGAAATCAATGATATAAATATGTGATTTGAATCTGCTTTTCCGGTATTATGTGTAATTCTTGTCTGTAATTTCTCTCCAGTGTTGCCTCTGCCCATCGTACAGATTGTTTAGTCACCACAGTTATTTCACTTCTCTCCTGGCTCCCTCTGACACTGCACCCTTTGGAACTTTGAACATCTAAAACTCAGCTGCTCTTGTACAAACCAGCGCCCAGCTCCTTGATCATGCCTCCTCCCCCCAAATATCTCTGCACCTACTGATTGGTCTATATATGGAAATATGGCAATATTTCAGTAATAAAATGTTCATCCTTGTTTTCAAGTCTTTTCATGGTTTCACATCCCAATTTCTGTACTGTACTCCCAGGCCAATATCCCTCAGCAATCACTGCCTTCCTCCAATTCTGGACTCTCATACATTCCACCATTTTTATTGCTGCTCCACTGGCAGCCTTGCTTTCTAATGCCAATGTCCAAGGCATTGGAATGCCTCCTAATGCTCTCCACCTCTCTTCCCTCCTTCAAGACAATTTGCAAAACCCGAGAAAAAGAGAGAAACTGAAAATCTTGAGCAACACACACAAAGTGCTGGAGGGACTCAGCAGGTCAGGCAGCATCTATAAAGGGGAATTAAAAAGTGGACATTCCGGGCTGAAACCCTTCATCATTTTGGGCCAAGACCTATCATCAGGAATGATGAATGGTGTCAGCCCAAAACGTCGACTGTTCCTTCCCCTCCAAGAAGTATGCTGCCTGACCTGCTGAGCTCCTCCAGTACATCGTGTGTGTTCTGCTCAATTCGTAAAACCCATTTTGCCGACTAGGCTTTGTACCTGTCCTGCTGACTCCTTTCAGGACATAGAACAATAGAGCACAGTACAGTATAGGCCCTCTAGCTCATAAAGCTGTGCCAACCACTTAAACTAAGATCAATCTAACCCTTCCATCCCTCTTTACCCTCCATTTTTCTATTATCTATTTGTCTATCTAAAGCAGAGGTTTCCAACCTAGGTCCACTGACCCTCTTGGTTAATAGTAAGGCTCCATGGCATAAAAAAGGTTGGGAATCCCTGATCCGAAGTCTCTTAAATGCCCCCAATATATCTGCCTCTACTCCACACCCATCACTCTCTATGGAAACAACTTACCCCTGACATCCCCCCCATATGCTTTTATCCAATCCTCTTAAAGTTATGCCTTCTTGTCCCCTTTTGTGTGAAATTGTATTTGTCGATGTTTTTTGTGAACACCTTGGTAGATTTCACAACGTTAAATGGTCGCTGTGGTTTGTTCTATTTGCTGTTTTCCTGGGAGGTGGAGACACTGAGGCAATATAAGCAAAAATGTTTGTTGTAGCAGATCGGAGAGGCAGGGGTTACATTTTCAAATCCCATGCTGCCAGGCAGTGAAATTGAATTCAATAAGCCATGTTATTTTATGTGACCAGAGAGTCCTGGTGGACTGCTGTAAGAATGACATGGCCTACCCGATAACTGGCGAATTTCGACTGCAAATATTGTCAAGCTGCTACCGAATTTTCAGTTTTCAACAAGGTCACATCGATAGACTTGCAACAGAAATGTATATTGATTCAACTCATATCGCAGATCATATCTATTCTGTGTTATTATTTTAACATGTTATTTCATTCACTCGCCTGGATCTGTTGATTTTTGCCAGCTGTAGTTTAAAGTCCCTTTGCTTACTTTCTGTCTGCAAATTCTGACATTACTCATCAGTTATCAAGATTTTGTTCTAATCAAAGCCAAAGGAAATTCTGTGCTAATCTTGATACTGCACACATGACAGACCATGGAACATTGAACTGCATTCTCCTCCAATAATATCCCGATCCTCATTGGAGCATTTTCCCCTCATTGACAATGAGTGGAGTCCCGCCTCACAAAAAGGTGGTTGCAGTTAGTAAAGGCCAATTATCCCATTGCTGGTGGAGTTTCAGGGCCAGCTATCTTCATCAGTGAACTTCCTTCACAAGGTCAAAAGTGGGAATGTGCAATATCAGCAAACAATGTTTGATTCCATTCACAGCCCCTCAGTGAATAACGTGGACTGAGCCTGGCTACAGCAGTGCTGAGAATTAGATTCAAAGAGTTACACAGCATGGAAACAGCCCTCCCAATGCCATTGCAGGCAAAGGGCACCAGCTCAGGGAGACATCTTGATTGATATGGAAGCTTGCCCATGTCAACAAAAATGTCTCCTCGAACTTGTCCAATTTGCTTGCATTGGCCCATATTCCTGTTTCCCATTCATGAACCTGTACAAATGTCTTTTAATTGTACCTGCCTAAACCACTTCCTCTGGCATCACCTTCCATATCCCCATCATCTTTTCACCCTGTGAAAAAACTACTTCTCAGTTCTCCTTTGAATCTTTCCCCTCTTGCCTTAAGCTGTTAGGTCTGCACAAGCAGGGACCTCCCAGTCTCCACCCAGCTAACAGGAGCCACCCGCCACTTGTTTCAAAGTCATCACCTACAGCCAATTTAAACCCAGCTCTCATCCACAGTCCTTTGTTTGCTCATTGAACTGATTACAGCCTTAATCAGTTGCTCCTGGTGTTCAGTTATCCTTGTTAACTGTGAGTTTAGTATCTGTTCTCGCTTGTTTTTTTTTGCCCCTTGTGGCTTGTTATTTTGCAGTTGATTATTGAAGTTAATGCTCACCACTAAATTGTCTCCACTGCTCTGCTTGTGGGTCAGTCCTCCTCTACATTCCCTGACATCAACCAATGCCCTCTAGTTTTAGATTCCCCTACCCTTGGGGGAGAAAAAGACTGTGGCCTTCCAGTTCATCTATGCTACTTTCAATTTTATAAACCTCTATAAGATAACCCTTCAGTATCATTGACTTTGGGGAAAAGAATCCTAGCCTATCCAGTATCTCCTCATAACTCCAGTCCCGGCAACATCCTTGTGAGTCTTTGCTGAACGCTCTCCAGCATAAGTACATATTTCCAAGGTATGGTGACTAGAGCTACACACAAGATTCCAGGTGTGATCTGCACATCCTGTGACACTATGTCCCAGCTTTTGTACTTGATGCCCTGCCTAATGAAGGCAAGCTTACCATTAACCTTCATTACCACTCTGTCTACCCATGGCTCTGCTTAGAGTGAACAATATACTTGTATCCATGTTCTACAGCAAGCCTGAGGGCTCTTTTTGTCGCTGTGTATGTCCTGTCCTGATTTAACTTCCCAAAATGTAGCTCTTTGCACATAAACAAATTAAAAGGTATTTACCATTCCTTTAACACACATCAAAGTTGCTGGTGAACGCAGCAGGCCAGGCAGCATCTCTAGGAAGAGGTACAGTCGACGTTTCAGGCCAAGACCCTTCGTCAGGACTAACTGAAGGAAGAGTTAGTAAGAGATTTAGAAGTGGGAGGGGGAGGGGGAGATCCAAAATGATAGGAGAAGACAGGAGGGGGAAGGGATGGAGCCAAGAGCTGGACAGGTGATTGGCAAAAGGGATATGAGAGGATCATGGGACAGGAGGCCCAGGGAGAAGGAAAAGGGGAGGGGGGGGGAACCCAGAGGATGGGCAAGGGGTATAGTCAGAGGGACAGAGGGAGAAAAAGGAGAGTGAGAGAAAGAATGTGTGTATATAAATAAATAATGGATGGGGTACGGGGGGAGGTGGGGCATTAGCGGAAGTTAGAGAAGTCAATGTTCATGCCATCAGATTGGAGGCTACCCAGACAGAATACAAGGTGTTGTTCCTCCAACCTGAGTGTGGCTTCATCTTTACAGTAGAGGAGGCCATGGATACACATTTTAATTCCACATCCCATTCCCATTCTGATATGTCTATCCACAGCCTCCTCTACTGTAAAGATGAAGCCACACTCAGGTTGGAGGAACAACACCTTGTATTCTGTCTGGGTAGCCTCCAATCTGATGGCATGAACATTGACTTCTCTAACTTCCGCTAATGCCCCACCTCCCCCCGTACCCCATCCATTATTTACTTATATACACACATTCTTTCTCTCACTCTCCTTTTTCTCCCTCTGTCCCTCTGACTATACCCCTTGCCCATCCTCTGGGTTTCCCCCCCTCCCCTTTTCCTTCTCCCTGGGCCTCCTGTCCCATGATCCTCTCATATCCCTTTTGCCAATCACCTGTCCGGCTCTTGGCTCCATCCCTCCCCCTCCTGTCTTCTCCTATCATTTTGGATCTCCCCCTCCCCCTCCCACTTTTAAATCTCTTACTAGCTCTTTCTTCAGTTAGTCCTGACGAAGGGTCTTGGCCTGAAATGTCGACTGTACCTCTTCCTAGAGATGCTGCCTGGCCTGCTGTGTTCACCAGCATCTTTGATGTGTGTTGCTTGATTTTCCAGCAACTGCAGAATTCCTCGTGACTGAGTTTACCATTCCTTTGCCAATCTTTACTGCTCATTTAGATGCCTTTGTTATCTTAGGCAACCTTCCTCAACTGTCTACTACGCACCACCCCATCTTTCTTCTCATCCAAAATGTTAATAGAAATGACAAAGCAACAGGAGGTCCAACACCAATCCCTATGGCACACCACTAGGCATAGTCCACCAGTCTTAAAAAAAAACTCTCAATTCTTCCACTCAGCCAGTTTCGTGTCCAATTGGCCAGATCACCCTGAATCCCATGTAATCTCATCTTCCAAACCAAGCTACCGTACCGGACCTTGTCAAAGACCTAGATAAAATCCTTGTCAACAATGTCTGCAGACCCATCCTCATTAATAATCTTGGTCATCTCTTCTAAAAATGCAGTCAAATTCATGAGACATCATTTCCCATGCACAAAGCTATGCAGATTATCCCTAATCAATACTTACCTTTCCACATGTAGATCAATCCTGTCTCTCAGAATTCTCTCCAATAATTTTACCACTACTGACAGCAGACTGCAGTTCCGTGCCTTGTCCTTCTTAAACAGACTGCATAATCATTCATGCAGTAATAAATGGCAAGAAAAAAATCCCATAACAGAAGTGACAGGCTTTTTCCATCTTGTACAAGACAGGGTCTGACTACCTACCAATTTACTGGCTTTATGACCACTCAGTCTCCTGTCATCATCATCCTTGGGGTCACCATTAACCAAAAATTCAACTAAATCTGTCACAGAAATACTGTGGCCGAATGATCTTTTCAGAAGCTCTATAACCTGACTCAATTCCTGACATACCTAAGCCATTCCATCATCCAGAAGGCATGGCAGGAGAATGATGGAATAGGCCACCTTTTCAGGATAAGTACAGCTCCAACAACAAGCAGGACCCTCGCCTGGCACCCTATTCACCATTTGGGCTAATGTCAGCAATTGGATTATCGTCAACAGTTTTGAGCCCCATGTCTCAGAAAAGATGTGTTATCAGTGGAGAGAGTCCAGAGGAGGTTCATGAGGATGATTCTGGGAATGAAGGGATTAACATATGAGGAGCATTTGGCAGCTTGGGGCCTGTACTCACTGGAATTTAGAAGAGTGTGGGGGGGGGGTTAGTTCTCATTAAAACCTACTGAATGTTGAAACGACTATATAAGGTGGGTGTGGAGAGGATGCTTTTTATGGTGGGGGTGTTTGGAACTAGAGGACACAGCCTCAAAATTGAGGTGTGACCTTTTAGAACAGAGGGAAGGAGGAATTTTTTTAGCCAGAGAGTAGTGAATCTGTGGACTGCCTTGCCACAGATTGTGGTGGAGGTGAAGTCCATGGGTATACTTAAAGTGGAAGTTGGTAGTTTTCTGATTGGTCGGGGCATCAAAGGATATGGTGAGAAGGCAGGTGTATGGAGTTGAGTGGGAGCTGGGATCAGACATGATGGAATGACAGAGCAGACTTGATGGGCTGAATGGCCTAATTCTGCTCCTATGTATTATGGTCTTATGGGCCACCCATTCCCTTCAAAGTAACCAGGAGACCACAAGGCCAGAGTAAGCAGTGGAAAGCATGCACCACTTCACTAACTACCCATCTGCCTGCACCCTTATGTACCTCCCACCCAAACAGTGGAAGAGTCAGCACCTTCCACATTGGCCTCATCAGTCACCTCAGGATATATAAAATAGGAGTGGAAGCAGGTCATCCTCAATCCACAGGGACTGCTTAAGTTAAAGCATTGTTACATTAAAAAGTGAATACCCAAATTCTAGAGTCAGTTTTGTTAAATTGATAATTTGTGAAAATAATCTTAATAAATCAAAAGATCACACTGTTGGAGTAGGCGGTTGTAGGTGGGTTATGAATCATTCAATAATAAGTCCACCTGGGAGTTGGCAACTGGTGTCAGAAAGACTCTGGTCCACCGTATCCAAAGTGGGTAACTGGAGATGATGAATAAGTGAGGGCAGAAGGTCACAAGAATCCAGGAGCTGAAGTATGTCACCAGTCCCTCAGTTCTGATCTGATATTCTGTGTGATCACAGTTAACCTGCCTCAGGCCTCATTTCCTCTTCTGTCCTTGCTCATTTCCTGAATCATTTATCTATCTCCATTTTAAAGACTTCCAATGAGCTGGCCTCCATAACACTCGAGGGTAGTGAATTCCAGAGATTCACCACACACTGCAGGAAGAAATTTCCATGGACATTGGTTGTAAATAGCTACCTCCATATCTCAGAACTATCTCCCCTAGTTTACCACTCTTGCACCAGGGAAAATATCTTGATATTTACACTGGCTTGCCCCTTTAAAAACATTTCAATAAGTTCACCATTCATTCTTCAAAGAATACAGACACAACCTACTTAGTTTCTCTTGAGCAGCATACATAAATTGCTGGAGGATCTCAGCAGGTCAGGTGGCATCTATGGAGAGTAATAACAGTCAATGTTTCAGGATGAGACCCTTCATCAGGATGAGGGAATGTCCCAGGAACTTGGGACAAGGAGGCAGGTTGTATGTAGGATGCTTAGAGCCAAAATGGATTGGGTTGCCCAGGTTAAGTTTATGTGGATAAATGTGAGTTTTCTACTTTGGTTCTAAGTAGAGAAAGGCATTATCTGAAATGATGATAGGAAAGGTGCATTGAGATGTGGGTGACATTGTACACAGTCACCGACAGAAAGCATTCAGTAGCAGCCAGCAGTTACGAAGCTAAATCTTATATTGACATTTATTGCAAGGGGACTTGAAAGCAGGAGCAAGGATGTCTTCCTGCACTTTTCTGGTCTACTGGTGAGACTTCATTGTCAATTTTTGGTCTTCTGTTCTGAGGAAGGATTTTCTTATGATGAAGGTGGTGTGACAAAGGTATACTGAACTACTGTGATTCCAGGAAGAGCAGGACTGAGCTACGATGAAAGGGTGGGTTGGCCACTGGAGTATTGACAAATGAGAAAGGATATTATAGAATCCTATAAAATTCTAATCAGACTTGAGATGGAGAATCTTACTGATGGCTGGGAGTCCCAAAGCGGCAGGCTGAAGGCATGTGTTTAACAATTTAGAGCTGAGCTCCAGAGAGATTTTACCCAGAGTTGCTGAACCTGTGAAATTATCTACAGATTATTAAATACGCTCATGAAGGATTTGGAATTTTTTTCCATGTCAAATCGCGAGAACAGGAAGAAACAAGACAAATAAGTGAATGATCAGCCACGATTGTGTTGAATGGAGAAGCAGATCTGAAACACCAAATGATCCACAATGGTCTCCACTTGCTATAGTTCCACATTTGTCTCTGTTTTATAAGAGATATTTTGCCTTTAGTTGTTATAGAAAAAGAATCTGATGAATTTATCTTTAAACAAACCTTCCCAGGGGTTGCAGATACATTTTGGAAAACTGAGAGAAGTTGCCTTCCAGATAGCTTGATGGAAGAAATTTATTTGTTATTTTTCCCAGCCAAGAGCTCTTCTCTAACAGTACAAACACAGAAAGGAATGAGAAAAAGTGGATCTCTCTGTGAATATGGCAGCAAGTGTAGGATTATTTAGAGTATGCCCATCCATTCATTGTGTCCCAGTCCTGCATGCTGAATACAGATATCCAGGTGCCTTTCCCAATACCATTCTCAAATGAATGTTTCTTAGCCAATGGTGATAGGCACAACCTTATGGCTAGAGACACCTAGTGAAGCTGCTGAACCCATTCATGAGGCATTAGGTGCAACAGAGTAAGTGTGCTACACTGTCACAGAAATTCACTTGTTTTGACACTCAAGAAATTATTACATTATTATCTATAACGGATGGAATGATTTTCTTTTTCCTTGGACTCACAGCTCCACTTAGTAAGGATTTGTATATTCCACACAATTGAAAAGAATCTGGCTTATCCTTACTCTGGCAGCAATTATCTATTTCCTAAGTCCCTTGTAATTTTGTTAAACCTCAGTCAAGTGCTCTCTCAGGCTTCTTCACTGCAGGGAAAACAAACTCAGTCTATCCAGTCAGTACTTACGATGGAAGTGTACCCCATTGTCACGAGTACAGGCAGTATTGAAAGCAACTGAAGGAGAAGAGCAATAAAGGCAGGGTGGCTGTATTGTAATAAGTTTGTCTTGAGCAAACTCCCCCAGGAGAAGGAACAGCAGTCATTCCCTGTGAAAGTACGTTAGCTCTGTTGTCATAGACTCTTGGAACAACTGCTTTACTAATGTTATCATTCTTATAAAAGTTGACGTGGTCCTGTAACAACTACACTCCACAGCCACTTTATTAGGTATCTCCTGCACCAACTAAAGTAGACACTGAGTGTCTGTTTCTGTTTATGGTCTTTTGCTGCTGTAGCCCATCCACTTCAATCCAACTTGTCTAGCACCAACAGTCAAAGTGTCTTAGATCTCATTTCTTTGTCATTCTGATGCTTGGTCTGAGTAACAACGCAACCTCTTGACCATGTCTGCATGCTTACATGAATTGAGTTGCTGCCATATGATTGGTTGATTAGATATTTGCACAGGTGTACCTAATAAAGTGGCCACTAACTGTATATCTCCTGCTTTGGTCAGGAAAATGGAAGTAGATGCTTTCCTTGGCTTTGATGCTGTTTTACAACTTACTTAACCATCTCACTCAGGAGTGGCACGCTCACATCTCAATGAGGAGACGAGAGATTCAGGCTGCACGTTAGAGGCCTGAATACGTAATCCAGGTGGAGACCAAATGTAGTGCTGTCATGCTGGAGATGCCAGAGTCAGATTCAATGATGAACCATCTCCTTACCTTCCTATTCTGATCAGTGCTCAGGACGCAATGGAGCATTTCGACAAGCAGGCCAATATCAGTACTTGAAACAACATTGTTCAAATCTTCAGTACTGTGCAAAGGTCTTAGGTGCATATATATTGCTAGGTTCCCCAAGACGATTGCACAGTACTGTATTTGTCAACGTGGAGCAGAAAGTGAGTTTGTAAATCTGGCAGGAGCAAAGGATGTTTGGAATGGCAAGTGTAGAGTACCAAGGGAGGGGTGTGAGACATGTGGCAGAGAAAACGTGCCAGGGAGACACACCCAGCTCTGAGACACCAGGCAAGACAATTTGATTCCAAACAGCTTGTTTATTGATCATTACAGAATGTCTCTCTGATGCTTCCTGTTCCCTCCACTCTCCTTTTTTCCCAAGCGTGATTCCCCCTCCCTGCCTCAGTCCACAGTAGAGCCCCATATCGGAATCAGGTTTATCCTCACTCACATGTGTCATGAAATTCGTTTTTTTTTTCTGTGTGGCAGCTGCACAGTTCAATATATAAAATTATTACAGTACTGTGCAAAAGTCTCAGTCACCCTAGCTATATATTTACATTCATACTGAAGACTCTTGCACAGTACTGCAGGTTGTTCACTGCTTGAGGGAACTTGCTGCCTCCAAAACTTCTGTCATGATTCCTACATCACGACATTATCCATTGGTTGTGAAGCACCTAAAGTTATGAAAAACCCCAGGACAAATTCACCACACTGCTGTGCAATTACTAGAGTTGGGTATGACGTTCTCTTCAGGTATTGTATTTTGGTGGGTCCTCAGGAGGCTGTGGAGGTTGCTCAGGATCCACAGATTCTGGTGCAGTTTGGGCAAGAGTAAGTGGTGGTTGTTGATAGTGGTTGGGTCCTTTGGTTGTTCAATCTCCCCTTTTGCAGCTGCCACAGTGGAGGTCGTTCTCATTACCACGCTGTATCCCCGTGTCAGAGAACAGGATTTGAATTATTCAGTGACTGAAACACTGGACTAGATGGAGAATGACACAGTGGGTGGGTATATCAGCACAAACATCCCTTGGGGAGATGGGGATGGGGGAGAAAGCATTTTCGCCATTCCCAGAAGTATTTCTATGTTATGTTCTGACATAAAAAACCTTTGCTGCTCTACCTCAAAGTTTGAATCTATGAAATGATATGCTGCTAATTAATTATTCCTGAGAGTTTAAAATAATTACTTTGTTTTCCTTTCCTTTCTGTTGCTTTGTTCTGTTTCAATAATGCAATCTGATTTCCTTGCCCATTATACCTGTTTTTAAATCCCATTGACAGGGATAGACTATTGCTTGGTTGAGTGTATTATCCACAAAAACTCTACTGAACATGTTGTATTCAGACAGCAGTCTGCTGCCCAGAATGTCTAAGCAGGAGTAAGAGGGAAATTAATCTAGCAGATGGAATCTCCCTGTGGCACCACCCTCTGGGCCACAAATGTGGAAACTTGGTGTTACAGAAGCTGCAAAGGCTCGTGTAGCAGAAGTGGATGTGGCAAGGCGGTTTCTCAGCAGCTACACTATCCTGTGGCTTCCTCTTGTGGAAATGACTGGACATTGCAACCTAATCCATTCCTTGTTTCTGGGATGAATGGGAATACTAACACTTTATTACTTTATAATGTATTTCTGTTGGCACTTGGGGGTTGAAATTGGTATCTAAAAGTTCAAAGTAAATATGTTATCAATGTATATTTCACCATATACAACTCTGAGATTCGTTTCCTTGTGGGCATTCACAGTAAATCCTTGAAATACAACAGAATTAATGAAAGACAGCATCCAATAGGACAGACAAACCACAATGTGCAAAAGACAGCAAACTGCAAATATGAAATAGAAAAAAATCAATATTAAGAAAATGGGATGAGTCCATGAAAGTGAGTCTATTCTTTGTGAGCACAATTAAGTGATGGGCACATGAAGTTGAATGAAGTTATCCCCACTGATCGTTGAGGGGTTATACCTGTTCCTGCACCTGGTGGTGTTGGTCATGAGGCTCTTGTACCACCTTCCTAATAGCAGCAGTGAGAAGAGAACATGGCCTGGGTGGTGGGGGTCCTTAACGATGGATGCTGCTTTCCTGTGACAACGTTCTGTGTAGATGTGCTCAATGGTAGGGAGGGTTTTGCCTGGTGACAGGTTGGGCTGTATCCTCTACTTTTTGGAGGATTTTCAGTTGAAGGGCATTGGTGCTTCTATACCAAGTTATGATGTAATCAGTCAACAAACTGTCCATGACACATCTATAGAAGTTTGTCAAAGTTTTAGATGTCATCCCAATTCTTTGCAAACCTCTAAGGAAGTGGAGGTGCTGTTGTGCTTCCTTCCTAATTGCACTTATGTGCTTAGCCCGTGGCAGATTCTCAGAAATTATAACTCTGAGGAATTTAAAATTGCTGACTCTCTCCACCTCTGATCCCCTGATGAGGACTGGTTCATGGACCTCTGGTGTCCTCCGCCTGAAGTCAATAATCAGCTCCTTGGTCTTGCTGAAAATGAGTGAGAGATTGTTGTCGTAGCACCACTCAGCCAAATTGTCAACCTCCGTCCTATTTGAATCAACACCACTGATTCGGCCATTGGCATTGGTGTCATCAACAATTAAACATGACATTGAAGTTGTGTTTAGCCTGACAGTCATAAGTATAAGACGAGTAGTAGAGAGGACAAAGCCCACAGCTTTCTGGTGCACCTGTGCTGACTGAGATTGTGGAGGAGATATTGTTGCCGATCTGAACTGACTGTAGTCTGCAAGTGAGGAAATCAAGGATCCAGTTGTATAAGGAGGTATTGAGGCCAAGGTCTTGAAGTTTGTAGATTAGTTTTGAGGGAATGATAGTATTGAATGCTGAGCTGTGGTTGATGAAGAGCATTCTGTGTCTGGCTGTCCAGATATTCCAGGGTATGAAATGGCATCTGCTGTCGACCTGTTTTGCTGGTAGGCAAATTGGAAGTGGATCCAAATTGCTTCTGAGGCAGGAGTTGATATGTTTTATCACCATCCTCTGAAAGCACTTCATCACAGTGGATGTAAATGCTACTGGATGTTAGCCATTAAGGCAGGTTACCACGTTCTTCTTAGGCACTGGTATAAATGAAGCTATCTTGAAGCAGCTGGGTACCTCAGACTGCTGAAGAGAGAGGTTAAAGATTTCAGTTAACACTCTAGACAGTTGATCAGCTATCTGGGTTGGATGGTTTTTGTGGGTTCATCCTCCTGAAGGCTGCTCTCACTTTGACCTCAGAGACTGAGGTCACAGGTTCATCGGGTACTGTGGGAGTTCATAAAGATTCCTCCTTGTTTTGACTGGCAAAGCAAGAATAGGAGGCATTGAACTCACCTTGGAGTGAAGCCTTGTTGTCATTCGTGTTGCCTGGTATCACTTTGTAAGAGGTGACAGCATTCAAGCCCTGCCACAGCTGTCGAGCATCCTCCAGTGACTCAAGTTTGGTCTGGAGTTGCCACTTTTCATGAGAGAAGGCTTTCTGGAGATCATACCTGGACCTCATTTATCTTACTTGGTTGCCTGATCTGAATGCCACTGATCTGGCCCTCAGCAGATTGCGAATCTCATAGTTCATCCAGAGCTTCTGGTTCAGGAAGACTGAATGATTTTGGGGGTCTCACTGCTTCACAGCTACCTTAATAAAGTCTGTGCCAACTGTGGTGAATTCACTCAGATCCTCTGATGAGTCCCTGAACAGGGCCCAGTCCACTGACTCGAAGCAATCTTGTAGCTGCTCCTCTGTCTCCCACGGCCACCTCTTTGTTGTCCAAGTGATCAGATTTCCTGAAGTGCAGTCTAGGCATGGAATGGTAGGTATTCCTGATCATAGTATAGCAGTGGTCTAGTGTGTTGGGAACCCTAGTGCAGTAGGTAATATGCTGATGATAATTGGTATTTTATATGTAGCTCAGCTGATTTCCTCCAGTGATAACTTCAAAGGAGGACCTGAATTGCTACTATTTGCAAGGAACTGAGGATTTGACAGATTATTCAGAAAGACTGGGGTAAATTCTCGCTTGGTACATCGTTATTGGCTGAACTTGGTACTAAATCAGCAGGGCACTACAAATTGCAGCATTGGTGGAATATGTATCCCATGAAGCAATAACAACAGGCTTTCAATTTCTTCTGATCCAGACTGCCTTGATTTAAAGCTCTCATCAAACTCTGCATGGTCTCATGGCCTTGGTACTTCCTACCTCCCTAAACTGCAACAGTCATCCACTTCTTCAAGAATACCTTATTCCAATTATGTCCACTTGTCCAACACCAACTCTTTGTCTTCTGCTATCAGCAACCTCCTGCTATCTGAGACTAAAGACCTCGAACTCCCCCCTCCTGCCCCCCCACATCACTAACAGGGCAGCACGGTAGTGTTAAAGGTGGCATAGTAGCATTAAAGGTACCATGGTAGTGTTAAGGGTCATATGGTATCTTTAAGGGCGTACAGTAATGTACGCGCATCGTAGTGTTAAGGGTAACACTGTAGTGTTAAAGGGCCAGACGGTAGCGTTACGAATAACACAGTGGTGTTAAGGATGACACAGTAACTTTAAGGGTGATACCATAAGATACAGGAGCAGAATTAGGCCATTTGGCCCATCAAGTCTGCCATCCATTTCATCATTGCTGATCCAATTTTCGTTTTTGCCCCAATCTCCTGCCTTCTCCCCATATCCCTTCATGCCCTGACCAATCAACAATCCATCAACCTCTGCCTTAAATATACGTAAAAACTTGGCCTCCACAGCTGCCTGTGGCAAAGAATTCCACAGATTCACCACTCTCTGGCTAAAGAAATTCCTTTCATCTCTGTTCTAAAAGGATGCACCTCTATTCTGAGGCTATGTCCTCCGGTCTTAGACTCTCCCACCACAGGAACCATCCTCTCCACACCCACTCTATCAAGGCCTCTCACCATTCAATAGGTTTCAATGAGGTCACCCCTCATTCTTCTGAATTCTAGTGAATACAGGCCCTGAGCTATTAAATGCTCTTCATATGACAAGCCATTCCATTTTGGATTCATTTTTGTGAAACTCCTTTGAACCCTTTCCAGTTTCAGCACATCCTTTCTTAAGTGGCCTAAAACTGCTCACAATACTCCAAGTGAGGCCTCAGCAGTGCTTTATAGACTCAACATTACATCCTTGCTTTTATATTCCAGTCCTCTTGAAATGAATGCTAACATCACATTTGCCATTCTCGCCACAGACTCAACCTGCAAATTAACCTTTAGGGAATCCTGTATAAATGACTCTCAAGTCCCTTTATACCTCAGTTTTTTTTTGTATTTTCTCTCCATTTAGAAAGTAGTCTACCCTTTCATTTCTTCTACCAAGTGCATGACCATACACTTCCCAACACTGTATTCCATCTGCCACTTCTTTGCCCGTTCTCCTAATCTGTCTGTCTTTCTGTAGCCTCCCTACTTCCTTAAAACTATCTGCCCCCTCACCTATCTTGATATAGTCTGCAAACTTTGCAACAAAGTCGTCAATTCCATCATCTAAATCATTGACATATAATGTAAAAATAATCAGTCCCAACACAGACCTTTGTGGAACACCACTAGTCACTTGCCGCCAACCAGAAAAGGCTCCCTTTATTCCCACTCTTTGGTGCCTGCCAACCAGCCACTGATTTATGTTTGCTAGAATCTTTCCTATAATACCATGGGCTCGTAGCTTGTTAAACAGCCTGATGTGTGGCACCTTTTCAAAGACCTTCTGAAAATCTAAGTACACATCAACCAATTCTCCTTTGTCTATCCTGCTTGTTATTTCTTCAAAGAATTTTAATAGATTTATCAGGCAAGACTTTCCCTCAAGGAAACCATGCTGACTACGGCCTATTTTATCATGTACCATTATCACATTAGTGTTAATGAAGGCACAGTAGTGTTAAGGATGCTATGGTGTTGTTAAGGGTGGGACGGTAGTGTTTAGGGTGGGACAGTATTGTTAAGGGTGGGACTGTAGTTTAAGGGTGGGACGGTTGTGTTAAGGGTGACACCATAGTGTTAAGGGTGGGAAGATAGTGTTAAGGGTGGCTTAGTGGTTACTGCATCACTTTACAATGCCAACTGTTAGATCAGGTTTGAATACTGCCTCTGTCTGTTTGGAGTTTGTACGTTCTCCCTTGATCATGCATGTTTCCACATTCTCAAGACATATGGTTAGGGTTACTGAGCTGTGTCCATTCTTTCCTTGCAGCAGAAACATGGTAACACATACAGGTAACCCAGCACGGTCCTTGCTGATTTGAATTGAGGCAAATGATGCTTTTCACTATGTGATTCGATGTTTCGATGTACACGTGACAAATAAAGTTAATCTTTAAATTTTATCTTTTATCTTTAACCTGTCTCCCCAGATTTCCTCCGTTAAGTCCCTGCTTTAAACTTAACTCATCCTATTTATGAGTTGAGGTCAGATTTTGTTCCATTATTCCTAAAAATGTGTTCACTTTTCCAGAAATGGGCATCACCGTCAAGACCAGTGTACCATGCCCATTCCTGGTTTTTCTTGGGAAAGCGATGATCCATTGCCTTCCTAGACTGCTGAAGTCCTTCCGGTGTAGTTTCTCCCACAATGCTGTTAGATAGGAACATCCAGGATTCAGTTCCAGTGACAATGAAGGATCAGCAATGCATTTACCAATCGAGACGGTGTGCCATTTGGTGGTTAACCTATAGGTGGAGGTGCTCACATGCACTTGCTGTTCTTGCTCTTCTTTGTCGTGGAGTCCAGTAAAGGCTGTCAAAGTGGCATGGGAGAGTAACCATGGTGGATTTCATACTATTAAGCCCCTCAGCACTGGTGACAGAAGGAATGAATGCTTTTGAAGGTTGATTGGGTACCACTCAAATTAGCTACTCAGTACTGGATGATGTTGAACTTCCTAAAGGGTTGGAGCTGCACTTGATGTAGGAATTGCATAAATGAGTGATGGATGGACAGTATGGAGATGCTGGGATGAATAACCTATTTCCGTGGTAGGTCTCCATGACTCTAAAATAGTGAAAGTGCCCCATTCAGCCTCTCTGCATTTATTGTTTTATTCCCCTTTTGTTGCATTTAATACTATCTTGTACTCATGGCAATGGGATACCCTTTCACCGTGAGTAGTGACTGGATAGGCAGACTTTGTTTTCCTTGCAGTGAAGAAGCCTGAGAGAGCACCTGACAGGGGTATACAGAATTACAAGGGACACAGATACCAGTGGATGCTGAGAAACATTTCTCCACAGCAGAGTTATCTAAAACCAGAGGGCATATGTTTAAGGTGAGGGTTAGGGGAGTATGAGGAGACCTGGGGAAACTCTTTGCAACCTGAGAGTGGTTGCAGTGTGGAGCACTGCTTGAGAAGGCAGTGGAAGCAGATACACTCACAACCTTCAAAAAGTATTTTGATGATCACTGTCCCAGCTTCCATCCCACTGTTTTCAGACTCGTGAGTGGACTTCTTGTACAATAAGATGGATCTTGAGCTCACAATCTACCTCGTTATGATCTTGCTCTTTATCGTTTAGTAGCACTGCAGTTTTGGTTTTACACTCTATTCTGCATTGTTATTGTCTTATCTTATTCTAGCTCAATGCACTGTGTATGAACAGTAAGACAAGCTTCTCACCTCACCTTGGTACCTGAGACCATAACAAACAATACCAATACCAGTACTTGAATTGCTAAGGCACAGAAGGCTACAGATTAAGTGGTGGTGAATGAGATTATTATAGTTGGATTTTGATGGCCAGAATGGCCCAAAAAGCCTATTTCTGTGCTGTGTGAATATCTATCACTATTCTTTCTATTGACCCTTTCTCTTAAGCCTCTCATTGTCTTTTCTGATTGTTTGCTTCTCTAAGTACCTTTTGCTTAGCTCCTCCTTTGCCATTTTCTTCTTCTCCTTTGCCTCTTAATTTCATAGCTCTCCCCCTCTTTCATTTTCTTTCTCCCCTGTCCATTTGAAACTCACAGCTGGTAATGTTTTCTTTGGCTCCAGCCTTGTGTGATATCAGAGTTTGGCAGTGGCGAACTCTCATTCAGAAGCAGTACACAGGGGCCCTACACAACGAGGCTGAATAACCTGTATTTATAGTAACAGGATGCCTGACACAGCTTCCCAGTTGCAGGGAGTCTGGGATCAGGGCCCAGCCTGGGAGGTGGACTGCCTCCTGTTCAGCGAGGCTGGTAGGAGAAAATATCAGCAGAAATAAGAGGCGTGGAGCTTCGCACCTCAGTGTAAATGAACAATTAACTCCTTTATCATACAGTCTTCAATTCAGACTTTTTTTGGCTACATATATCAACTTCTGAATGCAAATTCTATGTAGAAGTGTTAGCACTAATGGAAGGAGAGAACCAAGACGCGTTCTACAATTAAGGGAAATCAAACAACTGCAAATAATCTGAAATTAAAACAATAAAATATGCAGGAAACACCCAGCAGGAAAGACAGCAGCTGTGGTAAGAGAAACAGTTTATGTTTCAGATCAGGACACTTCTTGTCATGTACAATTGTCTGATTTTCAGCGGGACACTGAGTAGACTCATGCATGCTAGAGATAATTTCTCCCTGGTACGCAACATGAGGTATGATATGACCTTTCTGCAGTGCTGCTGGCTTAGTCTCACTACACTGTTTGAGATTTAGTTCGTCACTGTTATTGATTCAAATACTTTTTATTGTTAACAGTTTGGTCTCACTTCAATGTTTGTTCAATAGACTTTGAAACTGGCACATTATTGCAGCCTGCCCTCTAGATTCAGATCAAGTTATTTATCACGTGCACATCGAAACGTGTAATGAAATGCATTGTTCACGTTTACAACCAAAACACCCAAGGATGTGCTGGGGCAGCATGCAAGTGTGGTCACACATTCCAGCGCCAACATAGCGTGTCCATACGTTCAGCAGAACAGAACAAAACCAAACACAACAAGCAATAAAATAACAGCAGCAAATCAAGCCCTGTTCATCCATCCTGTCCACTCATGTACTGTACAGCAGAATCTTCCAAACCCAGTCTTTTAGCCCTCAGCCTCCAGTGGAATCTGATTTGCAGCCATCCAGATTTAACAATGGCATTTGAAATTAACGATCCCTTGTGGAATACAGACAACCTCATTAAGGGTGGCCCAATCCAATTGGTAGATTGACAAGTGGAAAATTTTCCAAATCAGGCATGTATCAGTAAATGCTTACTGAATCTGTCAAGCAGGAAAAAAAATTGAAAAAATCTTTGCAGATGAAGCTTCATTGAAGGAGAAAAATTATTTAAACCTTCCAAAAGATGTTTCTCCTGAAGTTCTCTGCACAAGGTAAACCTCATCTAACAGACAGAAAAGAGATATTTTTTTTCATGGAGTTTGCATTGGTTCTGCAGGTCTCCAAATGAAAGTAGAGTGGAAAGACTGAGAGGTGGATATTCTGTGGAAGTCTAGGTTCAATACTAATGACATTAGCTTGCTGGAGCTCCTGGATGGACAGCTAAACCTGAAGCAGAATTAGAAAAGTTCCATCATCATGGAGATAGGTTCCCATTGTAATTAACTTTGACTCTCATTTTAAGGCCAGAAAACCCTTTATGGTCCTGAAGAGTTTGAGAAGGTGCCAGGAAGAGAAAGAAGCCCAAAGAAATACACACAAAATGCTGGAGGAACTCAACAGGTCAGGCAGCATTTATGGAAAGGAATAAACAGTTGACATTTCTGGCTGAGACCCTCATCCCAAGTCCTGATGAAGGGTGTCAGCCCTGAAGTGTTAACTGTTTATTCCTCTCCAAAGGTGCTGTCTGACCTGCTGAGTTCCTCCAGCAGTTTGTGTGTTACTCTGGATTTCCAGCATCTGCAGAATCTCTTGTGTTTAAGAAGCCCAAAGAGATAAGTATTGTGTTTATCATAAAACAAAAGTAAAATACTGCAGAAACTGGAAACTGAATCAACCTGCAGGTTTAACTCTGCTTCTCCCTCCACACATGTTGCTCCCCTTCATTTTGTCTTCTCAGACAATCCATCAGAATCAGGGATGACTTGTTCCACTCATATTCTATGGGTTCTGAGGTCGATGATGTGGCCAGTATAGGAAATGCAGATACTGGATCAGGTGATGGAGTTGGAGAAAAGTATTTTGTGAGGTGGTGCCACCTTCCACTGTTTACACCCGGGCTTCTATGAGCTTCCAACACAATGCTTTCAATTTCTTAACTGAATATTTGAAACATTTTCTATAGTGATTTCAAACTTCTACTAGTCAGCAATGTCTCAGTTGAAAGAGCTCTTGCCGCTGTGTGGGAATATTCTGTGTTCATTCAAGAGGCTTCACACAGAGCCAAGGCTGACATCATCAGTGCTTTAGTTAAATATTAAGCAGAGGTTTTCTCAAGGGAATCCAACAGATCTTCTCTATGGACTGAGTTTTGCTGAGTTTTGAATATTGATGACTCGCCCAGGGATATTGACTATTTGGTATTTTCTCTGGGAGCTTCCCTGTAAAGCAGCAACAGCTATTTCTCCAACCAACACACACCAAAGTTGCTGGTGAACGCAGCAGGCCAGGCAGCATCTCTAGGAAGAGGTACAGTCGACGTTTTGGGCCGAGACCTTTTGTCAGGACTAACTGAAAGAAGAGCTAGTGAGAGAATTGAAAGTGGGAGGGGGAGGAGGAGATCCAAAATGATAGGAGAAGACAGGAGGGGGAGGGATGGAGCTAAGAGCTGGACAGGTGATTGGCAAAAGGGATATGAGAGGATCATGGGACGGGAGGCCTAGGGAGAAGGAGAGGGGGAGGGAGGGAAGACCAGAGGGATGGGCAAGGAGTATAGTGAGAGGGAGAGAGAGAGAGAAAAAGGGGGGAGAGAGAGAGAGAGAAAGTATATATATATATATAATAAAAAATTTTTCTCCTAATTTCTCCTACTTCTCCTAATGTTTGTGCTCTGGCTAAAACTTCACAGCTGGTTTGGAATTGAAGTGTAAACCAGCCTGAACTCACTTAAACATCTGGTGCTTTTAAAGGTGGTATAGCCATTTTCATGTCTTTTTGTAGTGGAAATGCTGGTGCCTGGTTAAAATGGAACAACAAGTTTCACAGCTGATTAAGGTGGAACAGCTCATTTGATGTCAGGTTAAGGTAGATTCAGGTTAAGGCAGAGCAGGTCGTCTGATGTCTGAATGGCTAATTTGGTACATTACTATTCTGGTGTGGTATACTTAAAGTCTCTATCCTTGTGACTCCAGGGCTGTGGCGAGAATGGCTGGATTTAGTCTGGGCTTGGGTCTTGGGATGCATAGAGTTGCACTGTTAAAGGTTGATTTCAAAGGAAATCCCCTCTTTCAAAAGGAAGTTTGCATCTTATGAAGTTTATTTTCCTTCTACTGCTTTCTAAAAAAAAGTCAAGGGGAATACTAACAATTGCCTTGGAAAGGGTGGCCTGGAATGGTAGAAGAGGGAAGAATCGCCTTCTGCTTCATACTAGGGCAGGATAGGGACTGTCAACCAGCAACAATCTGATGCATGATGCATTATCTCTCGACAGAACGATTAATATCCTTGGGACTAGGCAGAAAAATAGTTTGGCATAGACTAAAAACGCAAATAGTTTGGCATAGACTAGATGGGCTAAAGGACCTGTTTCTGTGCTGTGGTGCTCTATGACTCTGTTACTGAATCGCTGTGGCAGTCTTGTCCTACTGAGATGGAGAAGCCAGTGCTTTTTATGTTTGTTGTTCACATCCCAGTGATTCATTGACAGAAAGTCCCACAGTGGATTAGGTAAAGCTTAGGATGAGTAGTGTCATCTGCATTAATGAAAGTCTGTCGCTATTGGAAAAACTGACAGTGAACAGTAAGCTCCCTGTGGAATGGTACCCACAGCTAGGGCAAGGATCCAGGATGGAGGAATAGTTTGGAGTGGGCAGACAAGAGTTCTGTGGGGAGAAAATAGTCTAGCCGTTCATATTAGGAATGGGCACAATATGCTGCCCTTGACAGCACTAACCTGATCCATAGAAAATAAAACAAAATGAACTCCTGAAGTCCAATTCATTGTTTCACATTTGAGCTACAGTAATGCTCAGGACAGCTCCAATTACAATGGACCGTCACCTTGGCCAATCTAAACTTAGTTGGTGGATTTTTTAGGCCTATGATTTTATTTTTTCAATTCATCTCAATTTCTTTTAGAGGTATTTTGTTTGTCATGTATCCAGGCTTCTCCAACGCAAAGTTTGCCTGGAAAAGTGTGGTGGTTTTACTCTGTGAGAGCAGCCATTCATTAATTTTCAAACTAAAGCATTTCTTTCAGAGAACTATATTTGGCAGTTTGGAAGTGATTCCAGACACCTGAAGTCTTCCAGCTTCAAAAACCAGCCACCCATCTTTGTGAAAACATAATTAAATTGAATGTGTAGCTACCTGGTCAACAGTGTTAACAACTCTGGAGACCACAGTCTCTTTCTCCAAATGCCCTTACCAGTCTGGAGTCTTGCTTCGCATGTTGGAAATAGCAGTCATTGCTTACATGAGGGAGTGACTGTAAAAAATGAAAATGTTTTCATAACATTATCAGACCTACCATAGTATTTTCCAACTTGCATTCACACTTCTGTACTTGGAGTGATGATGCTTGTAATGATTATCTGGCCTTTGAACCTTTGCTTACTCAAAATATCCTTGCCCCCTCCCAAGCCCTCTCCCCCATCACCCCCCAAGCATGCTGATCTATCCAGGTTCCAAGATCCAGCAGCCTGTTTGGGGAATGAAATGGATTGTGGCAAGATTATTGTAAACGGGCGGTTAACGGTAGGTGCAGACATGGTGAGACAATCAGAATCAGGTTTATTATTACTGGCATGTGTCGTGAAATTTGTTAACTTAGCAGCAGCAGTTCAATGCAGTACATGATGTAGAAGAAGATTGTTGTAAATGGGCGGTTAACGGTAGGTCAGACATGGTGAGACAAATAATGCAAAAAGGCCCGAAAGGCGGCGGCCAAACGACAGAGAGCGGAGAAACTAAAGAAAAGGGCAGGGAACCACACAGCCTCCGGTACCCTGTTATGATTCAATAAACATCTCATTTTTAATGTTCTCACCCTAGAACTGAAGTTCTTCCATGACTTCTCCCTTTACTGATTCCACTTCCCCGAATCCCCGTCTTCTATGAGCTTTACATTCTGCCAATTCCACCTTCTTCAGCAGCACTAAGTTTTCGTTGCTTTACTGGGGCTCCACAAGGGACTGTCTTATCTCCCTTTCTCTTCACCATTTACAGCTCGGACTTCAGCTACTGCACAGAGTCTTGTCATCTTCAGAAGTTTTCTGATGACTCTGCCATAGTTGGATGCATCAGCAAGGGAGATGAGGTTGAGTACAGGGCTACGGTAGGAAACTTTATCACATGGTGTGAGCAGAATTATCTGCAGCTTAATGTGAAAAAGACTAAGGAGATGGTGGTAGACCTGAGGAGAACTAAGGTACCAGTGACCCCTGTTTCCATCCAGGGGGTCAATGTGGACATGGTGGAGGATTACGGATACCTGGGGATAGGAATTGACAATAAATTGGACTGGTCAAGGAACACTGAGGCTGTCTATAAGAAGGGTCAGAGCCGTCTCTATTTCCTGAGGAGACTGAGGTCCTTTAACATCTGACGGACGATGCTGAGGATGTTCTATGAGTCTGTGGTGGTCAGTGCGATCATGTTTGCTGTTGTGTTCTGGGGCAGCAGGCTGAGGGTAGCAGACACCAACAGAATCAACAAACTCATTCGTAAGTCCAGTGATGTTGTGGGGATAGAACTGGACTCTCTCACGGTGGTGTCTGAAAAGAGGATGCTGTCTAAGTTGCATGCCATCTTGGTCAATGTCTCCCATCCACTACATAATGTACTGGTTGGGCACAGGTGTACATTCAGCCAGAGACTCATTCCTCCGAGATGCAGCACAGAGCGTCATAGGAAGTCATTCCTGCCTGTGGCCATCAAACTTTACAACTCCTCCCTTGGAGGGTCAGACACCCTGAGCCAATAGGCTGGTACTGGACTTATTTCCTGGCATAATCTACATATTACTATTTAATTATTTATGGTTTTATTACTATTTAATTATTTATGGTGCAACTGTAATGAAAACCAATTTCCCCCGGGACCAATAAAATATGACTATGACATTGGCAGCTGTAGATTTGGCTTCCTAGACCATGGGCTCTGTTTTATCTTTCCAAACCTTCTAGCCTCTCTTTATCCACTGAAACCCCGCTTGAGGCCCATCCCGTGTCCAACCTTTTGAAGATCAATCTTAATGCCCTCCCCCCCCCCCCCCCGGTTTGGGGTCACCCTAAGTTTCATTCTACACCAGTAATGTCACTGTGCTGGTAATGTTTGTGCAGTGGCGAGATCTGGTCAGCATTTCTGTGGAGCTTGCTACATGAGAAATTGCAGACACCTGCCTGTGGCCCATATTGAGAGCCTGCTGATCAACTGACAGTGACATCATACAGCTGACACAAGCCTGATGTGTCAGTATGAGATGAGACACAAGTATGTGCAGAAGAAAAATGGTTCAACTTGAGATGCTGGCTTTAACATTGAAGTGAAAATCTGAACAAGGTTAAGCCTAATCCATGCTTACCTTAGTCACTTGTTGGGTTATGGTGTAGGTTTGTTATTTTCCTTGTACTCCTCTTGTAGTTTTTCTTTCCTGTAGTTGCTTGTATTTTGTTATAATCCCCTATATAAGACATATAATTATTCAGTGAATTTTCCAGCAGTTATGGTACAACTGCTTCTGTATTTTTCTAGAAACTTATTAGTTTTCTGTAACAGGGGTTACACCACTTGAATCTGGCTCTTTTATAGGTTAATTGTTATCTTTAGAGTTCTGTTATCTTTAGTCTGGGTATGGGACAACCACAACTGCTTTTTTTTTTCCTTTTCTTCCCTTGGCTCCTGTGCACCGTGAATGCTCACACTCTGAGTAAATATAAGATAGAGGCATAAATACTTCGATATTGTAAGAGTCAATGGATGTATAATTAGTGAAATGATGTGGCACTGCCAGATCTTAACTGAATGGCAAAGATATAATGAGGGGCTGAATTGTCTTCTATTCCTTATGTTGTTATTTTCGGGGATGCACACCCAAACATTCCGCTACTTCCCTTGTTGCAACGGTGCTCTCATGTCAATCAGAAACATGGGGTGTCATTTCGTATCTAGAAATACATCACATATATATCCACAACACTTCACATACATTCAGTCTCCTCAACAACTTGCAATTCCCTGGCCCTGATCACCTCATTTTCACCATGAATGTCCAGCCCCTTTGCAGTTCTATCCCCCATCAAGAAGGCCTTAAAGCTCTCTGCTTCTTTCTCGACAATAGGCTCGACCAGTTCCCCTCTATCACCACCCTCCTCCATCTGGCAGAAGTGGTCTTCATACTCAGCCATTTCTCTTACGGCTCCTCCTACTTTCTCCAAACTGAA
This sequence comes from Mobula hypostoma, assembly GCF_963921235.1. Classification (NCBI taxonomy): domain Eukaryota; kingdom Metazoa; phylum Chordata; class Chondrichthyes; order Myliobatiformes; family Myliobatidae; genus Mobula; species Mobula hypostoma. Next base: position 154,747,910 of record NC_086098.1, on the reverse strand, counting down.
GGAGTAGCCATGGGCACCAGCATATGCCCCAGCTATGCCTGTCTGTCCATCAGCTGCGTGGAACAGTCCATGTTGTGTGTCTTCCCTGGTAATGCTTCCCAACTCTTTCTGCGCTACACTGGTGACTGCACTGGTGCTGCTTAATGCATTTATGCTGAGCTCATTAATTTCATCAACTTTATCTCCAACTTCCACCCTGTCCTTAAATTCACCTGGTCCATTTCTGACACCTCTTTCCCCTTTCACAATCTCTGTCGCCATCTCTGGAGACAAACTGCTGACCAATTTCTTTTATAAACCTACCAACTCCCACAGCTATCTGACTATACTGCTTCCCACTTTGTCTTCTGTAAAAATACTATTCCTTTTTCTAAGTTCCATCATCTCTGCCACATCTCTGGGTGAGGCTTTCCTTTCCAGAGAATCAGAGATATCCTTCTTCTTCAATCTTTAAAGAATGGGGGTTCCCCTCCTCCATCATTGATGCTGCCCTGACCTGCATCTCATCCATTTCCCAAACAGCTGCCTTCACCCCATCTTCCTGATGCCTTAGCAGGGATAGAGTTCCTCTTGTCCTCATCTACCACCCCATGAGCCTTTGCGTCCAGCTCCTCATTCTCCACAACTCTGCCATGTTCAACAGGATTCTACCATGAAACATATCTTGCCTCTCACCTTCCACTCTTCGCTTTCCACAGGAATTCCACTCTCTGCTTCCCCTCTGACATTCCCTTGTCCATTCATCCTTCCCCACTCTTAAGACCATAAGATATAGGAACAGAATTGGCGAGAGCCAATGCAGAAGGGTGGACTGTTTTGTTGAACATCTTCACTCCATCTGCAAAAACTATGATTTCCTGGTAGCCAACCATTTTCATTCCAATCCCCATTCCCATCCTGTACCACCACGATGAGGTCACTCGCAGGTTGAAGGAGCAAAATCTCATATTCTGTCTGAGTAACTTCCAACCCAATGACATGAACAACAATTTCTCCAGCTTCTGGTAACTTTTCTCCCATTTTCTTAACTCTTCTTCATTTCCCCAGTCTGCCCCCACCCCTTTTACCTCTTCCCCTCAACTGCCTATCACCTTCCATTGGTGCCCTGCCTCCTTCCTTTTCTCCCCGGTCCAATTTCCTCTCCTATCAGATTTCGTTTTCTCCAGCTCTTTATCTTTTCCACCTATCACCTCTCAGCTTCTTAACACTTACCTCCTGCACCCACCTGGCCTCACCTATCACCTTCTAGCTTGTAGTCCTTGCCCTCCCCAACTTCTTATTCTAGCTTCTTCCCCCTCCCTTTCCAGTATTGATAGAGTCTCATCCTGAAATGTTGACTGTTTATTCATTTCCATGGATGCTGCCTGACCTGCTGAGTTCCTCCACCATTTTGTGTGTATTGCTCTGGATTTCCAGCATCTGCAGAATCTCTTGTGTTTATAAAAATGTATACCTTTCTTTGTGGGCACGTAGCCAAGTGGTTAAGGCATTTGACTAGTGACCTGAAGGTCACGAGTTCGAGCCCCAGCCGAGGCAGCATGTTGTGCCTTTGAGCAAGGTATGTAACCACACATTGCTCTGCGACGACACTAGTGCCAAGCTGTATTGGCCCTTGCCCTTCCCTTGGACAACATCAGTGTGGTGGAGAGGGGAGACTTGCAGCATAGGCATCTGCTGGTCTTCCATACAACCTTGTCCAGGCCTGCGCCGGGGAGAGTGAAGACTTTCCAGGCACAGATCCGTGGTCTCGCAAGACTAACGGATGCCTTATATATATATATATATATACACCTTTCTTTCAGTGCCCCTCCAAAATGTATAAGACTATAAGAGCTAGGAGCAGGATTAAGCCATTTGATCTATCAAGTCTGCTTTGGCATTTGATAATGGCTGATTAGCCCCATTCTCCTGCCTTTTCCCCTTAAATTTTGACGCCCTTACTAATCAAGAATTTATCAACCTCCGCTTTATATATCCTAAATAACCTGGCCTCCTTTAGCAGCTCATTTAAACGGAAGAAGTTGATGGAAACGTTGTTTTTCTCCCCCAGAACTGTGGCAATATCTAAGTGTAAATGGACGGAGCTGGGGGCGAAAGAGTTAACACGTTTGTCCGTTGAGGCTACACAGTACTTTTGAAGAGCTGCTGCTGATTGAGTTAATCTCACCGTGCCAGGATGAGGTGGATGAATGGGTTAATGCCCTCCGCTGGAAAGCACTGTCCCAAAGTTTACTGCAATTGGGAAGGATTATGAGGGAAGTAGAGGGAAATTCACGGAGAATTATTTGATTCAAATTCCGTTAGTTTTCAGCTGAAGTGACTGTTCTGTGAATAATATTTCCTGCCATTCAGATCAAGTTGTGATTGTTGGGAGTCATTCTTTTTCCTGAGTTTTCTGATTAATGAAAGAGACTTAAAATAAGTATTGGATACCACATCCCGCCAGAGTCCCACATTTCAGAACCCTTGGAGCTCAGATTTGAGGAAGTCTGTTTGGACGAAGTCTGTGGCTGTCACCCCACCCCCGCTCCCGATGAATACATAAAGCAGGAAATTCCAGGTCTCTTTTCCTTAGTCCAGCCTTTCCCTTGGACCGTTCATTTGCGATTAGCACAGGAGAGCTTCACCGGAGACTGTTGGTGGGTGGTGAAGTGGGAGGTCACCCTGCAGGTGAGCAGAGATCTAATATCTGGCATGGATACCATCATCATCCAGAAGCGACTGGTGGAGCGACTCCTCTCTCCCCGGAGCGGATCTGAAAGGTGTCAGCGTACGCGGCTGAAGGTACAGTACAGTGACATTTGGGACGGTTTACAGCGCAGGAACAGAAGGTGTTCACCGTGCAGAGGAACTTGCAGGCGAAAGGTGGGGGCTGGGGAGGCTTCACTTTGCTTTCTGTGTAAATGATTCCTGTGACTCACCCAGTGGGAATGAAGGAACGGTTGCTTCAGCTGGACCGCAGATCCTGACGACAGATACTCTGACAGAACATGACGTTCAGTAACACTTTGAATTCATTCAGTGACGCTGGGTGTTACTCAGTTCCCTTAGATCAGTGACACTGGTTATAACTAAGAGTCTCAGGACCCGTTCTGTTAGTGACATCATCCAGGCCGTGCTTTTTTTCTCTCGCTCCTGCCATCAGGAGGAGGCACAGGAGCTTTAGGTCTAACATCACCAGGGTCAGGAACAGTTCTAACCCTCATTCTCCTGAACCGGCATGGATAACTTCACTCACTTCAATACTGAACTGACTCCACGACCTATAGACTCACTGTCAATATCTCTACAACTCATGATCTCAGTATTATTTTTTATTTATTATTTAATATTAGTATTAAGTTTATTTTTGTATTTTCACAGATTGTCTTCTTTTGTACATTGGAGGTTTGCCAGTCTTTGTTGTACTTTCTCATTGATTCTGTTGTATTTCTTTGTTTTACTATAAATGGCTGCAAAGAAAATGAATCTCAGGGTGGGATATTATGACATATACAATGATAAATTTAGTGTGAACACTGAACTTTGACACTGGGTGGGTGTTACTGAGGAACCCGGGATTCCTCAAATCAGTGACACTGGGTGTTCACACTGAGGACCCCTGGAGACACCTCCTTCAGTGGCACAGGATGGTCTAACTGAGCGATTGCTAGGATCAGATCTGTGACATTGATGACCTGTAACTGTTGAGTACTTGTTGAGTGTTTGTGTCAGATGCTGTTACCTAAAGTTTTCTCCAATTATATCATCCGGGATGCACTACAATGTTTCTGTTTCACTAAATTCTTTCCTCTCCCACTAGTTCATCCACAAGCTGAGCTCATTATGTTCAGGGCCCAGTTATAAAAGTGAGAAGTTGCAGAACCCTGTAAAAAGTTTTGACATTCCTTTGCAGTTTGTCTTCTGCTCTGCATCAGCCTTATTCATAATGTTGAACTTGTGTTGTGTGTGGAGTCACTTGTGAGCTGTGGCTGATCAGGGCCATGGTGTCAAAGAATGTCGTTGTTGTCGTGGCTATCCCTCGAGGTTGAGGATGATGGTCTTCGTTCTGTTGATCTCTGTCAAAGAGTGTAGGAAGGGACTGAGTCAAAGGTGGACAAAATAGCAAAATGGCAAAATGACAAAATGTGGCTGATCAGTGCCATGGTGTCAAGGGTGTCATGGTGGGAAGAGTCTGAACCAAAGGTGGACAAAATGGAGGTGAGGCAGGAGCAGGCAGAAACAATGAGCCTACCCAGTGGATCTTGAGTAGGAGAGAGAAACAGCCTGTACGGGATAAAAGAATAATGATGTTGGTGGCAGTGGACGGGAGATCTCCAGAGTCGATGGTGCGGGACACAACGGCCTGATGGTCCTGAGTGGGATCATTTTCAAGCGGTAAGTAAGAGGAGGTGTCTGAGAGTTGCTGCCTGGCTTCAGCAAGTGTCACCCTTGGAATTCCCTCACTTCATCTGTCTAGTACTTTGTCCCTGTATTTCCTCAAGGCATTCATTCTACAAAGGTTTAGGTAGTATAGCTGCTTCTTAATCAGCTTCAGTAACCTGAATTCAGTCTTGACCTGAGTGTTGTCTGTGTGGAGTTTTCATGCTCTCCTGAACACATGGATTTCTCAGGCCAGGCCAAGATGCTGCCTGGCCTGCTGCATTCACCAGCAACTTTTATGTGTGTTGCTTGAAATTCCAGCATCTGCAGAGTTCCTCGTGTTTGGATTTCTCCTGTGTTCTCTGGTTTCCCCCCATATCCCAAGAAATCCATTTCAATGGGTTAAATTGGCCCTGGTGTAGGTGAGGGGTAGATCTTGGGGTGGTTGGTGATATGGTGGAACTTGTGGCATCTGAAGATTGGGAAGGCAGGACAGGCAGGGAAGCTCGTGTGGATGAAGACAATGTCGCTTGCTGTAAATCTTGGCAGAGTGCAGCTTCCTCTGTCACTTCGCTCCTCTTCTGATTTCAGTCCCAGGAATATTCCAGAATGTCCATTTTTTTTTGTAGTTATTTCTTCTGGCATGGAATGTATCAAAGAGATGATGGGAGTCGTTCAACAGCAACCTTTAAAAGCCAACTGAATGTGTGTTCCAGGAGAAGAATTCTGCAGGTCCTTGAGATTTGAGCAGTGAGGTTGGTTAACCAACACTTCTAAACAGATGCCATTGGCACACAAGGCAAATTTCTCCTTGTGAAATCTGTCCTATTATATGTGAGGGGTAACAAGAAATGTGAGTACTGTTAAGGCTCTTTTTGTTCCCTAACCACCCCCCCCCCCACCTCCACATTGTTCCATGCTGGGAGACACTTAGCACAAATGGCCTGGAAACTGATCACTGTATGTGCAGGCAGGGATTGGCTCCTCCTGTGTGTATATAAATGGTATTGTTTGGAGAATTTTGAGGTAGTGCCCTTGGCTGACCGCATGAGTATGTGGACTTGTAAATAGCAAGTCAATAGATAATGTTGACTGGGAGTCTTGTACTACTGTGGCTTCATAAATCAGGGCATTGAGTTGGGGAGTTGGGATGTTATGTTGAAGTTGTGTAAGACTTTGGTGAGGCAAAATTTGGAGTATTGTGTGCAATTCTGGTCACCTAGCTACAGGATGGTGAGGTGGAGATGCATCTCTACCAAAAGAGGTGTAAGGCACTCCTTCCCTCTGCTGGCTTGCAGGGTCACCCATCAGGAAGCCATGTGAAACCATGGGGGCAGGTGGTGGATGGTCGTATGAGCATCTGGTGCATATCACAAGACCTGGTTATGTGACCACTGACACCAGGCAGGCAATCTCTGAAGAGTATTGATAATTGCTGGGAGCACCCGTCTTGTAAAGACACTGCCCAGAAGAAAGAATGGCAAACCACTTCTGTAGAAAAATTTGCCAGGAACAATCATGGCCACAGACCATGATCGCCCACATCATGTGACACAGCACACAATGAATGATCCTACAGGAGAGATAACAATAAGATTGAAAGAATGCAGGAAATATATAAGGATGTTCCTGGTTCATGAGGACCTGAGTTATTGGGAAATGTTGAATAGGTTTGGACTTTATTTCCTGGACATGGGAGAATGGGGGGAAATCTTATAGTGCTTTACAAAATTAATGGTATAAATAGGGTGACTACTTGCAGGTTTCTTCCTCTTGGGTTGGGTGAGACTAGAACTAGAGGTCATAGGTTTAGGGTGAAAGGTGAAATACATAAGGGGGAATCTGAGGGGAAACTTCACTCAAAGAGTGGTGCGAGTGTGAACAATTTGCTGGCAGGAGTGATAGATGCAAGTTCAATTGTAATGTTTAAGAGAAGCTTAGCTAGGTACGTAGATGAGAGGGGTTTGGAGAGCTGTGGTCTGTTGCAGGTAGATGGGACTAGGCAAAAGACCAGGTCAGCACAGGCTAGATGGGCTGAAAGACCTTTTCTATGCTGTAGTACTCGATGACTCTATGTCTGTTACCTGTGGGGATTGCAAACCGAATATTCACTTAAATTGGAATCACAAGTAAGTTGGTTGTGCTTCTTCACAAACCTGTGAGGTTGCTGAAGAGGTTAATGGGATACTTGATGTTTTACATTATTATCTTTAAAACACACTTTAGAGCACATCACTTCGGTTATGCTCGTGACCTTTATTTGAATGATGGCAGACATTACCTCCCTTTTGCACTCAGCAAGATCACATAAACAGCACATCATTTCAAAATGCATTATATGCAGTATACAGTGATCTCTCAGTCTAAGGGGCCAATGGCTGTGTTTATGCCTCTCCCTATATCTGTATGTTCTGATGCACCTTGCTCCCTTGTGTAGTCATCAGGTACTCCCTAAAAGTGGTTTGTGAATTCAACTCCCCCATCAGTGCCAAGTCCCACATTCAAGAGAAAACAGGTCTCTGATTAAAGCTATTTATCTTGAATTCCTTACAGGATTTATTGGTGGTTATCAAATAGTTAAGCCTCTAGTTGCGGATGCCACCACAGGGCAAAAGATATTTTCTATGCTTATGTATAGAAAACCTCTTCAGAAATTTGGAAGTCACTGATCAGCTTTCTCTTTTTCCAGTTCTGGGGAGTAACCCTTCCAAATTTATTTGGGAAATTTGTCCGGTAAGTTTGTACTTGCCTTAAAAGTAATCCATATATATTGCTGGGAGTGAGGTTCCCTGACTTAATAATTCCATTGGAGGAGGAATTTTAGCCTCATGGGTGTTTCTGTGCCAAGTTTTGACTTGAAGCCTTTATAATTTAATAGAACGTAATTGCAAGTACTAACATGGCTTCAAATTCAAGTACATACTTTTGAAAGTAGGAATGTTTTCAGGAGATAACATTGAAATGGTTGAAAGATGACCAAGGATTAGCTATTAGCTATACTGTTTGGGCACGTAGCCAAGTGGTTAAGGCATTGGCCTAGCGACCTGAAGGTTGTGAGTTCGAGCCCCAGCCGAGGCAACGTGTTGTGTCCTTGAGCAAGGCACTTAATCACACATTGCTCTGTGATGACACTGGTGCCAAGCTGTATGGGTCCTAATGCCCTTCCCTTGGACAACATTGGTGTCGTGGAGAGGGGAGACTTGCAGCATGGGCAACTGCTGGTCTTCCATACAAACTTGCCCAGGCCTGTGCCCTGGAGAGTGAAGACTTCCCAGGCGCAGATCCATGGTCTCGCAAGACTAACGGATGCCTTAAATACTGTAGGGGGTCTGACTCCGCACTCTGAGTAACTCCAAGTTGCATGGCCACAGCCGGGTGAAGAAGATACATCATGGGCCATAGTTTATGGTATTATCAAAAATAAACTTCTCCACGAAGGGTCTCGGCCTGAAACGTCGACTGTACTTCTTCCTATTGATGCTGCCTGACCTGTTGCCTTCCACCAGCATTTTGTGTGTGTTGCTTGAATTTCCAGTATCTGCAGATTTTCTCGTGTTCTCCAATACTTCATGGGTTATGGATTGATTTTTTTCATGTTAGACATAAGTTAGACTCTTATCCCTTCAAACCAGGATCAAGGTTCAAAGAAAATTTATTATCATAGTATGTGTATGTTACCTTGAGATTAATTTCCTTGCAGGCATATACAGGGAAAAAGAAATACAACATACAGGGTGCCCAAAGTTTTGCTTTGGGCCCTTTTCCTTTCTTGTTATTTTGAAACTGTAAAAGATGGAAATAAAAAAGTTTTCTTGCTTAAAATATTAAATAAATGCATCATCTTTAACTTTACGTCTTTTGGAAATCAGTTCATCTTTTACTCGCTTAACTATTCACAGTAACAGAAATTTTGACCAGGGTGCCCAAACTTTTGCATGCCACTGTATGTAACACATTTCAACTTTACGCGCCCCCCCACCCCATGCATAAGCAGCAGTGAAAGCATCAACCCTCCCACTCCCCCTCCTCTCCCCCACCTGCCTCAACAAAAGCGGCAGTCCATCAGCACTTGCCACGTAAGCAACAGCAAAGCCTACAAAGAGACCATGATCTAAAGCCTATCAAAAAATTCACTGTGAACCCCAGCACTTCAACATTCTGCAGGCTGTCTCTGTTGCTGATGAGGGAGAGAGAGGTATCCCTCCTGCTGCAGTGACAGGGGCGGCCAAGGGCTCACTGATTCGATGTTACGGTCTGCAACGTTGCCTATTGTGATAGCAGTGTGTACTGCTGACTCGATGTTCCAACCTCCCACAGTGCCTCAGGTAGTGACAGCTGCGAGGAATTGTGTCCTTCCCAGGGCCACACCCCGAAGGTGCACGTCTTCCAGGCCGTTCCTGAAGATATTGAAAATGCCAGGCTGCTCAGCAAGCTCCAGACAGGATACTCTCTACTCTGCATCTATAGAAGTTTGTCAAAGTTTTTGGCGATATGCTGAATCTATGCAGACTTCTTAGACAGCAGAACTGCATGGATGGCTTATTTGCGATGACACTAGCTGGTCCCAGGACAAATCGTTGAATATGTTGTCCCTAAGGAATTTAAAGCTACTGACGCTCTCCACCTCTATTTCCCTAATGAGGACTGGCTCATGCACCTCCAGCTTCTTCCTCCTGTCGTCAATAATTAGCTCTTTGGTTTTGGTGATGTTGTGAGAGGTTGCTGTTGTTGAAGCACTCAACCAGATTTTCACTTTCCCTCTTTAGATACTAATCTGTAACCACCTTTGATCTGGCCAACAAAAGTGGCATCATGAGCAACTTAAATACAGCATGAGCTGTTCCTAGCCACACAATCATAAGTATAAAGTGAGTAAAGCAGGGGCTAAGCACACAGCCCTGCAGTGCACCTACATGATAGTGAATGAGGAGGAGGTGTTGTCAATTCAAACTCACTGGGGTCTGCTAGCAAGGAAATTGAGGATGCAGTTGCACATGGAGAATTTGAGGCCTAGGTCTTGGAACTTATTGATGAACTTTGAGGGGATGATAGTGTTGAATGCTGAGCTATAGTCAATGAAGAGTGTTCTGACATTGGCATCATCACTGCCTAGGTGTTCCAGAGGTAAGTGAAGTGCCAATGAAATGGCGTATGCTGTTGAGCTGTTGTGATGGTAGGCAAATTCAGGTCACTCTTCAGGCAGGGGTTGATGTGCTTCATGACCAATCTCTTGAAACTCTTCATCATGGTGGATGAGAGAAAGAATGGAGGGAGAATGGAAAGCAGGAAGGGATGAGGAATAAGGGGATGAAGAACCCACATTTTATGGGCTTGCTCTATTTAACGAGCAATTGACTGCTCCATTCTCACAAGATGCTTCTTTTCCTTAATGATTTCTGCTATCTGCAAACCTACTGCCATACCTCCCCAACCATTGAAGAATATGTACTGTACTGGAAAAGTCCTAAATGGAATAACTGAAGAACAGGGGTCACCCAGTAGACACTAGGGCTAGGACTCTGTAGTCAATGATGAGCACTGATGTATTGCTGCTAGTAAATTCAAAACATTGGCTACACTGTGATCCTCCCTGTGGGAACCTGCAGGAACTGTTGATGAGGAACACATGGGAAAATACATGGACTGTGAAACTTATTTTGCTGTGAACATAGGCTTTAGTACATTCTTGTCTGTTGCAGTTTCAGAGATGAAGTCTTATGTGCATGATATTGAACTGCAGGGAATTCTAATGATTCCTTGACCCAATGCAGAAAATAGCAGCGAGATTGACAGACTACCCCATCGTTCTTCCTTCAACAGAAAGAAAAGTAAACGTTTGTCATTTGCATGATGTTTGTGAGTTAGTGGCATGTAAGAGGGTTAAATAACAACAGTGCACCATAACAACATGGCCTATCTAACCACTGTGACAATGCCTCAAAGTAATCTGTAGTGTATTAGGTCTCTGGGTCATTATATGTTCTCTTGCGCCCTATCTGAATTTGCACATGTCGGTTCCACTGTTCTCAACATCTATCACTTGCAGCAGAAGAACTGTGGGAAGGAAGTTCTGGTGTTCCCTGCTGTGGCCATCATTATGTTGCTAATTCACTTATCTGTCATTCCCACTTATCAGGCTGCCTCTTGATGTCTTGTCATTTCAGCTGGTTAGTGAGCCGTGCTACCCATCACTGGTCTAATGACTGAGCATATGTAGGATCGCATATACATCGCATCACATCCTATAAACAATGAGACCAATGCAATACTCTGCCTTGAAAATACATCACTATTCTTTTACTATCCTTGATTCTACATCCTGGAACTCCCTCATCAAAAATATTGTGAGTCTATCTTCACCAGTATGACAACATTAGGTTGAGAAGTTCATGAAGATCAGGCAATAAGTATTGGCTTTTGTTGGTAACTGTTCATAAAATAAAAATGATCAAAGTTAAGGTGGACACAATTTATCCTGGACTTCCATCCTCCTTTGGGTTGATTCTCCCTTCTGCAACTGTTTGAAACATTATGGCTCTTATTCCTCACACAGCTGCCGGCTGACCTGTTGAGTGTTTCCACAATTCTCTGCTTCCAGCTCGTCAGTGACTACTCCACCACTAACTTCCCTACAATCCACTCTTTGCCTCCCTGGCACCCTCTAATTCTTGCCTGGCTGCCTGATTATTCTTTCTTACTCACGATATCTTTACTGCCATAAATACTGCTGTTTCACCCTGTCAGTTCTACTGCTAGAATCCTCAGTACTCCCCAAATCTTCTTAACCCAATCTTTCCCCAACTCTCAGACATCCTCTATGTTCCTTGGTCCTTTCGACCTTCATCCTCTATGGCTCTCTAAACTTGAATGCATTCTTAAACCCCACCCTCTCTATATATCCCCATTCCTCTCAGCTCTCTAATCCTCTCCCAATCTTCCCTCCAACTCCAGCATCCTGCTTGGCCAATCCTCTGCCCTCCCCATTCACTTCCCTCTGTCCCAGCCTGAAGCTCAACTGCAGGCGTTTGCATGAAGTGTTTAACCAAGAAGACAACAAACTGCAAGATAAAGAAATAACAATAATAAATAAGCAATAATTAGCAAGAATGTGAGATGAGGTGTCCTTGAAAGGGAGTCCATAGGTTGTGGGAACAGTTCAGTGAAGGGGCGTGTGAAGTTATCCCTACTGATTCAAAAACTTGAGGGTTGAGGGGGAATAATTGTTTCTGAACCTGATAGTGTAGGTCCTGAGGCTCCCTTACCTCCTTCCTGATAGCAGACAGTGAGAAGAGAGCATGGCCTAGGTGGTGGGAGTCCTTGGAAGTTGGATGCTGCTTTCCGAATCTTCACGACCTTCTATGCAGAGGTGCTGGCATGTTTTCTTTGTAATGGAACTTACATCCTTGGCCCAAAACAGATCCTCTGAAATGATAACACCAGTGAATTTAAAGTTGCTGACCCTTCCCACCACTGATCTCCCGATGAGAACTGGCTCATGCACCCCTGGTCAGTGGAACCACTCATTCAGATTTTCACTCTCCCTCCTTTAGCTGCTTCATCACCACCTTTGATTCAGCCAACAGTGGAATTGTCAGCAAACATAAATATGGCATTGGAGCTGTGCCATAAGTGTAAAGCGAGTAGAGCAGGGGGCGAAGCACACAGCCTTGTGCACCAGTGCTGGCTGAGATTGTTGTTACCAATCTAAATTGATTGTGGTCTGCAAGTGGAGGAAATTGAGGCCTAGGACTTGAAGCTTATTGATTAATTTTGAGGGGATGATAGTATTGAATGCCAAGCTGTAGTCAATGAAGAGCAGCCTGATGAATGCATCTGGATCATTGTGTTACAGTTACAGTGAAAGTGAGGCACAGGTAAGCAAATGAAGTACAAGGGACAAGAGAAGATGGATTGGTAGATCAAGAGTTCATCTTTGCCAAATGAAGGAAGATTGAGAGATCAAAATTTCAGCTTTAGATTCAACAAAAAGTGGTGTTTTCATCTGTAATTTGCAGCTGATGAAACCAAGTTGTGACTGCAACAATGCCACCCAAAAAAAGCTCCATGTTCAGGTTGTTGTTTGCTGTTAATTGCATTAATTCACGAGCAAGTAACTAATTTATTTATTTATTGAGAAACAGTGCGGAGTAGGCCCCTCCGGCCCTTCAAGCCACAGCAACCAGCAATGCCCCAGCTTAATGCTAGCCTCATCAGGGGACAATTTACAATCATCAATTATCCTACCAACTGGTATGTCTTTGGGCTGTGGGAGGAACCTAGAGCACCCAGAGGAAACCCATGTGGTCACAGGGAGAATATACAAACTCCTTACAGGCAGCAGCGGGAACTGAACCCAGGTCGCCTGTACTGGAAAGTGTTGTGCAAACCACTATGCTACCGTGCCGCCCACCGAATGCACCTCATGCAAGGGGAATATGTGTTGGAAACTCCAGTCTACCATTCATAAATTGTGTGCGTTTCTTTGTAATGGAGTAAGCAGGTACTCCTCTTGGCCCTTGTTGTGTGATCCCCAGTTATTGCCCCACTAAAATCTGTGTTCTGTTTGTTTCAGGACGTGGAAAAAGAATACGTGGGATTCGCCACGCTTCCCAACCAAGTCCATCGCAAATCGGTGAAGAAAGGATTTGACTTCACATTAATGGTAGCAGGTACGAATGCCAGCTGCTCACATTCTTTAAAACCATTACTCAGAATAATGATGAATAGTATAACAAGATGAAATTCTGACATGCAAAATTGCAGCAGTGGTTGGTTGTATAGCGCTCTAGATTTCTCTCAGTTTGTGAAAGGCATTCATGAATGTCATTTCTCCGTTTGTTTGTTGAAAATGGCATGTCTTTGTGAAAAGTGAGATGTCCCTTGGTGAGTGAAGGAAAACTCTGTCAAGGTCCAATCTCCCCTGCCTGCTTCAAGGTGTGGCGCATGCTTAACAATAGGTCATTAACCATTGCTGCTTGGCAAATCATTGAGAAGCCGGTAGTTCTTGTACATGTCAGTTTAATCAGGAATGGAAGTTGTTTGGGGGTGTGCATACTTGTAGGATGTACAAATTGCAAAAGAGTATATATAATTGTAGAGCTATTAGGCAAATGACAAATTCAAATTTGTGTTATTTCATGCGTTTTTTACAAAAATGTCTCATTCCTACTGTTTCCAAAATTGATTACATTTCATAGAGTCATTATTGGAAGAAGGAAGCCTTAGTCCATGATGTCTCTCTGTAGAGCACTCCAGTATATCCCATTCCCTTCTGTCTGTTCACTACCTGGCAGAATTTTCCCACAAATATGTATTCAATTTCCTTTTGAAATTGTAAAGCAACTCATCTTCCATCTCAGGCAGTAGTTACCAATGATCAATATTTATTGTGTTTAAGAATTAATTCCTCATAGACTCCTATATTTTTTGCTGGAAACCTTTACTCTGTATTTGTTCGAAAAATTATGTTAATCTCTGAGGTTCACAGGAGCCTTCTAGAAAATCTATTTGGAGTCAGGTGTTCCAGTTAATGAGATGAGATTGGAGGTGTGGGTTGTAGAGGTGCCCTGCTCTATAAAAAGATACTTAGTCAGGTTACTGACAGGGTCTGCTCTTCTCAAGAAGGGTCTGTTCATGAGCACCATGTCACGATCAAAACACCTTTTGGAGGACCTTAGAAGAAGAATTGTAGAGGTGCATGAAGCTGGAAAAGGCTACAAAACCATTCCTAAAGACCCAAGTGTTCATCAGTCCACAGTAAGAGAAATTGTCTGCAAATGGAGGAAACTCAGTACTGTTGCGACTCTCCCTAGGAGTGGGCATCCTGCAGAGATCACACCAAGAACACAATGTACAATGCTGAAGTAGGTGGAAAAAACCCAAGGGTAACAGTAAAAAAAACCTGCAGAAATCTCCAGAGGTTGCTAAAGTCTGGGTTCATGTATCCACTATAAGAAAAATACTGAACAAGAATGGTTTTCCTGGAAGAACACCATGGAGGAAACCACTGCTCTCCAAAAATAAAACATTGCTGCATATTCCAGTTTGCAAAATACCACCTGGATGATCTACAGCACCTCTGGGACAATGTTCTGTGGACAGATGAGACAAAAGTTGAACTTCCTGACAGAAATGCACACTTCTATGTTTGGGGAGAAAAAGGGCACTGCACACCAACACCAAAACCTCATCCCACCCACAGAAGGAGCATCATGGTTTGGGGCTGCTTTGCTGCTTCAGGGCCCGGACAGCTTGCAAAGGTTGAGCGAACAATGAATTAAAAATTGTATCAAGACATTTTACAAGAGAATGTCAGAGTAGCAGTCTGTCACCTGAATCTTAATAGAAATTGGATAATACAACAAGACAATTATGCGAAAGACAAGAGTAAATCAACAACAAAATGGTTTAAAAAGAAGAAAATTCGTGTTTTGGAATGGCCGAGTCAAAGCCCTGATCTTAATCCTATAGAAATATTGAGGAAGGATTCGAAGCAAGCAGTTCATGCAAGGAAGCCACCCGACATCCCAGAGTTGAAGCAGTTCTGCAAGGAGGAATGACATAAAATTCCTCCAGGCTGACATGCAGGACTGATGAACAGTTACTGGAGATGTTTGGTTGCAGTTATTGTTGTACAGGGGGGTCACACCAGTTACTGAAAGCAAAGGTTCACATACTTGTTCCAACAAATACATGTAACATTGGATAATTTTTCTCAATAAATAGATAAATAAGTGTTTGCTTTTCAAAAGCTTTTTCCCACCATTCTGACACATTCCTGTTCCGTGTCTTTCATTTTTTTTTACAAGAAGCTTTCTGTGTCATACATGATATACACTGCATTTCCTCATCAAACTTCTTCTTTCATCATTAAAGCCATCACTTAAGTTAATCAAAACTATCTTAGCTTTCAGGATTTATGAGGAGCAGGCAGGAGAATGGATTCAAGAGATATAAAAATCAGCCAGACGCGATGGGCCTAATTCTACTCCTATGTCTTATGGTCTTATGGTTTGAGGATTCCATTTGTTTTAAAAGACCTGGTTACGTACAATCTCGGTTCCTGCCACTCTTAAAAGTTGTACCTTTTAGCGTGTAGTACCTTTCCTCACTGTTCTCAAAATCAATCAGTTGTTAATTTTATCTACCATGTAACTAAGGAAGTGAATGATGGGGTCTGATAGTAAAATAATGAGTTTTGGGCAGATTGGTGCATGATTGGAAGTAAAAATTTGCCAGTTGTAAGTTTTATTTATTAAATTTAGCTCTCTAAACACACACTGTCTTAAATTATGTTTTGCTCTCCCCACAGGAGAGTCAGGGCTGGGGAAATCTACATTGGTCAAGAGCCTGTTCCTTACAGATCTTTACAAAGACAGAAAGCTTCTCAATGCTGAAGGTAAGACCTAAAGGGGTTGACAGCAATAGTAATGCAGTTAATGGTGCTGGGGGAGTTCAGGTCAAGGAATGAGGTAAATTTTACCCTGCTATTTGGGCTAATTGCCAGGAATTGGTAACATTGCTGTAGGGGATTCAATAGATGTTGCCATAGTGAATGCTTTCCAATGTGAGGTGGTACTGGGTGGTAGAAGTGATGGTGCCCTGTGCTGGATGGTTGATTAGTTCCTACTCATCCCACAATTGACATAATGGCCATTACAGAGACTTGGATGTCACAAGGGCAGGAATGCCACTGGAAGTTCCGGGGTTTAAATGTTTCTAAAGGAACAGGGAGGGATTTTGTTAGGTTATTATACTCAATCCTCATATTTTCCTCATCTTTATTTCACAGAGAGAATCAACCAGACAGTGGAGATTACAAAACACACAGTAGACATTGAAGAGAAAGGTGTCAAACTAAAGTTGACAATAGTTGATACTCCTGGATTTGGAGACGCAGTGAATAACATCCAAAGGTAATCCTATGCTATGCCATTGGTGAACTTCACACAACTATTATGGGAATGTAGAGTTCTGTTCCCAAGGAGCTGTTGATAGAAAATTGCAAAACTCAGATTGGTGGATTATTTTCCTTTAACGGGTATGCAAAGGGTTACAGAGCCAAATTAGGTTACAATAATGAATCTTCCAGGAATGAGTTGAATCATACATGAAGTACAACCAGCTGACCAGCCAACATCTGTTGTTCTGTAAAGGAATAATGTCTATAGTTGGATTCAAGCCAAAAGATTTGCATGCATGGTTAAGACATATAGAAGGATAAATTGTAAACCATCTGGACTCGCACCTTTTTGGTGGTAAAATTGGGAAGCACCAACAATTGTCAATATTACCCTGAGAAACTGATATCATCAGTGGCATTTCTGCCCGGGCATTGTGGAAGAACTAAAGCAGCTCTCAGAGAGTGTACCTTTTGTACTCTATATACTCCAGTCAAAGAAAGTCATTGGAAATGGTGTTAAGGTAAGGCATTTATGAACAGGATGAGCTCAGTTATGTGAGAAGGACAGGAAAATGGGATTAGCCATGGATGGAGAGCAGAGACAACTGGCTGAAGAAAGGGAGGATCTCATAGAGACTAAAATCTTAGGATTTTTTTTAGATGTATTAAGAGAGTCAGGGGATAAAAAGCAAATGTAAGAAAATAATGTGAGATAAAAGATCAACCAAGATTGTGTTGCTATTGTTGCTGTGTTGCTTGTTGTTCTGCTGAGCATTATGAGCATACTATGTTGGTGCCAGAGTGTGTGGCAACCCCTGCGGGCTGCCTCCAGCACATCCTTGGGTGTGTTGATTTTTGATGCAAGTTGCACATTTCACCATATTTTGCAATGTATACATGGTGAAAAAATCTGAATCTGAACCTTTTCCTGTTTCCACATAGATGATCATGTAATATTATGGCGTGAACATACCCTAAAAACGTTAAACTATTTTCCTTACTTGTGAGTATTGAGTGTCCTTCAAGCTACAGGGTGTGGTGATGGATTAATAGTTCTCTGAGCACCGATGAATTTTTCAATCATACCCGGATTTATTAAACTAGGCATCAGTACTAAGGTCAGGATTTCAAGAGGAAGGATGTCTTGCAGATATACTGTATATATAGAACTTTTATTCAGAATGTCCACTCAGCATCACAGCAGTGAAAGTTGTTCTGTTCTGCTGTCTGGAATACATCAACAGCTCAGACCCTCCGTCGTGTGTGCAGGGAAATGTGAGCTTTCACTTGCTGAATAATAAATTAACCCTCTATTTGTCTGGCAGCACTATAAAACCTATGGCTGCTCTCAACTGCTCATTTTATCTGTGTAATGTGATCCTAACACTTCCTTCACTCACTTACATGTACTGTGTAAGCTGCAGTGCAAAATAAGCATTCATTAAAGAAATTTGAAAGATTGTTCATATTTTATCAAGATCTGCATCTTATTGTTAGAGTCCAAATCCAGATTCCCCAGATTGTGCCACTCAGCTACATAGAGGACGGCTTACACTGACTAATTAATCTGTCAATCTGAATGCTCTAGCGTGTGGGTGGGGAACTGGCATATGCAGAGGAAATCCATGTGGTCAAAGGGAGAAGGTGCATACCTCACGCAAAGAGCACCAGAGTCAGGATTGAACCCTAGTCTCTGGGATTGTGAGGCTGCAGCTAAACCAATTGTACCCCCCCCCCCCCGGCTGCTGTGACTAATGAGATGAGTGGATCCCATCTGTTCTGTCAGGTGGACATGGAGAATGCGATGACAGTATGGTCTAAGTGCTGAAGAATGGGGTTAGTATGGACGGCCAGCATGGACAGTGGGCTGAAGGGTCTGCTTCTCTGACAGTTTCGCAGAAAAGCAGACAAGTTGTTGTCAGACTTCTGATAAATATTTATTAATCAATGAACAGTAGGAAATCTGATTATCATTAGTCTCCTGTTTATATTAAGAATACTTTCCACCAAATAGGCTGCTATTTTGGGTAAACGATGAGTCTAATCTTTCAACTAAAGCCATTAGAAGACACAAAAGTGCCCCAGTATTGTACAGTGAAACAGCAACAAATATTCTCCTGTTTTAGAGATGCACAACTGATAAAGTCTGAACGATAATAAAAACAAATAATAATTTAAAATGTATATTTTTATTCATAATACCAAGCACACACCACTGGTACTGACAGGGTATGGAAATCTTCAATGATTCACCAGTGATGCTCCAAGCATTTCTGAAAGACCACGTCCAGGATGTCTCAGGGACATGTACAACAATGAATTGAAATTTTGAGCCACGGGTGCCAAATATTCCAGTTTGTAGTTACTGTGCCAGCATGGATCATAATCAGGATGCATAGTCAGATTATGGTGACTGTATAGAGCACCCAACTATTTCCTGGGCCAAAGAGCTAGAGAGAGACAGGCTGAGAGGCGAATGAGTAAGATGGAGATTAGTGCACGACGTGGCTTTGGCGGAGATGACGAGGGGTGTCGTGGATATGATGAGGCTGCAACAAACCTTGAGGAAAGGTCTGTGCTCTGTTTCATAGGCTTTACTTCTGTGTCTGAGAACTGGAACAATAACAAACAGTGTTGAAAATGGGATCAACTGCATAAATGACTTGTCTCCACACTTCCAGAGGTTGTGAATCAGTCTGTAATGGATGAAGACCAAGCAAACTCAATCGCTGCTTTTGTCAAAGTCATGAGCCCACATTCCATTTGACCTCATTCTCTCCTTTTGTGACAGCTGGAAGCCCATAGCGGACTACATTGACCAACAGTTTGAGCAGTATTTCCGAGATGAGAGTGGCCTAAACCGGAAGAACATTCAGGATAACCGTGTCCACTGCTGCCTGTATTTTATCTCTCCCTACGGACACGGGTAAGAGGAAGAGTTCAAGTTCAGTTTATTGTCATTCAACTGTACGTATGTATGCGGCCACATGAAGCAATGTTCTCCAGTCCAAGGTGCACAACTCAATACATATAGCTCATACACACAACACATAAAGTAATTTTACCACTAGTAAATTAATAATCAGGTGCATTTATGATTCAAGTTTAAAAAGTAAACAGTATAACACCTCTGCTGCTTCATGCATGATGTGACCTGGGTGGTGGCAGGGAGTTCAGTAGTCTTATGGCTTGGGGGAAGAAGCTGTTTCCCATCCCAGGAGGGGGAGAGGTAAAGCTAAGAGCTGGAAAGTTGATTGGCAAAAGGGATACAAGGCTGGAGAAGGGAGAGGATCATGGGATGGGAGGCCTAGGGAGAAAGCAAGAAAGGGGGAAGGGAGCACCAGAGGAAGATCGAGAGCAGGCAGGGAGTTATTGTGAGAGGGACAGAGAGAGAAAAAAGAGGAAAAGCTAATAACTAAATAAATAATGGATGGGGTAAGAAGGGGAGGAGGGGCACTAACGGAAGTTAGAGAAGTCAATGTTCATGCCATCAGGTTGGAGGCTACCCAGACGGAATATAAGGTGATGTTCCTCCAACCTGAGTGTGGTGTCATCTTGACAGTAGAGGAGGCTGTGGATAGACATATCAAAATGGGAATGGGATGTGGAATTAAAATATGTGGCCACAGGGAGATCCTGCTTTCTCTGGCGGACTGTGTATCTGCAGGACTCTGCTGAATTTGTTCATTGTGATTGAACACGTGTCGTGTGTCTCATGGTTGTGATGGTAACAGGGTTTTGTTGAACTTTCTGCATCTGATCTTTAGTTCTTTGGGATTTTAGGGTCTTTAATTCGCTTGAGATTTCTATTAGAGACTTGAGATTTGTATTAGAGATGGTCCACTTGTGTGAATGCATTTTATGTCCATGTTGTGGGTTTGGAGGAGGGGGGGCTGGTGTTCTCTGATTAATTTATTCTGTTTTACCTTTGGGGGAAGGCTTGGATATTGGACTCAGGGTGGTTCATGGGCAAGACCAAAACATATGAGTTAAAGAGGCTATCTGCCCCGAACATCTATCACAAAAAGGATTAATATGCGAGTAAAAACGCGCTAACTTATCTTTGGACATATGTGCTCTATGAACCACTTTAAATTGAATTAGGGAATGTTTAGCACAAATAGAGGAAGTATTAACTAATTGTAAAATCTGCCCCCAATCATCCACAGAAATGGTAAGCCCCAATTCCTGTTCCCAATCTACCCTAATCTTATCAAATGGAGCTTTCCTAAATTTCATAATAATATTATAAATCATAGCCGATGCACCTTTCTGACAAGGATTGAGGTTAATTATCGAATCTAAAATATATGTAGGAGGAAGCATTGGAAAGGAAGAAAGTATAGTACTTAGGAAATTTCTAACTTGTAAATATCTAAAAAAATGTATTCTTGATAAGTTATATTTATTAGATAATTGTTCAAAAGACATAAGGGAACCATCTAAAAATAAATCCAAAAACGGTAAAATACCCTTAGTCTTCCAAGTTTGAAAAGCGCGATCCGTAAAAGAGGGAGGAAAAAATATGTTACCTAAAATAGGAATCGCTAACCCGAATTGATTAAGATCAAAAAATTTTCTGAATTGAAACCAAATGCGCAAAGCATATTTAACTATCGGGTTAGAGACCTGCTTAAGGCGTTTCGAATCAAAAGGGAGAGAGGAGCCTAAAATGGAGCCAAGTGTATAACCCTGAACAGATTGTAGTTCCAATGCTACCCATTTAGGAATAGATAGTATATCCTGATCAAGTAACCAAAATTTCATATGTCGAATATTAATAGCCCAATAATAGAATCTAAAGTTAGGTAATGCTAAACCTCCATCTCTCTTAGCTTTCTGTAAATGTATTTTACCCAGTCTCGGATTCTTATTCTGCCAAATAAATGAAGAAATTTTAGAGTCAACTTTGGAAACTTTTTGGAGAGATATTTTTAATATTATTTCTAAGGTATTAAATATAGATATCTCTCCTCACCCTATTACTGCTATCTTTGGACTACCTAAAATTTTTAGTAATCTTTCCCCTTCAGCCCGTAGAATGATTGCATTTCTTACTTTAATGGCGAAAAGATGTATTTTACAACATTGGAAAGAGCTTAATGCTCCAACTACCTTTTTTTGGTTCTCTCAGACGATTTTATGTTTGAATCTGGAGAAAATTAGAAGTAACCTTTATGATTCTTCATTTAAATTTGAACAGATTTGGGGACCTTTTATTCGATATTTTCATTTAATGTAATATATACCCTTCTTGTTTTTTTTTTCACTGTTTTTAATGGAGGTCGGGATTGAGGACGTGATTTTAAGTTTAACTCTGTTTGGTTTCAAGTTAGCCCATTGCTTTGCTTTGCTTTTAGTTAGTTGCACGGTGGGTTTTTTTTTGGGTTTTTTTTTTCTTTTTTCCATTGATATATATAAAATTTAGTATACTATTATGTTATCTTGGTTTCTTATGTTTAAATTACATTGTTTGTAGTATTTTTTTTGTATTGATACCTTCTGGAATTTTATTATATTTTAACATTGTATTAATGTTTATATGGCTTACCTTTTTGTATACTTATTCAATAAAAAGATTTGAAAAGAAAGGGTGGTTCATGGGTCCAGTTAGGTCTGGTTGATGTTTGAGACAAACTTTCAGCACATTGGCAAAGAAATCAATGGTCCTTACAGCAGAATGACACAAGAAATTTAGTTTGCATACCTTTCCATGGGCTCTGGAAGAATAGGATTGCTCCTTAAAGCAATGCAGCCATCATGCACTGCAACTGGGGAGTGATCACATCACCGCTACTCTGTGCTTAGTCTTGCAGATCAGCTTTACCCTTTGTGAATTTAACTTTTATCTGGTGTGTTTGGTCCATGGACGTGATCTGTCTTTCTCTGCTGGGAGGGATCATCTTCCCATCCTTGGTGTAATTTATTCCATCTCTTTGGGCACAGGCTGCGGCCACTGGACACCGAGTTTATGAAGGCATTACATCAGAAAGTGAATATTGTACCAGTGATTGCAAAAGCTGACTCACTTACCCCCATTGAGGTGAAGAAACTCAAAGAGAGGGTAAGAAAAGTAATTTATAATATAACAGGGTCTCAATGATAAAGAAGTAGAACATAAAATTCAGCTCCCACATGTCAAAAACACACCCTCCATGTTACTATTATAATATCCAGGGAAGTATGGCATATTATGGCCAGCAAACTATGGCATTCACAGCCTAAATTGTTTGTCAATCACAGGTTAAAAATATCATCTGTTCTTACATTTACAACATTGACTTCTACACAATAAATGAGGAAAATTCTCCACATGTGTCCTGTTCACTAAAAGCAGAACAGACTCAATCGGTCCAATTACAAACCAATCAGTATTCTTTCAGTCATCTGCAAAGAGATGGAAGGGATCATCAACAACAGTGTCAAGCAACACATGCAAACCGAGGTGCTTACCAACATCCACACTCTTCCATCCCCGCATTCATTACCTTGAAATCTCCACTCGTTTTTTATGAAACCCTTTGTGGATTCCTCGGCCACTGCCCTGTCCTCGCTGCTCAGTCTAGCACCTCTGCAATCCACTTTGTGGTTAGTACTTCTTGTTTACCAGATTCTGATATGTAGTGGTAAGCTTGTTCCTCACCCTGAACCCATACCTACACATGGTGTCAGGGCTTTCATCCTCCATGAAAAGCAGAAGCTGCTGGAAATGTTCAGTAGGTCAGGCTGCATCTATTGAGAAAGTAGCAGAAGTAACA
The DNA here is from genome assembly GCF_963921235.1 of Mobula hypostoma. NCBI lineage: Eukaryota > Metazoa > Chordata > Chondrichthyes > Myliobatiformes > Myliobatidae > Mobula > Mobula hypostoma. The sequence goes on along the minus strand of NC_086098.1, from coordinate 154,724,888 downwards.
ATATCACATGGAAAGTTCCAACAAAGGGTCCGTGATATCAAACATTAACTCTGTTTCTCTTCCCATGGATGCAGCCTGGCCTGTTGAGTATTTCCAGCATTTACTGTCCTTTTATTTCAGATTTCCAGCGTCTCCAGTTCTTTTGATTTTTCTCCACCCATCATGCTGAATGAGTCAGGGATTTTTATTCTATATTCCCAATTTTTTTCCATCTTGTCCTGTTTTGATCAACATCCTTGAACAACCTCTCTGATCACCCCTTCGCTCTTTTGCTTAATTCTCTATTTTTGTCCTGACTCTTAATCTGTCATGTTTGAAATTCATTGTCTTGTCACGTCAAACATCCTTGTTGTTATTGTCAACCTGAACAAGTTCCCAGTCAGTTCTACTTCTCTATTAACTTCATTATGTTCTTCCCTGTTCCAATGTAGATCAGAGATGAAATTGACCAGTACGGAATTAAAATATATCAATTTCCAGAGTGTGACTCAGATGAAGACGATGAGTTTAAAAAGCAAGATAAGGAACTAAAGGTAAGATGAAATTCCAAGAATGTGAGATGTAAGAAAAATGAAGGGGGCAGAAAAGGAGGTCCTTTTAGAAAGAATCAGGATATAGATGCATTAACAGCAGGTCTCGGGGAAGGGAAATGTTGCAACAAAGAATATGCTAGAGGAATATAGGAGTGTGAGCAGCATCAGAGGAGAGAAAGGAATTGTTGACATTTTGGGTCAAAATAACAATTCCTTCTCCCCACCCACGGGCACTGATGCTTCTCAACATGCTGAGTTCCTCCAGAAGATTGTTGGATGCTCCAGATTCCAGCAGCTGCAGGCTTGTGTGTCTTGCAGAGGAATGTTGCAATGAGTAGGTGCTACTGCAAAGCTAACTCCAGCCCTAATGGAAGAGCTCTGATTCAAGTCTTGTCTGGAGAAAGGGAGGTTTCCCAATTCAGTCTTCCCAGAGCTTAATAAGGACCTCAGTCCCAGCCTTCATTAGATTTGCCTGGGCCTAGGATGCAAACTACTGTTAGGGTCTTGCCATAATGTAGTGTTCTAAGAGCCACAAGGATTACAGCATTGCAAGGAATTTACCAAATTAGGAAGGAAATTTGTTTCTTCTGGAAAAACAGATAATTGAGCTGATCGTTATTGGTAGAAGTAAAGTTCTGTGAGAAATTCCATAATTACGGCCCAGATTGCCAATAAACCCAGGAACATCTTCCTTGATTTCTTCCCTGTTCTAGCTATATTTATTAATTGATTCCATATTGGGAGAAATTAGGACAAGTCAGTCCATGGAATAAGACTTTATTACACTGGTGCTGGTCCTATATCATGATAGTATCTTTCAGTAGGGAGTTCTACTGCACTTCATTCACCTTTCATTTTTATCATTCATATTTAATGCAATATCCTGCATCTTCTTGATTGTAGGAGAGCATTCCATTTGCAGTTATCGGCAGCAATACAGTGGTGGAGGCTCGAGGTCAGAGGGTCCGTGGGCGACTGTATCCCTGGGGCATTGTAGAAGGTGAGCAGGTTCTGGGGGCAGAAGGGGAGCCAGTCTAACCCTGGCCCTGGTCCAAAGTGGCTAGGAGATATTGGCATTTAAATCACTCAGGAGAGGAGCAAATGCCCTACTTTCTCCTTAAGCAGAATTTTGTGCAAACATAATGTCTGTTCTGAAACTTAAAGAAAATATAGATGACAAAATAATGGTGTGTAAATGTAAACTAAAGGGCATTTTTAGTGGATCTGGTACCATTATCCATAAGAAAATTGCCTGATACTGAACAAAGATAAAAAAAATTATAGTATCTCATATTAATTCCCACTCATCTTACTTTGTTTAAGGCAACAATCTGGATGGTATCAATAACCTTTATACAAATTTGCTTGGAAAAGGAACAAACCATTCACTTTACTGATATTCAATAATCCAAGCTCATGTGTGGATGAATTTCAGATACCATTCCCATGAAATAACCCATTGACACCGTATAAACAATTGCACATTAGCATCGACATATTTGGTAACTAAAAGATTGATGTGCCTGGAGAACTACAGTGTAACTTGACAGCAGCACTTCTGGCACAAGGGGGAAAATATCAAAGAAAAGCAACAAAATCAGTTCGCCATGGCAGATATAATATTTGCTTTACCTCACAAAATGGGAACAGATAAAAAAGGGGAATGCATACAGTATGTTGATCTAATACCATCAATATCCAAATCTGGGGCGTGAAGAAGGGAATGATAATAAGTGGAAGAGTTACGGACAAGTTCCCATTTGTATCATTTAGAGGCAAAGTTTAGAATTATTGGGTAGTGTATAGTGCCCATAAAAAGTACACACCCCTCCTTGGAAGTATTCATGTTTTATTGTTTCACAGCATTGAATCATAGTGGATTTGATTTGGTTTTTTTCCGTACTGATCAACAGAAAAGACTTTGTGTCAAAGTGAAAACAAGTTTCTACATATTGGTTTTAATTTATTACAATTATTAAACAAAATAACTGACTGCATAATTACTCACTTCCTTCAGGACAGTGTTTAGTAGATGCACCTTTGGCAGCAATTACAGCCTTGAGTCTGTGTGGATAGGTCTCCATCAGCTTTGCATATCTGCAATTCTTCCCCATTCTCTTTACAAAACCACCCAAACTGTCAGATTGCATAGGGATTATGAGTGAACAGCCTTTTTCAAGTCCAGCCACCAATTCTCAATTGGATTGAGGTCTGGACTCTGACTTGGCCACTCCAGGACATTAACTTCGTTGTTTTTAAGCCATTCCTGTGTACCTTTGGCTCTATGCTTGGGGTCATTGTCTTGCGGGAAAACAAGTTTTTTCCCAAGTCATAGTTCTCTTACAGACTGCATCAGGTTTCCCTCCAAGATTTCCCTGTATTTTGCTGCATTCATTTTACCCTCTACCTTCACAAGCTTTCCTGACTCTGCTGCAGTGAAGCATTCCCACAGCATGATGCAGCCACCACCATGCTTCACGTTAGGGATGGTGTGTTTTTGGTGAAGTGCAATGCTTGGCTTACCCCAAACATAGTGTTTAGTCTGATGGCCAGAAGCTCAGTTTTGGCTTGAGCAGACCGTAGAACCATCTTCCAGCTGACTTCAGTCTCCCACATGCCTCTGGCAAACTCTAGCTGAGATTTCATGTGTTTTTTTCCCAACAGTGGCTTTCTCTTTGCCACTCTCCCATAAAGCTGCAACTGGTGAAGCATCCAGGCTACAGTTGTTGTATGTGCAGTCTGTCCCATCGCAGCAACTAAAGCTCGTAACTCCTCTGGAGTTGTCATAGATCTCTTGGTGACCTCCATCACTCGTCCCCGTCTTGCACAGTCACTCAGTTTTTGAGGATGGTCTGCTCTAGGCAGATTTACAGCTGTGACATATTCTTTCCATTTCTTGATGACTCACTTAACTGTACTCCAAAGGATATTCAGTGACTTGGAAATTTTCTTGTATTCATCTCCTGACTTGTGCTTTTCAATAACCTTTTCATGGAGTTGTTTGGAGTGTTCTTTTGTCTTCATGGTGTAGTTTTTACCAGGATACTGACTCACCAGCAGTTGGACCTTCCAGACACAGGTGTATTTTTAATACAATCAATTGAAACACCCTGACTGCACACAGGTGATCTCCATTTAACTAATTATGTAATGTGTAAAACTAGTTGGCTGCACCAGTGATGATTTGGTGTGTCATAATGAAAGGGGTGAATACTTATGCAATCAATTATTTAGTGTTTTATATTTGTAATTAATTTAGATCAGTTTGTAGAGATCTGTATTCACTTTGACATGAAAGTCTTTTTCTGCTGATCAGTGTCAAGAAAAGCCAAATTAAATCCACTCTGATTCAATGTTGCAAAAACAATAAAACATGGAAACTTCCGGGGGGTGGTGGTGTGGGGGGGTGGGTGAATACTTTGCATAGGCACTGTAGTTCAAGGAACTGCAACTGGGTGTGCATGAGATTGAACAGGATAAGTTAAAGGTCAAAGTACAATTTTCACCTTGGACACACAATGCAAATTGCACCCAAACCTGCATCCATTCAGAGGAATGTTATTTTTTAACTTTCCAGTCATACATATATCACAAAATGCAAAACCTGCCGTGAACCAATGATATTGTGCAGTGTTTTAAATACTAATTAATTATTACTTTTGAATTGGTATTGATATTTATATTTTGCAAAGCATATTCCTTGAAATGTTTAAATATCTCAATAGTACTGTTAGATAACTACTGCTGAAGTTGTTATCACACTCAGAAGTCGCACACATTTTAGCACAGTGTCAATGCAACATTCATGATAAAGTAATTCTAAGTTATGACTCATGAAAAAAGTTTTAGATGATTTGCGATTTGAAGGGAAAGAGTGGTTAATTGCACAGCATTTTCAAGGATTGTTCAAGTTTGCCTTTCAGTGCCATACTTCCCTTATAAGCTAATTTAACTGTTGGAGCTTAAGAATATAAAAAGTGGAAGCTGCAGCTCCACTACTCAGTGTCAGCATGTCAAAAGTATAAATGCTGATACTTTGGGGTTACCTTCTATCTTCCACCAGTCAGAAGCAACTTAATATAGTAGCAATATCTAAAATCTGACATGCAAAATGCTAAAAATGAAATTCACTATGCAAAATAAAAGGCAATAAGGCAATGTTGAAGGGCAATAGCTCTTCAATGCTATATTTCCTGTTGACCATTTTTCAGAGTCATTGGTGGGATTGTCTACCAGGCATTTCATAACATTGAATAATTTTTGCTGAGTCTTTGGCTTTGTTCAGCGTTATGCTGCCTCTGAGGCAGCATTAATAATGTTTGAGCTCCAATTTGCCAGCGTGGCTTGACCCATAGCTCTATAATTTCAGTTGACATGCATTAAAGTATTTAAGTCCAGTACATGGGTCAGCTTTCCTTGAGTGAAAACCCATAAAGCTCTCCTCTATGGCTTTGTAAAGTGATAGAAAGTGTGCTCCTGCTGCATTAATCACCTTGCAGATCCTCCCATTACTTGATCTGAGTGTAAAACAAATTGAAAACCTATCATTTGTTTGGGAATAGAGCAATAATTTTTGGTTCCTTGTTTATGGTACATATAGTGGAGAACCAGGCACACTGTGACTTCGTCAAACTGCGGAACATGCTGATCCGAACACATATGCAAGACCTGAAGGATGTGACCTGGGACATACACTATGAGAACTTCAGAGCTAGATGCATCCAGGAAATGACCAGGTTTTTGTTTCATTCTCTCTTGCATTCATCTTCCCATCTGGGAACTAACTCTGTCAGGGAACTAAGGTTTGTCCTTCTGATTGGTGCTACTGCAGGAACAGTGGTCTCTTTTCCACTAGTGACAGCACAGAAACTATTCACCAGCCTGGTTCTTGTGTTGGCTTTCTATCTTAAAGTGAAATTCAACGGATTACAGTTAAATGAGACATATGGGACCAGTACATTTTGGCTCAATTAATTGGCAGCCGCATTAGCTGAAATTTCATGGAAATAGTTAAAAAGGTATAGAAAAGACAAAATGAGTAACAAATTGTGTACTCAAATGAAATGTAGAATTAATTAGAACACTACCAATACTACTGAAGTACTATAAAAATATTATTTCCTAATACTTGTTAATGGAGGAATTCATCCACGTTGCTTTCTTTTGACTGTAAATGAACAGCACAGCCACCTAGTGCAGAAAACAGACTGCCTTCACATACTGCAGTTGATGATTGCATCCTCCAAATCTTCATTATCATTGTAACATTTGAGATGATTGTCAAATCTTGAAATCCTTCATAGTTTCTAACATTACCGGCATCTCCAAGCCTGAATGCTTGAAACTGCAATGAGCAAAATAATTCTGAATTGTCTTACTGCTTATTTCTTATTGACTGTCAGTGACAAAGATTACTGCTTTTTGAATATACACACACACACACACACACACACACAACACACACAACTGCTGCCATTTAAAAACTGTTCACTTGAAACATGGTGTTGTGTTGGAGTGTGTAACAGCCATGCAAGGACACATGACTAATGCTAGCTAGAAACTGTTAGGTAATAGTTTTCTGCCCCAATTAAGTGGCATAGTGTCCCAAATAAATGAAGGGAACCCTGGCTATTTTCTCAATTAGTGAATGTTCTTTGAGAGTTGTCCCAAATAAGCAGCTGCCCCTTTTAAGCGTGGCCCATTTAAGTTTAATCCATTGTAAGTACAAATTTCATCATGCTGACATTAGTTACATTTGATGCATTTTATTAGTCTTAGTCTTATCATGGGCAGTGACCCAAATGCAACTCATCATAATTTGTCACATTCCTGCTTTAACTTCACTAGGCATTGACAAGAGCAATGGGAAAACCTGCATCATAATTCACCTTTTAATTGAAAATATATCAAATTATATTTTGCATGGATGAGATGCCATAGATACTGCATCAGCTACATCATGTGGCTCATGCCTTAAACAGACACGTGGTTTTTCAACAAAAATAACATTCTTAGGCATTGAGTGGGTGGAATTTCCAGTAATGTCTGTATCAGTCAATTAACTCATTTCTTTGAATTTCCACCACTTGTTTGCAAAGAAGTTCAGAGAACTTTTTGTAAGAACTCCTCTCATGGTTTCCCAGATAATTGAAAAGACCAATGAGCGGCCCTGAAGTTCTTTTGCAATATGGGTGGGATCTATACAACCCTTCATGTTAAACTGGTGACACTTTTTTTTGGGAGTTTCATTTAGTTCCTATTGATATCATGGAAGTGTAGACTTCAAAGATCAGAGATTTTTCTGTTATTTCCAGTGAGACATAATAAAATTGAAAAGCAAGCTAATAAAAGCCACTGAATTTTCCTTACTTTTATTTATACAGTAAATTGACCCAGGAAAACCGAGCAGAAAGTCCTCTCCCCATACTACCAGTGCCAACTCCAGATGCAGAGACAGAGAAACTGATCAAAATGAAGGATGAAGAGGTGAGTGTCTGACATGCAAAGTTCAGATCATGTAGCTGAATAGTCTATGAAAGTGTGAAGTCTATTTCCAGTAGCCATCTATGACCATCAAGAATGACTGTGACCAGTATTTGATTTTGTTTGTAATAGAGATGACAGGAAGTAATCATTTGTTAATCAATCCATGAGACTTTGCCATGAGTACCATGATTATGGATTCACCAACAATGGGCAGTACCATTCGAATGGAATGATAGTGAAATTTTGTTCCTTCCTGGCATGAATTCATCCTCAGTGCCCTGAGTAGTGGGGTCTTGTAATGACTATTTGTCTGGCCGTAAGAAACTGCTGTTTCTACTTTCTGCTGGAAATGATTCTTGCCCATTAAAGAATATAAGTTTGATTTTGGTATTGGTATCAAATTTGATTTTGGTATAGGTATTGGTTTGTTATTGTCACATGTACTGCAATATAATGAAAAGCTTTTTTTCATGGGCCATCCAGACAGATAAATTGAATCATCAAGCTGTGTAAAACTTGATTTAGGCTGCACTTGGAATATGTGTTCAGTTCTGGTCACCCCATTACAGAAAGGATATGGAGACTTTGGAGAGGTTTCAGAAATGGGTCACCAGGATGCTGCCTGGATGAGAGGGTATTAGCTATTATGAGAGCTATGCATAGGGTGTTCAGTCAGAATATTTTCCTAATGTTAGAGATGTTGAATACAGGAGGGCATAGCTTTAAGGTGAGCTTTAAAGGGCCGTCACAGAAGGAGTGATAAGAGTCTGGAATGTAATGCTGAGGTGATGGTGGAACCGGTTGACAGTGGACCAAACAACCTGCCTATTGCTGTACTGCTCTATGTTTGCACACGGTGGTTGAGGTTTTTCAACAGGCACCAGAATATGGAGGGATATGGATCATGTGCAGGCAGAAGGGATTAATTAACTTTGGTATCGTACTCGGCATCACCATCATGGGCCGAAGGGATGTAATTCACTATGACCGACGTTCAAACTTCCCTGCTTAGTGCTGGCTGCAGGACAGTGCTTGAACGTTTCCAGAACTTTACACAAATGCGGAAGTCCCAAAATCAATGGGTGAGCTCCACCAGCCATTTTCCCTAGCAGCCTGTCCTCCGTTGACTCTGAGATCTCACATCATTTGCAGAGGGGGCACGTGGAAATCTGCTCAGAGATCAGGTGTAGATCACATTTGTTCTATATTCTAAAAGGTAAAAATCAGACAGATTTGATAATATCACGTTGATGCACATACCAACTTTAAAATTTGGGTAGCAAGTAAAGTATTACTCTTTGTTCTCTGACTTGACAACAGAACCAAGTTGTGACTAAGGAACCTGCATGTCATAGATAAGAGATAATTCCTCATATCATCATCTAGTCCTCATAGAAAGTAAATAACATTTAAGGGCCAGGTTGATCTTGGAGTAGGTTAAAAGGTTGGCACAACACCAAGGGCGGAAGGTCCTGAACTGTGCTGTGCTGTAGTATGTTCATATAACATGCATTTTTATCTACTCAGCTATCTTGGATGTTTCATTTTCTGACTATCACTGTTCTCAAGCCCTGGGCTCTCATTATCCCAGTGTAAGGAATGCGTGGATGCTGAATTAGCGTGCAGTGGTCAATGATGGAGAAAGCATTACTCCTATTTGTCACTAATGTGCAGCAGCACCCAATGCAGCTCAGTAATTGTATCTTCCTTTCTGCAGCTCCGGCGAATGCAGGAAATGTTGCAAAGAATGCAACAGCAAATGCAAGACCAGTGACCGATGGACTAAAACTGAGCAAAGAACAAACACTCACCTCTTCAGCCAAATCCGATGGGAATGAGGAAGGTGACACCAGGCACAGGGCAAGCCCTGGGGAACTGCACTGTACAGAATGTGTCGTGCGTTTCCTGTTATACTCTAGAGACAGCTTAAGGGTCACCTTGTGTCTGACCTACCCTGTATGGTGCCACCATGTAATTTACATATCCTGCTTGTTTGTTTGGGTTTGTATTTAATATCTTGTCAGTACAATTTAAGAACATTCAGAGGCATATCTACGTCAGAATGCTTATGTGGAAAATACTCTTTACTAATAAATGTTTTCAAATGTGTCTCACTTCAGGCAGTGGGCTTTTATTAAAGGCGAGGGGCACATGAGCATTTTGTACACGTTGACAAACTCGGGGGAAAGGCAAAGATTATAGCTTGCATTTTTCTCTGCCATTTGCCCAAAGTTCTGCCTGGTTTACAACAGGAGACTGGAAAAACTCGTGGACATTCCAGGACCAAATCGCACAAAGCGCTGATCAGCCTGAAAGCCTGTCCTTCAACTTCATCATTAGAAAATAAAAAAATTTAACTCCGTGTCACTTACCAGCACCATCCCATATCCCTTGGTTCTTTAAAGTTTGAGAAATGAACAAGCTTGGTAACGAGAACCTTTGGTTTGCCTTCCATCGTATATAATACCATAAGACATAGGAGCAGAAGTAGGCTATTTGGCCCAGAAGGTCTGTTCCACCATTCCATCCTGGCTGATTTATTATCCCTCTCAACCCCGTTCAGCTGCCTTCTCCCCATAACATTTCACACCCTTACTAATCAACATATCAACCTCTAATTTAAAGATACCAAATGACTCGGCCTCCACAGCCATCTATTGTAATAAATTCCACAGATCATCATCTTCTGCTTAAAGAAGTTCCTCATCATCTCTGTTCTAAAGGGATGTGCCTTTATTCTGAGATGGCGCTCTCTGGTCCTAGACACCCCACCACAGCAAACATTCTCTCCCTATTATCCACTTTATCTAGGCCTTTCAATATTCAATAGTTTTCACTGAGATACCCCCTCATTCTTCTAAACTCTAGCACGTATGGACGCAGAGCCATCAGACGGTTCTCATTTGTTAACCCTTTCATTGCTGCATCATTCTCATAAACCTCCTCTGGACCCTCTCCAATGTCAGCACATCTTTTCTTAGATAAGGGGCCCAAAACTATCAGACTGACCAATGCTTTACAAAACCTTAGCATCACGTCTTTGTTTTTATATTCTAGTCCTCTCGAAATGAATACTAACATTGCATTTGCCTTCTTTGACACCCATTCAACATGCAAGTTAACCTTTAGGGAATACTGCATAAGGACTCCCAAGTGCCTTTGCGCCTCTGATTTCTGAATTTTCTCCCAGTTTAGAAAATAGTCTAGGCCTGTATTCCTTCTAGCGAAGTGCATGACCATACACTTCCCTACATTCTATCTGCTACTTCTTTGCTCATCTCCTAATCTGTCCAAGTCCTTCAGCAAACTCCCCACTTCCTCAAAACACCTTGCCCCTCCACCTACTTTTTGTATAAAGATTCTCACAGAAATGTTTTGTGTCATGTCAAAGAATGATTAATTCTTTTCCATGGCTTTTTTCCTGGCTTCTGACTTCTGAAACACTTATTCAAACAAATCCAGTTGGCGCTTCAAAGGACACAAAATTGTTGTTGGATGTCCATATAATAAATTGTTGTCCCTATCCAAACCTTGAGGTGCACATAGTTGTTGCTTTAGCATTTGTTTGTGTTATATGAGGCTGAGCTGCAAGCCTGACTCTCAACCTAGCATGGATGGAAAGCATGCAAGGAGCCAGACAGATCTGAACTGGATACAATTCACCTCGAAGTCTGGTGAGGATGCCAGTACACCACTGGCCAGCCTAGACAATAGAGAAAATTCAGTTAATATATTTTATCCAACTTCACTCAATTCAATTTATTTCAATGAGGCAAAATGTCAGAGGCAGAGTCTAACTTGTACACATTGCCGTATCACACATCTAGCATATGTAATAATCCAAATTTCTACACAAATCTTGTTCCAATTCCAGAACCCTTCTCCAGGTGGAAGTGGTTATAAGTGTCAGTTTGTTCCATTTCTTGAGTGCCTTGGAAAAAGGTCTGCACAGATTCACTAGAATTGTGAGATCATTGAAAGATGGAACAGATCCCAGCATGAATGGCCTTCTCTTGTTCCTCTGTTTATACCAAGTATGGTTAAAAAGGAAAAGGAATTTCACCCACTTAACATATTTCAGATGCACATCCAATTAAACACTTTTAAGGTTGTACTGTAGGAAAACACAACAGGTATCACATGGCTCCACATAAAGCAAAGAGATTAATGTCCTATGGTTTAACACAGTGATGCTGCCAAGGTCTCAATATTGTGCTGAACAGCAGGAAAATTCCCTGTCCTTTGGATCTTCTATGCCCATTTTCAGAAGGAAATCCTGTTTTAAAGTTTAAGCTTTTCTCAGCTTATACATTTTGTGTATTTTGATTCTACAATTAAAGACTGGGTTGACGTGTTCAGAGGCTGAAGATTTTGATGCTCCTGAATTCGAACTGAGTTCACCTTCAGTTTTTCTATAACCATTTAGTATCTGTATATCCATAACAGGGCATTCTTATTTGTAACGTGCTGCTGATTTTGCTGTAGATTTCAAAAGAAGGTGTATTGTAAAAAAGTCCAATCAAGTTCTAATTTGGAAGAGTTTGGCACAGTGTGCCTACCAATGGTATCTTTGAGGTATTTCCAACCAAGCCAAGACTCTGTGGATTGATCCTGATGAGCAGTTCAATTGATATGACTTTATATAAATTATAACGCAAAAGATGATAAACAAATTTGTTAATACTGGATGCAAAAATTGCACTTTTTACTCAGTGAAGAGCACTAGTCATTGTCAGAAAGGTTTCCTGTGTTTTTAAAATTTATTTCATCTTTCAGTAACAGGATGTGTTTGTGAATGTGCTCTGTGCTATAAACCCCCATAGAGACAATGTACATAGCTTTACTTTCATTATTTAATGTAGATTCAATATATTTCCAAAAAGACTACCGTACCACCCAGAATAAATTAGAATCTTGATTTTGTGTAGCATAGGAATTCCAAATACATTGTCAACCATTATATTGATTATCAATAATTTTCACTATAAGACTTCACAAAAAGTGTAGACTTGTATTTGATTAAATGGATTGAAATTTTATCCCCAACTGTAACCCTTAACTTCTGTATTCAAAATGTTGTCCTTATTCTAGTAATTGGTGTGTTTTAGGGACAGCAAGGAAAGTGACAACTGCTGTCAAGCTTTGCAAAGTCTTAAAATCTATTAGAAACACTTGCTTGTCATGTCAAGCTCCAGGAGGGTGATGAGATAAAATTGATGAAAAAAAACTGCCAACTCATCTATGCTGCTGCACTGTCTGGCTGTCCTTTTGCAGTCAGCATTCAGCTTTTGCATTTACGCCACTTTTGAAATAAAGGGAAAAGATTATGTGCCAAGTATGTTGCAGGTGAGAAAAATGAAGGAACTGACTGTTTCAATACAGAAAATAATAGAATTACTACAAGAGCTAAAAAAAAAAGAAATAAGAGCAACTGTTGTTTTAATGTTGATTTTCAGAATCCATAGACTTTGATAAGAAGTTAAGCAGATGGCACTGAAATGAGTCAGAATCCCAGACAGTATACATATACTATATATCAAAAATCATTTTCTAATTTAGCATGGGCAAAGGAGGCAAGTTCAAAGAAAGATCCAAGCTGTATTAAGAATACTGTATAACAAAGCAAGATATCAGAACTTAGTTATAAAAGAATGTTGACTTCAGGAAACAACTTTATCGCTCGACCCCGAATGCATAAGATTTGCATTATAATTTAGGATTTTGCAATTCTTTTTGCATTCACATTTAAAAAAATCCTTGAGATTGAATGTGTATAATTCAAAACTTGTACATAAAAATATAATACATATGCAGTAGTGTAGTCAGTGTTAACAATTTTCCTATAGTTATTTTCAGCCAGGAATAAATGAAACACCAGTAATTCCTTATGAATCTCCAGGAAAATACTGTATCTTTAGAAAGTGGGTGAAAACAAAAAGTGAGTATGTTTATACTTCAATGAAGTATGGCAGTTCCAGAGTGATTTTTACAAACACATATGAGAATTGAATCACCCATAATATAAGAAATTATACTTTACGAGGGGTGATTGATAAATTTGTGCCCTAAGGTAGAAGGAGTCAATTTTAGAAAACCCAGCACATTTATTTTTCAACATAGTCCCCTCCTACATGTACACACTTAGTCCAGCGGTCGTGGAGCATACGGATCCCTTCTTTGTAGAAGTGGTCCACAGCAGGGGTGATTGATAAGTTCGTGGCCTAAGGTAGAAGGAGATAAGTTATTAACTTCAAACTTTCTGCATTTATCACTGAGTGTTGAACTGCACATGCATGTAACAAAAGTGTCTTGGATCTCCAGGTGGTCCACAGCAGGGGTGATTGATAAGTTCTTGGTCTAAGGTAGAAGGAGATGAGTCATACAGCTCTCATTACATGCACATGCAGTTCACCTCTTTGAGTGAAAATGCAGAAAGTCTGAAGTTTCTCCTCATCTCCTTCTACCTTAGGCCACAAACTTATCAATCACCCCTGCTGTGGACCACTTTCTGGAGGTCCAAGACGCCAACTTCTACAAAGAAGGGATCCATATGCTCCATGACCACTGGACTAAGTGTGTAAATGTAGAAAAAATAGATGTGCTAGGTTTTCTAAAATTGACTCCTCTACCTTACGCCACAAATTTATCAATCACCCCTCGTGTAAGTATTTCTACTTAATGAGCGGTTTTAGTTTATCCATAGCTGTGTGATGCTTGGAGAAAAACATTCAATGCAATGGAAACTGCAAAAATTGCAAACTCATCTGTTTGGGAGATTTCCTTGTGGTTTTTGGAGGATCTCTGTTTTCCCAGAAGATTGGGAGGATTCCTGGAGGATGCCTTCGGATAGATAGTCAGAGTCATGGAGAGAGAACACTAAAATGGTCTGTTTGACCTGCTGACAATTAAGCACTATTTCCACTGTAACATTTTATTCTCCCCACTTTCGCAACAACTCCTACCACTCATCTACACACTAGTGCAATTTACAAAACTCATTTAACCTACCTCTCTGTGTATGTTTGAGAGTGGGAGAAAACCAGAACACCTGGAGGAGCCCATAGAGTTAGGGAGAACATGCAAACTTCATGCAGATGGCACCTGAGATTGGTACTGTACCCAGGTCACCAGAGCTGTGATTGGCAGCTCCGCCATTGTGCCGCCCAAGGAACTTCTAAGGAAACTGAGTAAATGAGCAAGATGCACAGTAACTGACATCAAATGAGTGTTCAATGATGTAATCTTTCTCTCTCTCTGTTGAACTCCATTGAAGAACATTTGGCTGAGTTCAATGACTTTGGAACTGGAATCGGTTTACTAAAGCTTGCCTTGCAGATCAATTCATTGCATGATGTATTCAGATGGTACAAGGTAAAACAATGCAGGATAGTGTGACACCTGCAGTGAAATTATTAGTGCATGTATACAATAAGGTGCAAGGTCATAACAAGGTAGATGGTGAGGCCAAGTCCATCTTATTGAACTAGGGAACTATTCAATAGTCTTATAACAGTGGGATAGAAGTTGTCCAGAAACCTGGCTTATGTATCTTCTGCCCGATAGGAGAGCTCTAAGGTAGGTGGGGTTTTTGATTACGTTGGCAGCTTTACTGAGGTAGCAAAAAGTATAGACAAAGTCCATGGAGGGAAGGTTGTTTTTTGTGATGTGCTGGGCTGTGTTGACAAGCACATGTCAAAATTCTTTCCCCACTTAATGCCTTAAAGAGGTTGGTGAGCTTTATTTGCCATGGCATCTAGTTCGTTGGACCAGTTCAGTCTATGGTGATGTTCACTCCCAGGAACTTCAAGCTTTCAACTCCCAGTGTCAGTAGCATTGATGTAGACAGGAGTATGTGGTTTCAGGTGCATTGGAGGCTCTTGGAGTAGGTGGTGAAATACCAGTCCCTTTCTGTTTGAAAAGTAATAGAAAAATGTGTTTAGCTCATGAGTAAGGGATGTGCTGCTGCCAGTGATGCTCTCCAACTTTATTCCATAGCCCATTATAGCATGCCACAAATGACGGATGGTCTGGGATTAATTTTGGATTAGTATAATCTCTTAGCATCTCTGATAGCTCTGTGGAGGTTGTATCTCAATTTCTTGAAAAGGTCAGGGTCACCTGATTTGACTGCTGAAGTCCTACCCTTTAGTAGGGAGTGGATATCCCTCATCAATCTTGATTTCTGGTTTGGGGACACCCATGTTATGCTCTTATGCCACACAGTTCTCAACATACTTGCTGATAATGTTTGTGCAGGTGGAGATATACGCATTTGGGCTGACAGCTGAGTCTAAACATTAACCAGTCTGCTGGCTTCATGTAGAAGTTCATCTGTTTCCTCAGATCACCAGTGTATGACTTTCTGTAATGGATTCACCTGTTTCTACTGCTGTTCGTATGCAGGGACTAGGAGAACAGCTTGGTGGTCAGATTTACCAAAGAGTGGATAAAGGAATGGGGTGGGGGTTGGAATGGAATGGTCGGGTGTGACTTGGTAGGCATCTTTGATGGTTGTATGGCAACCATCAAGGGGTGTTTGGGATCCCGGTGGGACAGGAGAGGTGCTGGTAGCATTTCCTTAACACACTTTTGAAGTTGGCCTGGTTGAAATCATCTGCAATGATGAAGAGGGCCCCATGGTATTCTGCTTCTGTGCTGTTAACCACAGAGTATAGTTGAGCGTAGGCTTCACATTCATGTGTGGTAGGCAGCAATAGTGAAGGTGGGCAGGTTAGCTGAAGTGAACTCCAATGTGAGTAGACCTGAGGAGAGCTAAGGTACCGGTGACCCCTGTTTCCATCCAGGGGGTCAGGGTGGACATGGTGGAGGATTACAACTACCTGGGGATGCGAATTGACAATAAACTGGACTGGTCAAAGAACACTGAGGCTGTCTATAAGGAGGGTCAGAGCCGTCTCTACTTCCTGAGGAGACTGAGGTCCTTTAATATCTGCCGGACGATGCTGAGGATGTTCTATGAGTCTGTGGTGGCCAGTGCTATCATGTTTGCTGTTGTGTGCTGGGGCAGTAGGCTGAGGGTAGCAGACACCAACAGAATCAACAAACTCATTCGTAAGGCCAGTGATGTTATGGGGATAGGACTGGACTCTCTGACGGTGGGGTCTGAAGAGAGGATGCTGTCCAAGTTGCGTGCCATCTTGGACAATGTCTCCCATCCACTACATAATGTACTGGTTGGGCACAGGAGTACATTCAGCCCGAGACTCATTCCACCAAGATGCAACACAGAGCGTCATAGGAAGTCATTCCTGCCTGTGGCCGTCAAACTTTACAACTCCTCCCTTGGAGGGTCAGACACCCTCAGCCAATAGGCCGGTCCTGGACTTATTTCCTGGCATAATTTACATATTACTATTTAACTATTTATGGTGTTATTACTATTTATTATTTGTGGTGCAACTGTAATGAAAACCAATTTCCCCTGGGATCAATAAAGTATGACTATGACTATGTAACGGTTGGATATTCCAATCTGGGTGAGCAGAAGTTCTGCAGAACCGTCATGTCCAAGCACCATGAGGTGCTGATTAAGAAGGCACCCCCCCAGCTCTAACTTTGCCTCAGAACACCAAATGAATTGTGAGGGGCTTGGTTTGTACCACACAGTTAAGTGTGCCATGTTTCCGTGAAACAGAGCATACAGCAGTTGCTCAGGTCTCTCTTGGTAGGTCAGTTTTGTCCTTTGTTCACCAAGTTTGTTCAAGGCTAGAAAGGGGGTCTTGAACCCACGCTGTTTTGGTTTTTACCTGCAGGCCAGCCCTCTTACCACACTTCCGAGGTAAGAGGCTGCATGTGGTAGGTCCTGGAAAACCTGAAGTGGAATCGCATGGACTGGAATGCTAATGATCGCTTAAGGGCAGACTTGGAAGACCTGGAGTGGATTCCTTTGGAATGGATGGAAAGTTGTTGTTCCCATATTGGTCTTAGGGGTCTGCTGAATGATGAGCGGGTTTCCCTGGTAGGTGAGTGGGAATTTAGGGGAGACTTGGACCAGGGTGTTCCCTAGAGTAAGGCTTCAGATTGGAGAGGCATCGGCATCAAACCTCAGTGTCAGGTGTTCCCACAGCCCCGGCCAGGCCATGCATTGGGTCGGGCCTTGTGCCCCAGCTCTTCTCCACCATTTAAAAAAAAATTATTTACTAAGTGCAATTGTGAACAATAGCCAGATCAGAAATGCTGTTCAAGTCAACTAGTTCCCAAGTAGAACTCTGATAGGCCAATCAGATGGTTCAATGCTGCTCAGCAATAGAACACAAAAAAAAATCATATGTACAATTAAGAAACATTAAAAAATAGTAGAAATACTGGAGTCATGATGATCATGATGAGGACCATC
This sequence comes from Mobula hypostoma, assembly GCF_963921235.1. Classification (NCBI taxonomy): domain Eukaryota; kingdom Metazoa; phylum Chordata; class Chondrichthyes; order Myliobatiformes; family Myliobatidae; genus Mobula; species Mobula hypostoma. Next base: position 154,707,512 of record NC_086098.1, on the reverse strand, counting down.
GCCGGTCCTTGCTTTGGGTGGCAGTACTATCAGTAATACCTACATGTTTCAGAGAACATAAGAATTAAACTGATTTGATGCAAGATCTGTGAAAACATTAAATTAATGGAAAGCAAATATAAACGGAGCCAGAAATAACGGTCCAACTTTAAGTACAGCGCACAGGTAGACACAGTGACACAGTGGTGTGATGACGTATTCCATTCACATCCTTCGTACATATAACCATAATTAATTATTTAAACAACAAAGGGTGCTTAATCAATGTATTTACGATATTATTCAAATATTACTGTTATATTAAATACACAACACTCCCTGCGTAGCTATAATCACTAACTCAATATAGTAATCACAAAATAATCTGCAGACGCTGGGGTCATATAGCATGTTTCTCAACTTACATACACATGGTATACAGTATATACAGTATGCTATATAATACAGCTGCTATATAGACATACACAGCATAGTAAATTTTAAATTGTCCCATTCAGGCTTAAAGATTTAATTGCTGTAGAGGATTTTTTACTCTTGTGGGATGATGTTTTTCCTGACCAGGTGTTCACTCTGCTTGGCAGGCGAGATTTGTGGCTATGAAAACAATCTTAGGTTCTGGAGCCTTCTCTGTGGTGGTTGTAGGAGTTGACTCTAAGACTGTAGGAAGTGGTTCTAACTGCTCTGGACACCTTTCTTCTCCTTTTCTCAGCTTTTCTCTCTGGATCTCATTTGATCCTTGCTTCCGTCCTGGGCCCAGTTTCTTTCTCTCTCTTTATCCTACTCTTGATTCCTTTATCGGTTGACCTCCCTTTCCCGACCCTTGGTTCTCTCATGATCTCTTTCACAGTCTCACTCATGGTCTTTCTTTCTATCTTGTCTCTCCTTTTCAACTTCTTGTCTTTCTTTGTCTTGCCTTTTCATTTTCTAGTTTCTTGTCAGTATCTCTGTGTTTGCTAATTTCTCATGAAATTAGGCCCCATTTCCATAGCACTTATGTCATCCTTCTTTTTCTTTTCCCTTTTCTTCTTTCTAGGATGTCCATCTTGATCTTGGGAAGGTGTATTTAGTTCATGGGAATATTCTCTTATTAATCTTTTTATTGCTCCCTTATGATCTGATCACTCCTCTCGGTTCCCTCATTCACAACATCATGTGATGAATCCTTTGTTTTCAGATCTCCACTGACTCCCTTCTGTTTGGTCTTCCATTTGGTCTTTGGTCTTTGCATCTAATTTTATGAGCAGGTTTTTGTTTCTCACTTGAATTTCATGCAATAACCTTCATGCACACAGAGCAGATTCCGGTTGTTTTTACTTACAAAAGCTGGATGTTTGCAACTTTCCTAAAACTTCTTGAACTCTCTTCCAGCTTAAAACCAAGCCACATATCACAAGCAACTGCCTGATTAACATATCAGAAGCTTTCTCTAATATGTTGCCTACATAAACTGTTGTAGTCAGACCACTGCTTTTGTCATTTTTGCGATTCTGCCGAGCAGCCTGGCCCTTCCTTGGTCCAATATGCTTTCCAATCAGAAGCACAGATGTTGGCACCGACACCTGTTTGCCCTCTGTTGGGCATGGAGACTGTTTTGGCATCATCCAGAACCTTTCTTAATTCACTTTCAGTTGACTATATTTCAGGGGATGTGGCATGCAAATGGTGGATGGATCTCCAATCAAGTTGTAGTTGACAGCACCAAGATGCTGGCCCTCCTGTTTTAATCACTTGAAATGTGGCTTGCTGGTTGTTTTATCTCACCATTACAAATGTCATTTCCACAGGAATTATCTTTTCTCAAGTATAAGTTCTGAGTTGGATATCTGTAGGCTTCAGTTCTGTATCTTTGAAATGCCGTTCAAATTAATTTTGTAGAATGACTGTAACAGCTGAGCCAGTGTCCAATTCCATTTAAATTAATTTGCTGCTCACTTCCGGTGTAAGTCATTTTGCTTGTCTATTGTTATTTTTCATACTGTAAATCGATAGACGACTCAGTCCTGTGTCACTCCCATCATTATCAGATTTTTCATCAACAGCATGCAAATTAGTGCTCTTTTTGAAGCTGCAACTTCACCTTTTAGCTTTTTCCCTTCCATGTGCATCCCATTTATTTTTGTCTGCCCAGCATGCTCTTTGCATGTGACCTTCTTTGTTGCATTTTCTGCAAGTTTTACCTTTAAATCTGCATTGGTCTGGTGTACGTGAGCCCCTGCCACATCGGAACATAGTTTATTCAGCCAGGCAGGCCTCCATCTAGATGTTGCAATTTTATCCATGTTCACTTTCATTACTGACTGGAACTCTATTGCATCTTTGTCTGCTATTTCCATTGATACAGCAATTTCAACTGCTCTTTTAAGTGTAAGTTGTGCTTCAGTTAGGAGCTGTTTTTGAATGCTTTCTCATAAGATTCCATGAATTAAACAATCTCTTAGTGCATCATTAAGCCCATCACTGAACTGACCATGCTCACAACTTTTTCAATTTAGCCACGTACGCTGAAACGGACTCCCTTTCCTTTAGATTTCACTTATGAAACCTAAAGTGTTCTGCAATCAACAATGGCTTTGGTGCTAAATGTTCCTGTATTACTTTCAATATATCAGCAAAGTTCATTTTGGCTGGTTTAGTTGGAGCGGGCAAACTTCTATACAAATCATATGCCTTTAAATCCGATACACTCAGCCAAATTGGCACTCACTTCTCATTGGCTGTTTCATTTTCTCAAAAATATTGCTCAATTTGCTTAGTAGGCGAAATCCAGTTACCTCATATGCAATTGTGTGAGTCTAACTTTGTGATTTAACCAGCCTTTTCTGTGTTTTGTTAACATTTATGATTATTATCATGCAGTATTCATAGCTTATGATGCTATGAATACACTCATTTTCTGGTTTTCTCTTGCAAAGAAAGTGTGCTGCACTTTTAAAAACTTGAACATATCGCAGTGCTTCAACACACAGGTAGTTGTCTTTGGTTAGTTTAAAATGTCACAACTGTTATGTTTTGTAACTCCAAAACATAAATTTAATTGAAAGCAGAAACAAGGAGCTGGGAATATGGTCTAACTTTGTTATAACTTTAAGCATAAATGAGCTGGTGTGGTGACGTATGCCATTCACATACTTTGTACATTATATTAGATTAGATTAGATTAGATTATGAAGACACGCAGTCCTCTTTTATTGTCATTTAGTAGTGCATGCATTAAGAAATGATACAATATTCCTCCGGTGTGATATCACAGAAACACAGGACAGACCAAGACTGAAAAACTAACAAAAACCACATAATTATGACATGTAGTTACAACAGTGCAACAATACCATAACTTGATGAAGAACAGGCCATGGCACAGTAAAAAAGTTCAAAGTCTCTCAAAAGTCCCACATCTCATGCAGATGGGAGAAGGAAGAAAACTCTCCCTGCCATGCCTGACCACAGTCTGACTCTGAGTCCTCCGAAAACTTCGAGCCTCCAACCAGCCCTCCGACACCGAGTACCGAGTACCATCTCTGCCGAATGCTTTGACCTCAGCCTCGGTTGCCAGCAGCAGGCAAAGCCAGGGATTTTGGGGCCGATCCTCCGGAGATTCTCGATCGCACAGTAGCAGCGGCAGCGAACTGGGCATTTCAGAAGTTTCTCCAGATGTTCCTCTGCTTCTCACGTCTGTCTCCATCAAATCAGAATTGTGCATGGCATCCTACTTACAAATACGATATCATTTCATCAGAGAGGTGCGTGCTGCCATCTTCTCCTTCCGCCTTCATATGATCATAATCAATTATTTAAGCAACAAAGAATGCTTAATCAAACAAATATTACTGATACATCAAATACACAACAATATGTAATTTGTAAATCTACAAATATCAATACTAGATAAATTCTGCTTCTCATGTCTGGGTGCAAGTTAGACTTAAACTTATCCTGATTATTACGAAGCATAAAATACCAATGTCTTGTTTGTTTTGAATAGTTCTATTAAAGATATATGGCAAGTGTCCTCCATGCTATAGTTTATAGGATGACACTTTCTTGTAATTGTGCAGTTATTTCCCCAGTAACCTTGCATCCTTTGCTTTTCTCCAACCTATCTTGCCCTCTCATAAGAATATCAAGAGATTCTGCCTCCCCCACTTTATGTGGATGAGAATTTCTAAGATTCCTAACTCTGAAAGAATAAAAATGACCCCATTTCTGTCCCAAATGATCAACCCTTTATCAGAATCAGTGATTACTGGTTCTAGATTTCCCACAAGGATACTTTCAAGATTCAAGATTTAAGATTGTCTAATGCCATTTCCAGTACACAAGTGTAAAGAGGAACAAGATATTTGTCATTCCAGATCTGATGCAGCACAAAAAAAAAATCTCAGTAAGAGAAAGCAACACACACAAAATGCTGGAGGAACTCAGCAGGCCAGGCAGCATCCTCCAGCATTTTATGTGTATTGCTTGGATTTCCAGCATCTGCAGATATTCTCTTGTTTGTGATAGTAAGGTAAATAACAGAAAATATAAAAAAATTAATATATAAGATAGCTTATATACATAGATTGATTGTATGTCCATAAAGTGACTGAAGTGCCTGTACATAAGGTGACTGACAGGAAATGGTGAAGTATTGGGTTTGGGTGGCTTCATTTCCACATCCACCATAACTCCCCAGGATCTTAGATGTTTCAATTGTCCCCATAACACTTTTGAACTCTAGCTGATATAAGCCTAGTCTGTTCACAATTTCCTCATAATATAACATTTCATTCTAGGTTTTAGTGCAAGTAAGCCTCTGACCTGGTTCGAATGTTAGCACCCTTAACTGAGTAGACCAATATCATGCAGTGTACTCCAGTTAAGATATCACAAATGTCCTAAATAAATGACACACAGTCTTTCCAGGCAGCGATTCATTTCTCATCACAAATACAAACAGTATATTTGCCAGCTTACCTAAGTATTTGTGCTAGTCTTTAGTGAATCATGTAAGAAGGGGAGGGGAGGAAGGGAGGGAGGGAACGTCGACTCAGACCATGAGATGCCTGCGTTGGGCATTTTCATGCCTTACAAGGAATTGGAAGTCTGTGTGGGACGTCACTCCTCACACAGACACTAGAGCAATGTGTGGTTAAGTGCCTTGCTCAAAGACACAAACACGCTGCCACAGCTGAGGCTCGAACTAGCGACCTTCAGGTCACTGGACGAACGCCTTAACCACTTGGCCACGTGCCCAACACGTATAAGAAGGGAATTTTATATTTTGGGGTTTATAAGGGCAAAGGTGTGACCATTGTTGAAGATAGGTTTGGAACATTTGGTAACAGTCCAACATTGTAATTTCAAATCTTACCCCAGAGACCTGAGCATATAAAGACATTGAAACTATTCAGATGCATTCATATGAATATCATATGCAATAGAGCAAAATTTTGTTACTCTTACATGCATGTACTCTTAAAGTGAAGATGACCATCCACCATAGATGGTCCCTAGCCCTGCCATGAATGTAGGAGTATCGGGCATGTGGTTTGCAACCCTCTACCGTAAACACCCAGAGCTACAGAAATGCCAGCAGAAGCTCCAAAGACTGCATCCCTGGGAGAAGAAGGATCTTTGAAGCTGGGCTACTCCTAGGATAACTTGAAAGACTGGGCCAGGTCAAAGGGCTCTGGCAAGCCACTGTTGGCAGCCTATGCCCCAGTAGGGGTGATGCACTTAACTAATTACTAACTATTTGGCTTAACAATCACTTGTTGCATCTGAATGTTTGCCTTCAGTGATTTGTATATAAGTACAGTTAGGTACTTCCCACTTTTGCATTATTTAAAATTACTGTGCTCTTCTGTTTTGTGCCACAGGCTGTACAACCTCAGATTTATTGGAATGACGTTCCAACCACCATACTCATTCACCTTGACCTTATCCTCACCAAATCTTCTTGGATTCTCCTCCACAACCTTGCAACTCCATCCAGTTTTGTGTTAACATGAAACTCAGGTCTCCTCGGCTGAATTGTTGATATAGATAGTGAATTGATGGGACCTTAAGGTCCAGCTTCTGTGGATCTCACCAGATATAACCTGTCAGCCTGAGAAGGATCCATTTAGTTCCACTCTTTGCTTCCAGTTTCATAACAATTCACAATTCATGTCAGTACATTACCCCCAGATCTCTGCACTTTAACTTTGCTGACCAACGTCCTGGGTGGAACCTTTCAAAAATCCAAATGCACCATACCTATTGGTTCCCCTTGATCAGTTCTACTATTTACATCCTTAAGGAATTCCAGTGTTTTAAAAGTGTTTTCTTTCATAAAGCCACTCTTACTCTGTGCAGTCTGAATATTCTTTTCAATTTGCTATATTACTTACTTAATTATAAATTCTAACATTGTCTTTACCACTGTTATTAGGCTAGCAGGATGGCCATTCCTTACTTTTATTCTTAGAATCATAGGGTAATAGAGTACTGCAGCACAGAAATAGGCTCTTCAGCCCATCTAGTCCATGCTGAACTATTAACCCGTCTAGTCCCAGTAACTTGCAGCTGGATCATAGCCCAAATTATCCCTCCCATCCATGTAATTTTCCAACTTTTTCTTAAATGTTGAAATTGAAACTGCAATGTACTTTTAAATCAACTTAATGAACTGCAGATTTCAAGATCTCCTGAAGGACAAGGCGGGCATAACTCAAGCAAGTGGGTGCAGTACCTTTAAGTGGACGAGGGTTCACCATCTAGGCCAGAAGTGAAGTAGGAGAGGGGAGGATTCCAAGCCAGGTTAAAACGCAGAGGGATGAGGTCCCCTCTACCCAGCATCTTGTTAGCAAATGTGCAGTTGCTAAAGAACAAAACTGAGGACCTGAGGACAAGATTGAGGGCTAGCCTCATTAATATGCAAGAGATCTTCAAGGAGAAGTGCTTTAGGGAAGTATCATCCGTTATTAAGGATCCCCACCACCCAGGACATGCTCTTTCTTCAGGATGGAGGTACAGAAGCCTGAAGGTACACACTCAGTGATTCAGGAACAGCTTCTTCCCCTCTGCCATCAGATTTCTAAATGGATATTGAACCCATGAACACTACCTCACTACTTCTTTATTTCTGTTTTTTTGAATATTATTTTAACTTATCTTAATTTAACTATTTAATAGACATATATATATATATACTTACTGTAATTCACTTTTTTCTCTATATTTACTTATCACGTATTTCATTGTACTACTGCTGTAAAGTTAACAAATTTCACGACACACAGAATGCTGGTGATATTAATCTGATTCTGATTCTGATCGTTGTATTGGAGGGAAGTGAGGTACTGTTGTATTTAATGTTTGAGGGAAAATTGGCTGTCTCCCAGTACGCCAGATATGGCTGTCAGACCCAAAGGGTTCTTGATTCACAGGATGGACTGAACTGCTGATTTGGAAAAGGCAAAAGGTGGCAGTGTGTGTTTCAGAATAAACTCTCAGTTGTGCTCCGATGTGATGCTTTGTTGAACTCACATTCCCTCAACCTTGAACAGCTAACTATCAAATGCTGTCGATTCTGTTCACCTATGGAGTTCTCATCTGTGATCCTCACTGGTGTTTACATACCACCAGCAGCCAGCTATAATCTAGTGCATCAAATACTGCATGATGCCATCACCAAACAAGAAGCAGTCCATCCCAATGCATTTCAAATCATATTTGGAGACTTCAGCCAGGCATTATTGAAGAAACCCCTGCCCAATTACCATCAGCATGTAACCTATAGCACCTGAGGTCCCAACACACTTAAACTACTGTTATACTAAGATAAGGAATGCCGACTGTTCCATGCCCAGACCGCATTTCAAGAAATCTGATCATTTGGCTGTTCTTTTCAGCATACAGAGGCTAAAGAGCAAGCTTCAGAGATTAAGACAACAAAGAGGTGGTTGCAACAAACAGAGGAATGGCAACAGGATTGCTTTGAAGTGGTGTACTGAGCCACGTTCAAGGACTCATCTATGAATGGTTGTCATGGACTTTATAAAAACAGTGTCTCCACAAAATCATTCAGAATCTTCCCTAACCAGAAGCCCCAGATGAACCTTGAGATCTGCAACCTGCTGATGAGCAGAAGAGAGGCATTCAAGTCTGATGACTAACAAAGTTATAAGAGGTCCAGGTACGATCTCCAGAAAGGCATCTTATGGATGAAATAGCAATTCCAGACTAAATTTGAATCATTGAAGGATGCTCAACAGATGTGGCAGGGCTTAAATGCTATGACCTCTTATAAAGTAAAATCAAGTGACATAAGTGACAATAGGGCTTTGTTTCCAGATGAGCTCAATGCCTTCTATGCTTACTTTGACCATCAAAACATGGAGGAACCATCATGAACTCTGAAGACCCCCGAAAATTCTGTGATTTCGGTCTCTGAGGCCGACATATAAGCAGCCTTCAGGCAGGTGAACCCATGAAAAGCATCCAGCCCAGGTGGGGTACCTGGCCAATTACTAAAGATCTGTGCTGATCAGCTGGCTGGAGTCTTCATTGAGATCCCTAACCTCTCGCTTTGGCAGTCTGAGGTACCAATCTGCTTCAAGCAGGCTTCAATTATACTGGTGCCTAAGAAGAACTTGTAACCTGCCTCAATGACTATCATCCAGTAGCACTTACATCCACAGTGATGAAGTGTTTGGAGAAGTTGATGATGAAACATATCAATACCTGCCTGAGAAATGATTTGGATCCACTCCAATTTGCCTACAAGCACAACAGGTCCATAGCAAATACCTTCTCATTGGCTCTTCACACAACCCTGGAACACCTGGACAGCAAAGGTGCATGCATCAGGATGCACTTTATCGATGACAGCTTGGTATTCAATACCATCAACCCCTCAAAGCTAATCAGTAAGCTTCAAGTCTTTGGCCTCAGTATTTCCTTGTGTAATTGGATCCTCAATTTTCTCACATGCAGACCCCAGTCACTTCAAATTGGCAACAACATCGCCTCCACAATCTCCATCAGCACTGTTACACCACAAGGCTGTATGCTTAGTCCCCTGCTCTATTCGCTTTACACTCATGAATGTGTGGTGAAGCACATCTCCAAGTTTGCCGATGACACGGCTGACATAGGCAGAATTAGCACATAGGAGGGAGATTAAAAATATGGCTGAATGGTGCCACAACAGCAGCCTAATACTCAATGTCAGGAAGACCAAGGAGCAAATTATTGACTTCAGGAGGAGGAATCAGACATCCATGAGCCAGTCTTCATCAGAGGATCAGAGATGGAGAGGATCAGCAACTTCAAATTCCTCGGTGCTATCATTTCAGAGAAGCACTCAGGGCCAACATGTAAGTGCAATTATGAAGAAAGCATAGTAGCACTTCTATTTCCTTAGGAATTTGCAAAGAATTAGCATGGCATCTAAAACTTTGACAAACTTCTATAGATGTGTGCTGGAGAGTATATTGACCCAGTGCATCACAGCCTGGTAGAGACACAACGATACCATTTAAGAGAAAATCCTATAAAAAGTAGTGGATAAGGTAGTGGTAAAACTCGCCCCACCATTGAGCACATCTACTTGACACACTGTTGCAGGTAAGTGGCATCCATCATCGGGGATATGCACCACCTACATCATGCTTTCTTCTCAGCGTTGCCTTTAAGAACAAGGTACAGGAGCCTCAGGACATACACCACAGGCTCACCAACAGTTATTACTCTTCAAACATCAGGGTGTTGAACAAAAGGGGATAACTTCACTCAACTTCACTTGCACCATCACTGGAATGTTCCCACAATCTATGGACTCAATTTCAAGAACTCTTCATCTCATATTCTTGATATTTATTGCTTATTTGCTTATTATTATTATTTATTTCTTTTTGCATTTGCACAGTTTGCTGTCTTTTGCACACTGATTGAATGCCCAAGTTGGTACCGTCTTTCATTGATTCTATTATGGTTATTATTCTATTATGAATTTATTGAGAAAATTAATCTGAGGGTTTTATATGGTGATGTACATGTACTTTTATAATAAATTTACCATGAACTTTGAGATTAGAAGCAACAATGGACCCAGCACCAATCCCTATGGCACACCACTAGTCACAGTCCTCAATTCAGAGAGGCAACCATCTGCTACTACTCTCTAGCTTCTCCGTGAAGCAATGTCTAATTCAGTTTACACCCTCATGCTGAATGTCAAGCAATTGAACCCTTTTATCTACTTCCCATGTGGGACCTTGTCAAGCACCTTGCTAAAATCCATGTAGGCAACATCCATTGCCTTGCCTTCTTCAACTTTCCTGGTAACTTCCTCGAAAAGCTCTGTGAGATTGGTTAGGCACAACCTACTATGTTGACTATCCTTAACCAGTCCCTGTCTATCCAAATACTTATATATCCAGCCTCCTAGAATACCTTCCAATAGTTTACACTCTAATGATGTCAGGCTCACCTGAAGAATATCCCGGCATATTCTTCGAGCCTTTCTTAAACAACAGACCAACACTAGCTATCCTCAAATCCTCTGGCATCTTACCCATTGTTAAATGTTTTAAAAATTTAAATATCTCTGTTAGGGCCCCTGCAATTTCTGCACTGGCCTCCCACAAGGTTGAGGGAGTATATTGTCAGGTCCTAGAGATTTAACCACCCAATTTTTCCTCAAGACAGCAAACACCTCCTACACTTTAATCTGTATATGGTCCATAACCTCACTGCTATTTTGCCTTTGTGTCTGTCTCTCAAGTAAATGTGAATGGAAAAAAATTATTTAAGATGACCCCCATCTCTTTTGGTTCCATGATGGACGACCACGCTAATGTTCAAGAGGGCCAAATTTGTCCCCTGTTATGTGTTTGCACTTAATATATCTGTAAAAGCCCTTGTGATTGTCTTTCACCATGGCTGCTAGAGCAAACGCTTGCCTTCCTTTATCCCTACTAATTTCCTTTGTAAGTGTTCTCTGCATTTCTTGTACTCAAGTACCTCATCTGTTTCTTCCTGCCTATACCTGCAACACATTTCCTCTGCATAACCAGGGCCTCAATATATTTTGATAAACAAGGTCCCCTAAACCAGTTGTCCTTGGCTTTTACTCTGACAGGAACATACAAAATTCATATTCCAAAAATTTCACTTTTGAAGGCCTCTCACTTACCAAGTACACCTTTGCCAGAAAACAACCTGTCCCAAACCACATTTGCCAAGTCCTTGCTCTACAGCTACTCCTCCTGTATTCTGTGATATGGATCTTTTGATCCTTGGGATTAACCAGCTTCAAGCTCATCAATACTGACCTTCTGTTCCATACTGTCCCTAGACTCTGGTAGGATTTCTGTGTATTCTGAGAGGACAGACTTTTTTTTTTAAAAAAAAAGTTCTTTGTCAAAAAGGATCTAGTGCTTTCCTGGCATATATGATGAATAAACTCTTCTCAGGCTTCCAGCTGGGTACAGGTATCAATTTTAACTGATGTTTCAATGACAAACTCTGCCATATCTATCAGGGATCAGAATCTATCATTTCTTATTCCTCATGTGTTTGTTTGGAAGGGGCACACATCTGCTGTCACTCATCTTCACATGCTTATAAAACATTTTACTGTCTGTTCTCAGTGTGTGCTATCAGCTTATTTTCATTTTCTGTCTTGCTTGTGTTCCTTTCTCTCGTCATCTTTTGCTGGGTTCCAAAATACTTACATTCCCCTGGCTGACTCCTATTTCTGGGTACTTCATCAGCCTCTTCCTTTAAAGTTATCTTCATGTTCTCTTGGAGGAATCATTCCACACAGGAATATTTCCCTTTTGTTTTTTTTTTGCATCATTTTGCAATTGATTAACTATTTCCTTAAATGTTATCTTTCCCTGTTCTCCACAAAATCTTAATGCATGTTCCTAAACAAGTGCAGTGAATCCCTTCTCATAACTTCATTCACCCTTTTATTAAGATCTAAAACTCCAGGTTTGGATTGAAATAAAGTACATTACTTTCAAACTCAGTGTAAATTCTACCAGGTTATAGTCACTCTTTCATAAAGATCTTTTTACAGTAATACTAATAAACTCTTTCATTGCACTAAACAAAATATGCCTTCTGATATAATTTAGCAAGCATATATTATGAGAAATCAATGAAAATAAAAACTTACACTCAGATATTGTACATGACAACGTTCACCCCAGTGGATCTCATAAAAGGTTTCCTTACAAACATCTGGGAGCTCTGCCACACCTGGGAAAGATGTTGCCTGGATGAGCCATAGGCTCAGCCGTTAACACCGTCTCATACCGTCAGGTGATATTACAGACTTCGGCATTCCTCTAGAAAGACAGGCTCAGGAGGAAATTTAAACTGACAAGGGAGGTATTAACCCTCAAAATTTATCTGTTATCTCGTGAAATCTCATTGTGTTAAACTGTGCACAGACAGGAACTTTTCTTTCTACTTTCCACCTCCACCTTTGGTCATGAGATGGAACAGTATTTTTTCAAGCTGAATATCTTTTGGAAGATGCAGTAATGACCACAAGGACTCAATGTACTCTGGATGGGGGAATCTTCAATGTCTATTAACAGAAGTTTACCGGTTTGCTGCTGTGGCTGAATTCTGAAGAATAAACCCAAGGAGCTGATTATTGACTAATACTGATGGACTAAATTCCTGTTTTATATAAGATTGTAGACAACTTACATTATTGCATAATGTGCAAAGGACCACTGACTGCGGAGGAGAAGTTCTGAGTTGGATCTGTTCATTTCTGTTCAAAGACCCATGCCGATCCCTAGATAGTCAAACGTACCTTGTCTTCCGGTCAGAGGGTGGAATTATCCGGAATGGCCGTCACGCCATGAGATATTTTAGTGTCATCTCGTGATGCTCTGAATTATTATTGGAACAAATAAGGCTTTGAATTTCCAATGACCGAGCTGATAAGCCGCAAATTGCTACCATGGATGGAGCCTGATTGGCTTTGGTGATTTTGTGCCGTCTAACACGACACAGGGTGGGGCTGTAAACCAATGAGATGTTTACTGGCTACTTCGGTCGCTTTATCAACCAGAGCAGAGTGTCCCCTCTGTGGTCGACGTGACGTTCTAACTAGCTCACACAAAACTGAAAAGAAAGAGAGTTTTTGAATCATTTGAAATATTTACATCTGTGCGGGTGTTTAATCTCGTTTTCATTTAGCCGTCATAAACCAGATTTTTCACGAGGACGCGAGCAAAGACACTGAAAGGTAATTTGGATATTGTTACGAATAACGTTTGAACAATTTAAGCTGTAGCTTTTTAATAATTACAGTCAATCTACGTGTTTGTCTTTTATTGTTTAATGTACAAGTTTAATTTCCTGTGATGTGTAAGGTGGTGTCTGAAAGGGGAAACATGTTTTACTAATATGGTTTACTAATATTCACTATGAAGAGGCAACTAAAATTTATGATAACAATAGAGCGGATGATATTCTTTACTTGGACTTTCAGAAGGCTTTTGACAAGGTACCCCACAAGAGGTTAATAACCAAATTACAAGGGTTAGGGATTCAGGGTAAGGTGTGCGAATGAGTGTAGAATTGGCTCAAAAACAGGAAACAACGAGTTAAGGTGAGAGGATCATTTTCACGCGCTAGATGTTAAAAGTGGGGTTCCGCAGGGATCACTTTTGGGGCCGCTGGGGTTTTTAATTTGCATCAACGATTTGGATAGGCACATAACAAATAAACTAGTAAAATTTGAAGATGACACAAAATTAGGGGATCGGGCTGATAATATCCACGCAACAGAATCAATACAGTTCGATCTAAACAAAATCCAGATGTGGGCAGATACATGGCTGATAAAATTTAATGTATGTAAATGTAAACTATTACATATAGGAAGTAAAAGTATTAGATATAACTATACATTGGGGGTCTTGCATTGTATGAGAAGGACCTGAGCATCCTGGTAGACTCATCACTATCAACATCTCGACAGTGCACAGAAACGATTAGGAAGGCCTACAGAATGTTGGGCTACGTAATGCGCTCATGTCCAGAGACGTTCTTCTTAAGCTGTATAATGCGTTTGAGGCCAAACCTTGAGTACTGTGTACAATTTTCGTCTCTTTATTTTGTGAGGGATGTGTAGTTCAGAGAAGGGCGACTCGACTCATTCCAGGTCCGTAGTGTATGAACTATGAAGAAAGATCTTTTGTCTAAGTAGACGTGGAAAGAGAGGAGACAGGATAGAAGTGATTTAAACTATTAAGGCGGATGCCAGTTGCTACCTCAAAATTAATCCATCAACAAGAACACGGGACCACAAAGGGAAACTGATTAAACGGAGATTTCAGACTAATATCAGGAAGCATTTCTTTACAGAGCGAGTTGTGGACACATGGAACAAATTACCTCGTTCTGTAGTTGACAGCAGAACCTTAGAGGCTTTCAAATCCAAACTCGATAGTTATTTCAACACATTATGTGTACAGGAATTTGGCAAGCTTTGTTGGGGGAAATGGCCTGTTTTTGTTAAAATCTTTATAATGTTCTAATTAAAAACTATGCTGCCTGTTCTATCCGATTATAGTCACAGTTGTGACGCAACGTTGCTCCATCCCGCACAAAAAGTGGGGTGTTCTGGTGGCCAGTTCTACTTTCTCATTCTCATTCCGACATGCCGGTCTATGGCCTCCTCTACTGCCACGAAGAGGCCACACTCAGGTTGGAGGAGCAACTCGTTATATTCCGTCTGGGTAGCCTCCAACCTGATGGCATAAACATCGATTTCTCGAACTTCCGGTAATTGCCCCCTTCCCGCTCCTCTCCTTCACTATTCCCCATTCCTGTTCCCTCTCTCCTTACCTGCCCATCACCTCCTTCTGGTGCTTGTTTCCTTTTTTCCATGCTATTATTCCTCCTTGTCCAGCCCCTTATCTCTTTCATCAATCAACTTGCCAGCTCTTTACTTCATCTCTCCCCCTTTCCCGGCACCACCTATCACCTGCCACCTTGTGCGTCTTTCTCCCTTCCCCCACCTGCTTAGTATGACTACTTCCCCCTTCCTTTCCAGTCCTGATGAAAGGTTTCGGCCTGAAACGTCGACTGCACCTCTTCCTAGAGATGCTGCCTGGCCTGCTGCGTTCACCAGCAACTTTGATGTGTGTTGCTTGAATTTCCAGCATCCGCAGAATTCCTGTTGTTTACAAGGATGGTGTGCTGCTTCCCGGGTGCTAGGGTCCAGGACGTATCGTAACGGCTGCAGGATATTCTCAAGGGGGAGGGTGAACAGCCAGAGCTCGTGGTGGACATTGGCGCAATGGCATAGGCAGAAAAAGCGAAGAGCAGGTTCTACGCAGCGAGTATATAGAACTAGGAAAGAAGCTGAAGAGAATAACCTCCAAGGTAGTAAGCTCCGGATTACTCTCTGTGCCACTGTCTAGTGCAGGTCGGAATGGGGTAACAGCACGGAAGAGTGGGTGGCTGAGGAGATGGTGCAGGGGACAGGGTTTCAAGTTGTTGGATCATTGGAACCTTTTCTGGGGAAGGAGTAACCCGCACAAGAGGGACAGCTTGCATCTGAACTGGAGGGGAACCAATATCCAGGCCTGGAGGTTTGCTGATGTTACTCGGGAGGGTTTAAAATAGTTTTGCAGGGAGCTGGGAACCAGAACCCCCTGGTCAGTAAGTGAATGAACAGACAGGAAAATATTGAAAGGCAAAATCGAAATAACAGGTCGGATAGTTTGAAGTGTGTATACTTTAATGCTAGGGGTATTATAGATAAGGGCGATGAACGGAGCATCGATCAGTACCTGAAATCCGATGTTGTAGCCATTACTGAAACCTTGTTGAGAGAGAGGCAGTAATGGGTGATTAATGTACCAGGTTTTCGACATCTTAGAAAAGATAGAGTGGGGGTGGGAGGTGGGGGGTGGAGGAGTTGCACTACTAATCAGGTCGTCTCTTACCAACTCGATTGAGTTTTTTGACAAGCTGACGAGAGAGACTGATGAGGGTAGGGCAGTTGATGTTGTCCACATGGATTTTAGTAAGGCCTTTGAGAAGGTCCCTCTTGGGAGGCTAATCCGGAAGATTAGGATACATAGGCTGCACGGCGAATTGGCTGTTGCATTCAGAACTGGCTTGCACATGGAAAGCAAGGACTTATTCGAGCTGGAGGTCTGTGATTAGAGATGTTCTGCAGGGATCTGTGCTGGAACCTCTGCTGTTTGTGATGTGTATAAGGGACCTGGATGAAAATGTGGATTGGTTTGTGAATAAGTTTGCGGATGATACTAAGACTGGTGGAGTTGTGGATAGCGTGCAAGACTGGCAAATAATATGGTGCAATATAGATCAGTTACAAGCATGGGCAGAGAAATGGCAGGTGGAGTTTAACCCAGATAAATATGAGGTGATGCACCTTGGCAGGTCAAATGCCAGGAGACAGTACACTGTTAAGGGCGAAATCCTTAAGTGTTGCTGAGGAAAGAGATCTTGGGATCCAAGTTCATAGCTCCTTGAAAGTGGCTACACTAGTCCGTAAAATGGCTTACAGAATTCTTGCTTATATTAATAGAAGCATTGAGTTCAAAAATCCAGAGCTTATGTTGCAACTTTATAAAACTCTGGTTGGGTCACTTTTGGAGTATTGCAAACAATCGATAACTTGGAACTTTTTGGCTTCCAGGGAGAGGTAGAGTAAGTCTAAATTTAATTTGAACAAGAAGTCCCTCTCTAGATGCGTTTCGTAGCAGAGTAACGAAGAAACGATACGTTGGTTACTTCATATCCCTCCCCGCACTAATCGGTCAGAAACGCTGCCGCTTTAGTTCAGCGGGCCATTCAGTTCAAGTCTCTGTGAGTCAGTAGAGCTCTTAACCACCCCCCCCCCACAGCAAAGGAGTGAGATAACTTTCCAAAGAAGCATAAAGTGGCAGCACCTAGTTTATGATTTCTCCATCGGAGCCTGGAAGACCCAGCAAGATTTATGGATAGCAACTCTGTTGATGAGTGCATTGGGAATTTAATTCACGATTTAACTTCCGTATGTTAACGTATTCTTCAAATGATGTTGGTTGGAAGCTATGTACAAACCACAGGATTTGGGATACAGGACTCCCCACGATTCTTCCACAATCTCTAAAGAAATTTGTGGACAATGAAGTGCACTGAAGCGCGTTTACCACTGAAACATGCATTTTTTAAACAGCGGAAATTCCTTTAAAAAGCAATGCATAACTTGAGAATTGGAAATTAGGAACAGGAGTAGATTAGATGCCGCAATCTTTAAAGCCTGCCCCACCATTCAGAATGGCCACGGAGGATCTGCCTTAGCTTTCAACCCTTTCTCGGTGCTCAAGCGCCATAGCTTTTAATTTCCTGACCTTTCAAAAGCCATCTCTGCTCCCGCCTCCTTAAGGACCACCAATGATGTATCTTCCAATGTTCCAGAGATTCGCAACTCCCTTAGATGAAATTTCCATCCGCCTCAGTTTTAAATTACCACTTCATTTGCTGTATCGGTATCCCTTCGTTCAGACTCTTCCACTGGCGGAAACACCTCAGTATCTATCCGGTCATGCATCTTAGAGTTTGTTTTGGTTCTTCTACAAAGCGTACAGATCCAGTTTCTTTAGTCTGTTAGGATAGGATAGTCCTCTCACTCCAAGTCTCTAGAGATGCTACTCGAAAGATAACACTAGACAAACGAGTCAACAAACAATCGAAAAGGAGCGAAACGGGGTTCTTTAAGGTGCACCATGGAGGCTAGATTGGGTCCAGTTTAACACTTCATCCGAAAAGTGGAATCTTTGACAGTATAGCATTCCCGCTGTAGCGCAGTAAGCGATCGTCATAGGCCCCAGCATGCAGTCACATCCCGTCAGTACTACTGCTGTGATAGCCCAAAGATGTCCCAGACCCTGCACTAAATCCACCGGTCCTACACCTAAGTTTGAAATGCACTTGAAACGGTTAAGCGCTCAATTCAATTTCTGCCTACAAAACAAAAATGCGGGGGAGGAACTTACCGGATGATACAGCATCGTCGGAGGGGAATGAACCGTCGACAACCTTCATCTGGACTGAAAGAGGAGCCATTGCAGTATAAAGAGGTGAAGGGAAGGGGCCGATCAAGCGTTAGCAAGAAGCGGGTCGATCCAGGTGAGGAGGGGTGATAGGCCGACGGAGAGGGGAGTGCAAAGAGGCCGGGAGGCGCTAGGCGAAGGCAACAAAGGGCTGCGAGTGATGGAGTCTGACAAGAAAGAAAGGAGAGCATGAAGCGAAATAAGGGAGGTGGTGAGGAACGGTGAAGGGTGGGGACCCAGTGGGAGGAGGATGTGAGTGGTGGGCAGATGGAGTGTGTGGAGGAAGGGAAAGACACTGCATGATAGGGAGTAGAGGCAGAGCAGATGTCGCGGGAAATGAGTACGGGAAGAGTGAGCAAAGGGATGGAGGGGGCGTAGTTTACCTGAAATTGCTCCAGATTTAAACATCTGCAGTCCCGTGTATTCCCACATGCGTGATTCTACCGGGTCCTGATGCGGGCACTTCTCACCAACAGCAACTCTATCTATCCTTGCTTAATTTCTAGGACAACTTATATTCCGTTTCTCCCTCCTCAGGTTATTACGATGAGGTGGCAAGAAACGTTCCTTGTATTTCTTTCCATGCTTCGTGTGGCGGTTTTCCAGTGCCCGGAAACTTGCAGCTGCTCCGGGACATTTGTGGACTGCAGCGGCCAGGAACTGGACATCAGCACGGTCCCCAAGCGCTTTATGGGCACCATCACCGAAATTAAACTGAGCAACAACAAGCTCTCCGCCATCCCCAACGGCCTCTTCGACTCTCTGCATCACCTCCGGTCTGTGTCGTTGGACAATAACCCATGGGCATGCGATTGTGATATTTTATACCTGAGATCTTGGCTTCTTAAACAAGAAGATCGTTCTCAGTATAAGCATTTAACGTGTTCCTCGCCCACTGAGCTTCAGAACAGGCGGATATTGTATCTAACCGAGGATGAAGTCATCTCCGCCTGCAATGACTGGTACTGTGACGCTGTTCTGATATGTCAGATCGCATTGTTCATCTTCATCGGCATCCAGGCCATTCTCCTGATATTTGTTATAATATATCTGAGGAGATTTGAGACTGTTTCGGAAGAAGCTATTCGATCGACAAAATAAAATCCTGTCCATTCGGGCTAGCATTGACCATTTATCTGATACCCACTCATTTGTTGGAACTCCCGCATGTTCCCTATCTGTGTTCTTGAAAGTGCCACGGAAAA
Organism: Mobula hypostoma; assembly: GCF_963921235.1. Lineage (NCBI taxonomy): Eukaryota > Metazoa > Chordata > Chondrichthyes > Myliobatiformes > Myliobatidae > Mobula > Mobula hypostoma. The sequence continues at coordinate 154,688,230 of NC_086098.1, read as the reverse complement.
AAAAGTAGTCTCCTGTTTTATTCCGGTGATGCTGAGATACCGCGTTGCTATTCTACAATGTCTTTCCAAGAAACGCTTGCGGAAATTTTAAACATATGTCACCATAGATATTGGAGCCTGGAATTGTGGCACTCTCTGGTGTTATCATTGAAAATTTTTACTGATTGATGTTGACAAATGTTTCCCTGTGAAATTATGTAATTATCACAAATTATTTAGGATTATTTGCTTTCAATAACTCGATGGTTAAGGAGGGGTTGAGTAGAAGTTGGGACGATTGATACAAAGTGCATGAAGATACAGTCTTGTAATTACAAATGGTCCGTCTGCAAAAGAAAGAAATGTCGATGACTCTCCAAGCAACGCTCCATTGCGGGAACGAATGTCATTGACAAAACTACTAAAGCAATGTTAAATAACATTTTGTATCAAAGCAGATTTAATACTGATATTTCTTAAGGTTATTTTAATTCTGGAGATTGAAGTTTATCTATCGAAATGCACACTATAATCTTGGACAACAACTTTTTTTTCTGTGTTTAACTCAATCACAATACTGAAATCACGATGTAAGAAGAAAATGCTGGAAATTCTCAGTAGGCCTGGAAATATCTATGGAGAGTAGCCGAAGTTTGATTGAAGTCATCGACTTGACCGATTATCTCTTTTTCGCCCTTCAGATGTTACCCGACCCATAGAGTGTTTGTAACCTTTGTTTTAGTTCAGCTATCCAACATCTGCATTATTTTGATTTTGTACTTAAAGATGAAATTGTACATCATTTTGTAATAACTGTATCGTTTACTATGGAAATATTGTAATTGTAGTCTGAGGAATTTGATTAACGTGGTTTATTTTATTGATTTACCATGAAGGTGAGTACCAGGAAACTGAACATTATACAAATCAACCCCATTCGTCATGATCCGCTTTTATTTCTTACACTGTATATTAGAGGAAGTCGGCCTGTGTCCTTCTAGCTAAAATCAATAATTCTGGCAATGATGGCGACTAAATTTGCAGTGGGGCAGACTTTTCATGTTCCTGTACACCTTACAAAGTCATTCCTATTAAGTTATGTTGAATCGCTCTGGGTATAGCGGGATAGGGACACCGTCGTCACTATTTCTTTTTCCTTTCAGAAATTTAGAAATGTCTTAGAAATTCAATTTTTTTCGTTCATTTTTTAAACTAATATAATCTTGCCCCGTTTGTTAGTTAATTGGGAGATTCGCTCTCCATTTTAATGAAAACCGCTCTACAGCGTTTCTGCTGGCTAGAGAAGGAAAATCTCTTTCAATGCGACTCGTATCGGCGGTTATTCGTCACTTTTTTTCTTTGACTCCAGCTTCCGTATTAAACCCACTTACCAAATGTAAAGATTCTGCAACTAACTCAAAACACTTGGTTCAAATCAACTCAGAATCCAGCGTAATTGTACTCTCCTTATTCCTGGCCGGAGAAGAAAGAAGGTAGGTTAGTTGATTCGGCGATACTGTCTTTACAGTTGTGCCCGGAGCCATAGTCAATCACTGGGACATAATATTTCCTGGGACGAGTTATTTCCTCGCACCCGGGTTAAGAACTCCGACATAAGAATGGGCTGCATTAATGTAACACAAAGTTCTGACGTATACATACACTCATCCAGACGAACAGCAGAACTAGTCTGCTCTCTCTCCAATAGCTCTTTCTTATCAGTCTTATGTGTTTCAAGGCCATTCTTTACAATACCTGGAGGTATGCTAACGTATCGAATGGATTTTTTTGTATGTATTTTGCAATTTACAGGCAAAATCGACTAACAGGAATCTGTAAAAACGAAACCTGTTCGTTACCAGGGCACGACCTGTAAAGGGAAGATGAAGCCCTCAAGTAACGACTTGATCTAACACCTTCATCATAATGCGCAGTTATCTGACCTCATCATAATAATACCTATATCTACATCGAAGTATCTATTACTGCAACACGCTTAGTGTGTTTTTTAAAATCTACATTGGACTATCACTCCTCACAGCAGATCCCATTGTGTGTATATCTTTCCCTATACATACCTCTCATCCTCACATTTCCAATCACCACAGTCATTCATTTTCTGATGTCATGCTTTCCCTTGCGATCGCCATTCTTACATTCTCTCAGTTAATCCATTTAAGTTATGCCTCCTTTCCTTTCTCCATAACAAGGAAAGAGAACGCTATGTGAATATGAAGTAAGCGGCATGTGACTGATCATTTATATAATGATAACCCATAAATATTCCTCTTTTAGCAGTTATATCTACCACAACACCTTCTCCTATCCGGTGAAATGGGATTTTGATAGTAGGGGCGGCACTGTAGCGTAATGGTTAGTGCAGGTGACACGGGTTCAATTCCCGCCGCTGCCTGTAATGAGCTTGTACGTTCACCCCATGACCGGGTTCCTCTGGGTACTCAAGTTTCACCGCACAGTCCAAAGACGTACTGGTTGGTAGGTTGATTGGTAGGGTTAACTGGACGTTGTAAATTGTTTCGTGGGTAGTTTAGGATCAAATCGGAGGATTGCTGGGCAGCGCGGCTAAAGGCCCGGAAGGGCCCATTCTGATTCCCATTCTGATATGTCCACACATTTTAATTCCACGTCCTATTCCCATTCTGGTATGTCTACCCACGGCCTCCTCGACTGTAAAGATGAAGCCACACGCAGGTTGGAGGAACAACACCTTATATTCCGTCTGGGTAGCCTCCAACCTGATGGCATGAACATTGACTTCTCAAACTTCCGCTAATGCCCCACCTCCCCCTCGTACCCCATCCGTTATTTATTTATATACACACATTCTTTCTCTCTCTCTCCTTTTTCTCCCTCTGTCCCTCTCACTATATACCTTACCCATCCTCTGGGTTTTACCCCCCCTCCCCCTTGTCTTTCTCCCTAGGCCTCCTGTCCCATGATCCTCTCATATCCCTTTTGCCAATCACCTGTCCAGCTCTTGGCTCCATCCCTCCCCCTCCTGTCTTCTCCTATCATTTTGGATCTCCCCCTCCCCCTCCCACTTTCAAATCTCTTACTAGCTCTTCTTTCAGTTAGTCCTGACGAAGGGTCTCAGCCCGAAACATCGACTGTGCCTCTTCCTACAGATGCTGCCTGGCCTGCTGCGTTCACCAGCAACTTTGCTGTGTGTTGCCGGAAGGGCCTATTCCGCTTTCAATACACAATATCAATAAACAATGTATCCCATTAACAATAAACAAAGAGTAAGGTGGTGGGTACTCTTAAGAGTACAGACAGATAAGAAAAACGGAGTCAAGATGAAATAAAGAGCAGATAATTAAAAATGCTAGAAAAAATTAAACATGTAGTAGGAGAAACAGTCAGCGTCATCAGAATGAGCCGCGAAATGTACGTGAAACCAGGAGAAATTCCCTGATGGAGTGAAGATAATGAAGATAAGTGGCAGGACCTGCGCTTATTTCACAGGATTAACTCTGAGCTGTCAGAATCTGGTGTAGCCAATATGTATTATGTAACTTATCCAACAAGCCTGAGTTTGCAGACACAAATACTTATAGTGTTCTTTATTCTAACGTTAAAGCACTTTATATTCTCGAGATAAGCGTTGTTCCTTGAGTCTGCGCTTGTTCATATTGTGACAGTGCTCTGACTTGCCGGGGAATCAAATATGAAAGCATTCTCAAACAATTGCACACATACTTTTGTGCAGTTGGAACGTATTTCTGTCCTAGTGGTAGACGGAGTGAATGTTTATGGTGGAACAGTTGTTCCAATAAATTTTTAAAAAATTACTTGAATGCCGTCATTCTTCGTAAGCGTTGTTAGAACGGTATCCATCCAATTAACGCATCGTGTGGTGATAGAAAGGTTTTTTGATCTCCCTTTGGAATAAAGCATCCCTCTGCCAATTTCCAGCTTGATGGAATAGTACCTTTGGCCCAGACCTTTTCTCATGATTATCTCTTAAAAATTTGTCGTGCAGCTTCCTTCGAAGCTTTATCTCCTTTACTTACCTTAGGAACACGTTGCTTTCGAGTATCTTTTAAAATCGCATGAAACAAATCACTAATTACTTTATAAATATGGTTTATAGAAGAGATTTTTTCACTCAAATTAATCTTTGTTAGTACTTAAAGAATTAGTTACCTTTTCACCCGGGAAGTTATAAAGATTAAGGGAAATATTAACGAACACTTGGTAACTGGATGTAAAAAAACTAGGTATTGTCTTTTTCTAAAAGAGTCGATAAATGGCAGATTTCACTCCATAAATACCTTCCGTACAGGTAGAACTTAGTTTCTTTTCTGAAGCTAAATCTACTATTGCCCCACATACCACTGCAAAAATCAGCGGCGTCTTCCCATTGTACGTTGGTAATGGTTAAATGCATCTGATTCCTCGATGAGTCCACGCTCTGACCCCTCTGAGTTATGTGGGTGTGCGGCCACGCAGTAGCTGAAATGCTCCTGTGCACGTAGCCTTTGTTGCTGCATAGCTGAAATGTTCTTTTATTAAATGTTAATATAATTTAAAATTATGCTAATATAATCTTGAAATCTCTGTTAGTATACAGTATTTGTAAAATGTGAGCACGAGCTACCCCGAGGAAAAGCTCAGAGACGAGTCGAGGGGCCATGGTCGGTTACATTCCTCGCTGATTAAGGTGTCGATGTAGATTGAAACAACGAAGCAAATGTGGAGGAGAGCGAGCGTTTCGTGTCCTTGCCGTCGGAGAGGCCGCTGGGTCGCGATACTCTCGGATGTGTTATCGAAATTCTGAGAGTTATGGATTGGACTGTAGTATAAACTACCGTGCCATGAAAAAGTTTGGGCACCCCTGGTCAAAATTTCTGTTACTGTGAATAGCTGAGTAAAAGATGAAATGATTTCCAAATGGAATAAAGTTAAAGATGACACATTTCTTTAATATTTTAAGCAAGAAAACTTTCTTATTTCCATCTTTTACAGTTTCAAAGTAACAAAAAAGGAAAAGGGCCAGAAGCAAAAGTTTGGGCACCCTGCATGGCAGTACTTAGTAACACCCCCTTTGGCAAGTATCACAGCTTGTAAACACTTTTTGTAGCCAGCTAAGAGTCTTTCAATTCTTGTTTGGGGGATTTTCTCCCATTCTTCCTTGCAAAAGACTTCTAGTTCTGTAAGTTTCTTGGGCCGTCTTGCATGCACTGCTCTTTTGAGGTCTATCCACAGATTTTCGATGATGTTTAGGTCAGGGGACTATGAGGGCCAAAGCAAAATCTTCAGCTTGCGCCTCTTGAGGTAGTCCATTGTGGATTTTGAGGTGTGTTTAGGTTCATTATCCTGTTGTAGAGCCATCCTCTTTTCATCTTCAGCTTTTTTTACAGTCAGTGTGATGTTTGCTTCCAGAATTTGCTGGTATTTAATTGAATTTATTCTTCCCTGTACCAGTAAATGTTCCCCGTGCCACTGGCTGCAACACAAGCCCAAAGCATGATCGATCCACCCATGCTTAACAGTTGGAGAGGGTTTTTTTCATGAAATTCTGCACCCTTTTTTCTCCAAACATACCTTTGCTCATTGTGGCCAAAAAGTTCTATTTTAACTGCATCAGTCCACAGGACTTGTTTCCAAAATGCATCAGGCTTGTTTAGATGTTCCTTTGAATCTTTTGAATAGAACATTTTGGCCACAATGAGCGGGGCGGTGAGTGGGTGGGTGTGGATTGATGTCTTTCTTTCAACTACTTACATGGTTTTCTGTATTCTATGGCTATCTAGAAAAGAGACAAATTTCAGAGTTGTATTTTGCATACAATACTTCGATAATAAAATGAACCCTTGAACCTTTGAAACACTCTGTAATTGATTGTGTTAATGAACATAATCTATAATTTTCTAAATAATAAGCATAGCACAACCTTTACATCTTACAGCTTAAATTACATTTAGTGTTTCAAGTTATAACACTTACAAATTGTAACAATAAATACAGAATGGAAGTCAGTAGCTGATTGTTACCATCTAGTCAAAACACTTAACTTTTATCATTGTGCCTGTCTGTTGTTTTGACTGCCTAAAATTGTTTACTTGTGTTGTGGGTTGTGATTAAGATTTTTTTTATGTGAAAAATTCTTATTCTGACTTTTTTGGTAAGTGATCCTTCAAAAAAGAAATCACAATCTAATAAGAATAATTTAAATTGAAATATTAGAACAAGAAAGATTCGTTTCTATAGAACAGTTGCATAACTGATTAGTTTATTAAACATAGAAACATAGAAAATTTACAGCACAATACAGGCCATTCGGCCCACAATGCTGTGCCGAAAATGTACTTACTTTAGAAATTACTAGGGGTACCCATAGCCCACTGTTTTTCTAAGCTCCATGTACCTATCCAAAAGACTCTTAAAAGACCCTAACGTATCCGCGTCCACCACCGTCACCGGCAGCCCATTCCACACACTCACCACTCTCTGCGTAAAAAAACTTACCCCTGACATCTCCTCTGTACCTACTTCCAAGCACCTTAAAACCATGCCCTCTCATGATAGCCATTTCAGCTCTGGGAAAAAAGCCTCTGAATATCCACACGATCAATGCCTCTCATCATCTTATACCCCTCTATCAGTTCACCTCTCATCCTCTGCCGCTGCAAGGAGAAAAGGCCGAGTTCACTTAACCTATTCTAAAAAGGCATGCTCCCCAATCCAGGCAACATCCGTGTAAATCTCCGCTGCACCCTTTCTGTAGTTTCCACATCCTTCCTCTAGTGAGGTGACCAGAACTGAGCACAGTACTCCAAGTGGGGTTTGACCCGGGTCCTATATAGCTGTACATTACTTCTCAGCTTTAAACTCAGTCCCACGTATGATGAAGGGCAATGCATCGTATGCTTTCTTAACCAGAGAGTTAACCTGCACAGCAGGTTATAATTTATAAAATTATAATTTTCAACTTACCTTGTAATTTTTTTCAAATAATAGTAATAATGATAATGTTTTAGTATTCTCATTTAATAATTATTATCGTTTTTAGTATCCAAAGGATATCGAAAAATTAAAGCACAGGAAGAGTTCACTGTTTTGAAGAGCAGAGCTTGTACAAAATTTAAGGTAGAATGGTTTTGGCAACTCATAGGTGCTGAACTACCGGCTTCATGAAAAAAAAATGTCACTATATTTACATGTCAAGACACTGGAGATGGACGCACCATTTGTGCAGAAGCGAAAGATGGAGACTATTTCAGTAGTGCAAAAATGGGAATTATGGAAGTTAAATTACATTAAATTACATCTTAACCAGAGGGTTCACGTAGATGCAGTTACCAAGTTATGCAACCCGATGAAATGTGAAATTTTGCACTTGTTAACTGAAACTCCAAAAGAGCATGAAGCAAAATGCATGAAGAAATCAAATTCTGATATCGTCAGCAGTAATTGATAACATTTTCTTAGCAATTAAAATTAATGTTTCAATGCATTCAGAGAAAGTAATTGGCAGGAAGAATTATGCGTTTGTATTTGTTGTGTGCATCAGCTTTGTGCTTCAAAAACAGATAGTGGAAGAATTGCAGTTGTCTGCTTTCCGTACAGTAACTGCTGGTGAAAGGACAGACCTTTCTGTACATAAAAAATGTTAGTCTTGTATTTTAAGTTTCGACCGAAAGTGAAACTTCTCTAAAACTGTGTTGGTTGGTATTTTGAAACTAACCCCATGTGGCATTATCACTATTGTTGAAACAGTAAACACATTTTATATCAGCAACAATCTTGATAGTCAAAATGTTTACCTCAGACAGGGCAATTGTTATGACTGGGAAGAACAATGGCATGGCAGCATTTCTTCGAAGAGAAATAAAGCATCTGGATGAGCAACTTAGACAATGTAGGGGAAAGAGTATGCGGGAAATAGAAGCACCACTACGAACAGTGTATACAATGTTCAACAAGTAGTCGGTTAAAACAAAAAGAAAAGCTAGACGATTTAGCTAATGTCACACAATGTGATTTTGAGTCATTAAACCAAGTCAAGACATTTTTGCCGTTACTACTTTAATAAGTAGCTATGAAGTTTTAATCGAGTATTGCAAAGATCAAATTAATGAATGTAACGATCAAATTAGCAACTGATACCTGTGTGTAGTGTATGGGTGAGATGTGTAGGTATGAAAATTGGCATGGCAGGGAAATGGTTAACAATTAGGAATTTATGGGCCTGTTATGTTGTTGGGCAGATTGACCCTTGATACTAGGTAAGGGGAGAACAACATGTGACTCTGGTCTACTGGATAACATGCCTGAGAGCTGCTGATTTGTGTAAAAGTAATGAATCACCTTGTCTCTAAAGAATGCTTTTTTTTCCCCCACATTGTTTGGTTGTAAGATTAATAGGATGCATTGTCCCTGAGGGGGTAAAGGTCGGGGTTGTTAAAGGTCACCTGACCTTGGTTCTTGCAGGTACGGAGGATGTATGTTGGCTTAATACGTGGCCAGGACTTGGATTGGCCCAAGTTAGGGTCGTGTAAGCGTCGGATTGGATGCCTAGCCCCTTCCAGCTGGACTGGGAGGTGGCGATAGTGCTATAAAAGCGAGAAAGTTCTTTCTTGGGTAGGTCATTCACCTGGGTTCCACCTGCAGACTGAGCAGCTGAACCAGCGCCAAGGACCTCCACCCTAGCCAGTCCACGGTCAGTCACCTGCTTCAGGGACCACGCAGACGTTGCTAAGTATACTCAGTGGTGTAGATTACTAGGGGGTGCTTAAGTTAGCCCCACCTATTAGTGGTGTAGGTAATGTACAATATAAAGCATTTCTCGAAACTCTCTACTTTCTTTTCTCTTAACAATAAAGTGAGTCTCGTAGGAATAACCGAGTCTGGGTCCATTTGTTCAAGCGAACCCAAATAGTTGCAGCATCCACCCATCACATTTATTATTGGGTATCACTTTTGGAACAGCCTGAAGATTTTTGACAATCCACAACATCGAGTTTTGGAAAATCTGACATTTTTGTAAATTCTTTCAGAAAAGCTGTTTGAATGCAAATAAAGCACTTAGAACCATAGAACTGTAGAAACTACAGCACAGAAACAGGCCCTTTGGCCCTTCTTGGCTGTGCCGAACCATTTTCTGCCTAGTCCCGCTGACCTGCACACGGACCATATCCCTCCATACACCTCCCATCCATTTATCTGTCCAATTTATTCTTAAATGTTAAAAAAAAAACCCGCATTTACTATCTCGTCTGGCAGCTCATTCCATACTCCCACCACTCTGTGTGAAGAAGCCCCCCCCCCATGTTCCCTTTAAACTTCTCCCCCCTCACCCTTAACCCATGTCCTCTGGTTTTTTTTCTCCCCTTGCCTCAGTGGAAAAAGCCTGCTTGCATTCACTCCATCTATACCCATCATAATTTTATATACCTCCACCAAATCTCCCCTCATTCTTCTACACTCCAGCGAATAAAGTCCTAACCTATTCCACCTTTCTCTGTAACTGAGTTTTTCAAGTCCTGGCAACATCCTCGTAAACCTTCTCTGCACTCTTTCAACCTTATTTATATCCTTCCCGTAATTTGGTGACCAAAACTGAACAATACTCCAGATCCAATGCCTTATACAACCTCATCATAACATTCCAGCTCTTATACTCAATACTTCGATTAATAAAGGCCAATGTACCAAAAACTCTCTTTACGACCCTATCTACCTGTGATGACACTTTTAGGGAATTTTGTATCTGTATTCCCAGATCCCTCTGTTCCACTGCACTCCTCAGTTCCTTACCATTAACCCTGTATGTTCTATGTTGGTTTGTCCTTTCAACGTGCAATACCTCACACTTGTCAGTATTAAACTCCATCTGCCATTTTTCAGCCCATTTTCCCAGCTGGTCCAAGTCCTTCTGCAGGCTCTGAAAACCTTCCTCACTGTCTACTACACCTCCAATCTTTGTATCATCAGCAAACTTGCTGATGCAACTTACCACATTATCATCCAGATCATTGATATAGATGACAAATAACAATGGACCCAGCACTGATCCCTGTGGCACACCACTAGTCACAGGCCTCCACTCAGAGAAGCAATTCTCTACCACCGCTCTCTGGCTTCTTCCATTGAGCCAATGTCTAATCCAATTTACCACCTCTCCATGTATACCTAGCGACTGAATTTTCCTAACTAACCTCCCATGCGGGACCTTGTCAAAGGCCTTACTGAAGTCCATGTAGACAATATCCACTGCCTTCCCTTCATCCACTTTCCTGGTAACCTCCTTGAAAAACTCCAACAGATTGGTCAAACATGACCTACCACGCACAAAGCCATGTTGACTCTCCCTAATAAGCCCCTGTCTATCCAAATGCTTGTAAATTCTGTCTCTTAGTACTCCCTCCAATAACTTACCTACTACTGACGTTAAACTCACCAGCCTATAATTTCCCGGATTACTTTTCGATCCTTTTTTAAACAATGGAACAACATGAGCCACTCTCCAATCCTCCGGCACTTCACCCGTAGACAGCAACATTTTAAATATTTCTGCCAGGGCCCCCGCAATTTCAACACTAGTCTCCTTCAAGGTCCGAGGGAACTCTGTCAGGTCCCGGGGATTTATCCACTTTAATTTTCCTCAAGACAGCAAGCACCTCCTCCTTTTCAATCTGTACAGTTTCCATGGTCTCACTACTTGATTCCCTTAATTCCATAGATTTCATGCCAGCTTCCTTAGTGAATACAGACGCAAAAAACCTATTTAAGATCTCCCCCATTTCCTTTGGTTCCGCACAAAGCCGACCACTCTGATCTTCAAGAGGACCAATTTTATCCCTTACAATCCTTTTGCTCTTAATATACTTGTAAAAGCTCTTTGGATTATCCTTCACTTTGACTGCCAAGGTAACCTCATGTCTTTTAGCCCTCCTGATTTCTTTCTTAAGTATTTTCTTGCACTTCTTATACTCCTCAAGCACCTGATTTACCCCATTTCCTATACATTTCATACAACTCCCTCTTCTTCTTTATCAGAATTGCAATATCCCTTGAGAACCAAGGCTCCTTATTCCTATTCAATTTGCCTTTAATCCTGACAGGAACATACAAACTCTGCACTCGCAAAATTTCCCCTTTGAAGGCTTCCCACCTACCAATCACATCTTTGCCAGAGAACAACCTGTCCCAATCCACACTTTTTAGATCCTTTCTCATTTCTTCAAATTTGGCCTTCTTCCCGTTCAGAACCTCAACCCTAGGACCAGATCTATCCTTGTCCATGATCAAATTGAAACTAATGGTGTTATGATCACTGGAACCAAAGTGCTCCCCTACACAGACTTCTGTCACTTGCCCTAATTCGTTTCCTAACAGGAGATCCAATATTGCATCCCCTCTAGTTGGTCCCTCTATATATTGATTTAGAAAACTTTCCTGAACACATTTTACAAACTAAACCATCTAGACCCCTAACAGTATGGGAGTCCCAATCAATGTATGGAAAATTAAAATCCCCTACCACCACAACTTTATGTTTCCTGCTATCTCTCTGCAGATTTGCTCTTCCAAGTCTCGTTGATTATTGGGTGGTCTGTAATACAATCCCACTAATGTGGCCATACCAATCCTGTTCCACAGCTCCACCCATAAGGACTCAGTAGACAAGCCCTCTAATCTGTCCTGCCTGAGCACTGCTGTAATATTTTCCCTAACAAGCAATGCTATTCCCCCACCTTTCATTCCTCTGCCTCGATCACATCTGAAACATCGGAACCCTGGAATATTAAGCTGTCAGTCCTGCCCCTCATGTAGCCAAGTTTCACCAATTGCTACAACATCATAATTCCACATGTCAATCCACGCCCTCAACTCATCCGCCTTCACCGCAATCCTCCTAGCATTGAAATATATACACCTCAGAAGATTTTTACCACCACTCACAACCTTTCTATCAGCGGATTTGCTTAAACTTTCAACATCATTTATTTTCACCCCAGCCACACTGTCAGCTCTGGCACTCTGGTTCCCATCCCCCTGCAAATCTAGTTTAAAGCCTCCCCAAATAGCACTAACAAACCTCCCTGAAAGGATATTGGTCCCCCTGTGGTTCAAGTGTAACCCGTCTCTCTTGTACAGGTCCCACCTGCCCCAGAAGAGGTCCCAATGATCCTGAAATCTGAAACCCTGCCCCCTACACCAGTTCCTCAGCCACTTGTTCCTCCTCCAGAGCATCCTATTCCTACCCTCACTGGCACCTAGCACAGGTAGCAATCCTGAGATTACCACCCTTGAGGTCCTGTTTTTCAACTTCCTACCAAGCTCTCTATACTCACTGTCCAGGACCTCTTCACTCTTCCTTACTATGTCATTGGTACCGATGTGCACCACGACATCTGGCTGGTCACCCTCCCACTTCAGAATGTCATGCAATCGATCAGAGACATCCTTGACCCTGGCACCAGGGAGGCAACAAACCATCCTGGATTCTCTGTCAAGACCACAGAACCTTCTATCTGCACCTCTAACTATCGAGTCCCCTATCACTACTGCTCTCCTCTTTATCCACCCTCCCTTCTGCACTGCAGAGCCAAACTCAGTGCCAGAGATCCGGCTACAGCAGCTAGTCCCAGGCAAGTCATCCCCCCCCCCAAACAGTATCCAATGCGGTATACTTGTTGTTGAGGGGAATGGCCACAGGGGAACCCTGCTCTGCCTGCCTTTTCCTCTTCCCTTGCCGGACAGTAACCCAATTTCTTGTCCTCTGCTCCTTTGGCGTAACTACCTCCCTGTAGCTACGATCTATAATCTCCTCATTCTCCTGAATGATCCGCAAGTCATCCAGCTCCTGCTCCAGTTCCCTAACGCGGTTTGTCAGGAGCTGCAGCTGGATGCACTTCTTGCAGGTGTCATTGTCAGGGACACCGGAGGGCTCCCTGACTTCCCACATCCTGCAAGAGGAGCATTCCAACATCCTGCCTGGCATTCTCACTGCACTAAACAATCTGAACAAAAAACTTACCGGAACCTACCCTGACCTCTGCCTGTTCTCGCTGAAGCCTGTTTGAGCCAAAGCCGTCCCACTCTGACTCAGTCCACTCCGACGATGGCCGCTGAATATGGTGGTCTGCTTTTCAAATCTTGGCGCCCTACGTCACGCGCCTGCGCAGTGCAGACCCTTCTCCCCGAGCAGTTTAAAAAAAACGACTTTCTATCCGATTTCTTCACTCCTTCTCAGCTGCTTGCTTCGACTGAAACAAGAACCGTTGAAAACTTCTCTTTTTAAACCTCGGCGCGCTACGTCACGCGCCTGCGCAGTGCAGACCCTTCTCCCCGAGTAGTTTAAAAAAACGACTTTTTCTACCCGATTTCTTCACTTGTTACAATAGAGCGTATGGGGCGGACCCAGCGCAGGACACAGACACAGAGGTGACATTCGCAGAAGTGTGTTTACTAATAGTTGCCAGGAAAGCCAGGGAACGAGGATAGAATTCTTACGCGGAAGAGGATGCGGGACAACAAACGGGACTCGGACAGGGAGAGACAGAATTTCCTACTCGGAGTAGCGGCAAACGGCTGGACCTACTCAGCTGGAAACGAGACGACTAACCCAACCAACGACCGACAATACGAACCTTGACACGGAATAGCTCATACGCGGCAAATGGCCGGTAATCACTCAGCTGGACACGAAGAGACAGAATTCCAACTCGGAGTAGCGGCAAACGGCCGGACTTACTCAGCTGAAAACGAGATGACAAAAACTAAACAATGACAGTCCATTTGTATCTTGGCTCGGAGTGGTGGCAATCGGCCAGCAAATCTCAGCCGGACAGGAAAACGACAGAATTCGCGTCTTGACTCCGAGTAGCGGCAACACGGCCGGCAACTCAGCTGGACACGAAAACGACTGAATTCACTAAGCAGCCACAGCACTGAAACAACTTAGAGTCCACGATTCTCGGCAGCTCCGGGACAAGCATAGCCGCACTGTCTACAGTGACAAACCGGCAGCAAGTAGCTGTAAGCCGGAGTATTTATGCTGCCGGTTCGAATGAGGATCAGGTGTCCTAATCAAGGAGCCCAGTGGAACACGGGGAAAAGGAAATTAGCTGAAATGAGGAGTCAATGGAATGGACCGTGACAGCATTGTCGTATGCAAAAGCAAAAAGGATAGGTTTCGGTCACAGTATTTTGGCAATACGGTTTATTAACGTGACAAACTGAAAGATCTGCTTGTATCTATAATTTCTGACGTCGATACTGCGCGTATTATTTGATTCATTCAACGTGCATATAATCACTTGATTTCTTGACGGTGAGTTAAGAGAATGATTTGTAATATAACATCCCAACTCCTATATATTATGCTAGTCCCTACCAAGGCAAATATATGTTATCCTTTCTTGCCCTCGCCCCACCGTCTCAGCAGCCCCATCCAGCCGTGTTGCAATTTTCAGGGAACTATATGCTAGTGTGCTTTGTTCGTTAGCTTTTCTTAATGCCCTGCCATTTATTGTATATGTTCTACCCCATTTGACTTTTTTACAACGCATCATCTCAAATTGTCAGGATTAAATCCACTTGCTAATGTTTCGCCCAACTTCCACTGATCGATATCTTGCTATAGCCTTAGACAATCTTCACCCCTATCTGGAACACGACCGGTATACTGTGATTAGTATGATCTGCATAGCCCCTACAGTCTATATAAATAACAGATACGCCCTGTCTTCAACAAACCCATTTGTTAATTTTTCAAAAAACTCAGTCACATTGCCGGGTTAGATTTCACCCAGTACAAAGCCATGGTAATTGTCACTAATGAATCCTTGCCTTTCCAAGCACGCATAAATCTTGTCCCACAAACACGAGGAAATTTGCAGATGCTGGAATTTCAAGCAACACACATAAAAGTTGCTGGTGAACGCAGCAGGCCAGGCAGCATCTATAGGAAGAGGTACAGTCAACGTTTCGGACCGAGACCCTTCGTCAGGACTAACTGAAAGAAGAGCTAGTAAGAAATTTGAAAGTGGGAGGGGGAGGGGGAGATCCGAAATGATAGGAGAAGACAGGAGGGGGAGGGTTGGAGCCAAGAGCTGGACAATTGATTAGCAAAAGGGATATGAGAGGATCATGGGACAGGAGGCCCAGTAAGAAAGTAAAGGGTGGGGGGGGGGGGGAAGCCCAGAGGATGGGCAAGGGATATAGTGAGAGGGACAGAGGGAGAAAAAGGAGACAGAGAAAAAAAAGTGTGTGTACATAAATAAATAGCGGATGGGGTACGAGGGGGCGGTGGGACATTAGCGGAAGTTTGAGAAGTCAATGTTCATGCCATCAAGTTGGAGGCTACCCAGACGGAATATAAGGTGTTGTTCCTCCAACTTGAGTGTGACTTTATCACTCCTGTCCCGCGGAGTTTTCTTGTCCCTCAGTACTGTCCTTACCACTGACGTAATGCGCACCCACCTGTAATTACCTAGTACATCACAAGGTATGTAGCACAAAGGGTCAAAAAGAGGATGTGGAAACGCTGGTTTTGTAGCGTAGATCAGATATTATTGAGGCGGTCTTTGTAAATACAATATATCCTTTTCAATTCTCTGATAAGAAGTTTGGCACTACGTTTAATTGGTTTGCCTGAATTCGGTATTAAATTGAAGAGTGCAGAAGAGGGGAGAGCTGATTGAAATATATAAAATTACGAGAGAGAGGCAGAGATCGAGTAGTGAGCCGGAATCATATTCCCAGTGTAGAAGTGTCGAATAGGAGAACACATAGGGCAAAGTGAGAGAGAGAAGGTTTACTGAGGATGTGCGGTGCCCTTGTATTTACACAGAAAGCAATGAGTGTCAGGGACAGCTGCCACAGCTGGCAGTGATACCAGATGTGATGGACGTGTTCAATAAGCTATTAGATAAGCACACGAAGAAGCTGGGTGTGGAGGGACGTGCATCATGGTCAGGCAGAAGAGACTAGTTTAACTTAGCATCATGTTCGGTGCAGCTGTGGGCGAAGGGTCTGTTCCTCTGCTGTATTGCTGTATGTTTTATGTTCTATGTTCAAAATCCCCTCCTTACCGCTGACGGTGGATCAACAATTGAATGTTTCCGCAGTTGTATACAAATACTGAAGACCCAAAATCAGTCGCCGAGTTCCACCAGTCATCTGCCCCTCCCTCCCGCGCCCTGTCTACCACTGACGCCGAGATTGCGTAACATTTACACCTGATCTCCGATCAGGTGGCACAGGAGAAGAACGCTAAAGTACAACTTGCATTTTATCAGAAGTGTCTGATTTTCTTTTAGTGTTTCCAATTGATAAGAATTGTGTCGATTTTAGGATTGAAGTTTCTTTTTTTTAAGTTGTCTCGCATCAGTTTAATTTACCAGTTGATTGATTGCTAAAGACTTTTAGAGGTATCAACAGAGCTTTGAGGGTTCTGACAGAGGACGAAACCGGGATCGTGCTTTGGCATCTGTTTCATGTTTCTTGTACATCGGGCTTTCTGTTGCTCATTCACACCACACTCTGTTTCGTTGTCCGTGGTCGTACTGCCGCTGATGCCCCAGTCTGAGTCGATTGGACGTAGGAAAAGGAAGTCAATGGGATGGAAATTACATGCGCTAGTGTTGCAGCAGGCTGTATTCAAGAAAATCTAAGCTTTTTTGGTTTTGTTGGACCCCATCGTTGCAAATGAAATATAGTGCGAAGGCTGTGTGGTTTCAGTATTCAAAGCTCTGGTTGAGAGGATCATCTTCCCATCGGTTCCCACAATCCATGTGAGGTTGAAGCGATGCGACATCCCCACCTACCGGCGCAGAGGTATATGACAAACGTGAATATCATAAGACGGAAGACATTGGAGCACAATTAGGCATTTCAGCCCGTAGAGTCTACTCTGCTTCGTAGTCCGTTGTGCTGAAGGCAATAATATAAAGAGTTTTCAATGATATATAACAGAAAAGTAAAGGTAGGAGTAGATATAGGTCGCTTTCAACTTGAGTTTGCTTCACCATTTCAAAGTATCCTGGTTGATTGAATTTGAAACTCTACTTCGCATTCCTGCCTAAACTCTCTTGGTTTCTAATGATCTTTCTCTGCCTTAAATATGTTCCAAGACTCGACTCCCACTGCCTTCTGTGAAAGGACTCCAAACTCGTTACCGTAAGCGATAAAGAAAAGGTCTTGTCTGTTTTAAATGGCAAATTCATATTTTAACAGTCCTTACTAAATTTTGAGTTCTCGTGAAAGAAACATCTTCTGCACATTCGCTCTATAAGGACCACTAGATTTCAGTCAAGTCCCATATTATTCTCATGAACTCCAGTAGATGGAAGTCAAGCCTATTCAATACTTCTCCTCGGATAACGAGCCACCAACGAATTAGTTCTTGTAGACCTTCTCTGAACTTCTACCATATTTACCTCATTTCTTAAAGTAAGACTAATGCAGTCCACATTTGGTCCTTCACGGCCCTGTCACACGAAGCATAACGCCCACAAATTTTGTACTTAATTCCCCTAATATGTTCATCGTCTTTTTAATTACTTGCACCAGAATAACAGCCTTTTGTGAATTACACACTATGATGACATAAAACGCCCTTACCCCTCTTTAGCTTGCAGGGTAATATTCTCCCACTACTTAGAAAGTATGCTGTTGAAGTGTTTTTCATTCCAACACAGTCAATTTGTATTTTCCTGCTTTCCGCTTTGCCAGATTTTAGCTCACCCACTTGGACTATCGATATCTCTCCGCATCTTTCTGACGTCCTCGTCACACTGTCATTACCTATCTATCTCTCATTGTCATCAGTGCAGTGGAAGGGCCCGAATTCTTTCACACATTTCCGGTTATATCATTCCAGGGAATCGGCCATTTATGACTGCACTTCATTTTTGTCAGCCAATCAATTTTCTACCCATGCCAATATGTTATCATCCATTATTTTCCCTCGCTGAAGAGTTCTCCCCACTTACTTAACCCAGACAGGTAAATAACTCCACTGCCGGCGTAGCTGTAGTTAAAGGCGGTTTTATTATTCAGCAACGTGTTGCAGTACGCAAAGAGCCGGTGTAAACAGACATTATTTCTTGGTGTTCTAACGAAAGGCAGATTCAAATATTGATTGAAATTCTAACAAGTGCTTCTAATGAATGAAGACTCTTTATCAAACCACAACCCGTGTCTACGTGAACCAGACAGCGTTCGTCAGCGTGTCACGTGTCCATGCCCTGTTTAAAAACAAGAAAACATTGCTCCGTGATTTATGAAACAATTGTTTTATATTGGGCGAGGAAATCGCTAAGATTGTGAAACGTTTAATCGGTTTGAGGAAAACAATGATCTTGCATCAATTTGGAAAGCCATTACCTAAAAAGAAAGATAATAACAGTTATTTGCCTTTTAATCTTGGAGGAAGTGACCTCATCCCCGATCCGTATTATTTACCTCTGTGATTCGTCTAAGAACGCCACTATTACAGGACAAATCGCAGACGGCGATGAGCTAGCGCAGCAGCGACATGGCACATCTATTTAACCAGGGCCGCAAACAACAAATTCTTCCTCAATGTTTGTAAAACTAATGGACTGATTATTGATTTCAAAACTCGGAAGTAGGCCATACATGCGCCAGTTGACATTCGTGGATCGGCGGGAAAGAAGATCAAAATCTTTAAATTAGTCATTACATATCGATGCTTTTCTTGTGTCAGGCCTAGAGATGCAATCACAAGAAAGGCGTGCCTGTATCTTTATGTAACACTCGCTTCTCCTAGCCGCTTAATAGAGGGGGTGATAACCACCATGCCCGACCAAACCTAAGAAATCCCGTTTGGATGGATGCTGTGCGATGTGTCGCCTGTTACAATCAGTACCCCGAAAACACAAACTGTACACAATATGCGATTAAACGATTAAGCTTTATAACTCTTACTTTGACTATATGGTTAGTAGAGAAACAAAATATAAAAGAAAAGATGCCAATAATATTATTAAACAGTCATGTGCACACGAAGTTGGAGTTCACGCAGTCCAGCAGTTTTTCTTCCCCCATCGATCTGCACCTTCGGACCCCCGCTCGGAGTCCCCGTCCCCCCCGGGTCGGACGGCCCACCAACTCGCTCAAGTCGCGTCTCCTCTCTTCATTGCCTTCGCGCCTTCTCCAAAAGCCCGCAAAACCAACAGGTTTCAGACACACAAGAAAGAATAACATTTCCCCCATTGGATCTATAGTTATCTCTAGTTATAACCCAAACATTGCTCCTGCAGAGAAACCGTTACCTCATCAGTTAATATTCTTCGCCCGATCTATCACTCTTGTCGCCCTGCATCTCGGAAGCCTCTAACCCGTGTCCAGGCCCCGTCTCCTCTCCTTCAGTGTCCTGCTGTAACCCAGGCTGCCTACAGCTAGCCCCCTCCACTTCACCTGACTCAGTGGGAGAAGGGCCGGGGTCTCTTCCTCAATCAATGGGGAGTTAGCGAACGGCAGCATGTATCACACATCCAGATCATCATCCTCCGAATCAATTTTCCGCTCATGGGTGGAGCCCGGCTCAGCCTCTCCCGCTGTGGGGCCTGCAGTCGCCCCGCGTTTTCGCAGAGTCCTCTTACTAGGTGTAGGCTCCAAGTCGGGCTCCTGGTCTACCTGCACCTCTTGTCCCAGGGGTAACGGGTGGTTCCGATGGAGAACCTTGACAGGCCCCTTCCCCTCCTCGGGCCTCACCCGGAAAACCGGTGGGTTTGGCATCTGATTCTCCACCACATAGGGTGTGGCCGCCAAGCGGTCAGCCAGTTTGTGCTTTCCAGGTACAGTAGTCCCAAATTCCTTATGAGGACTCAGTCTCCCGGCAGGAGATGGGAGAACCTCACTTTCTGATCATGCCTCCTCGTATTCCCTCGATTCTTCTTGGCAGCCGCAACCCCAGCCAATACATAAGCACTTTTCAGCTCTCTCCTCATATCAGACCCATACTTCAGATAAGGCTTCTGTGGTAAGTCACCCGCATTAGTCCCAAAACAAAGGTCAATGGGCAATCTCGCCTCACGCCCAAACATCAGATAATATGGCGAGTACCCAGTAACTTCATTTCGTGTACAGTTGTAACAGTGAACCAGATGCCCAATATATTGACTCCACCTGCTCTTCTTGCTGATCTCCAGGGTCCTGAGTATGTGTAGTGTTACGTACCTCGTAACTGGGTTGCCAAACCAGCAGAAATGGACCACTTAGTTGGAGTCTGGATTGCTGGAACTAAGAAAGTTTTATTAAAGAAATAAGTAACACAGCACTCTAATCGTAAGGATATAAATGCAACGGGTTAGCAATGATAAAACACATATGTACACAGAACTAGGATAATAGGAATCAATCAAGCTCTATCGCAGTCTAGGGGTAAAATGATCAGTCTCAAGTGACGCAGAGTTCAGTTCAGCAGTACAGTTCGCAGTAATCGCTGTTGTGCCGTTGGAGAAGAGAGAGAGAGGGAGAGAGCGCGAGCGAATGCAAATTTCGATTCACAGACCTTCGATGTTCCTCGCAGTTAGCTTTTGGGCGAGCCCTTTTTTAATGTCTTCTGAGGTCACCGACTGTGACCCCTCCATTCCGGATACGATCGTCCTTCCGCGGTGACCCCGGCACCCAGGCAAGGGCGGACACGCACACCAGGTTCCCGCCGATCGTACCTTTTCACCCTGTGCGTCTATGGTCGGTCCCGCGACCAGATCTCCAAAACTCTCATCAACTTGTGGGGGCACACCGCACCTCCAGGGTCTCGTTATCTCGTGATCTCGTGGCGTCTGTCTTGCCTTAGCGAACCTGTTCCTTTTATCCCCCTGCTGGGGTATCGCCTGTCCATCAAACTTCAGACAGTTTAGTTTCAAAGCAACCGGTCTGACAATACTCGGAACTGTGTCTATTTTCGTTAATCTCTCTCGTCTCTCATTAACATGTCTGAATGCTGCTCCATTGTCTCACTTATCTCTCTCATTAGCATCAATCTTCTGATAACTTGGTCTTTCGTCACAGTAGCAAGGCCCGACTAAACCTCTCAGGCTGGGGATCTCCCTGCGGGTGATAGGGCGTGGTCCTCGACTTCTCAACTCCAAGCATGCCCAGTAACTCACAGATGAGTCTGTTCTCGAAGTCCCGTCCCTGGTCACTATGTATCCACCTGAGAAGGCCATAATGTACGTAATACTTCCCCCATAACACTTTTGCCACCGTAGTCGCCCTCTGGTCCTTGGTAGGAAAAACCTGTGCATTTTTGATGTAGTGGTCCGTGATAACTAAGACACTCGTCGTGTTGCTGGCTTCGGCTTCTATGGACAGGAAATCCATACACACCAGGTCCAGGGGCCCTGCGCTCTGCTAGTGGGACAAAGGAGCTACCCGCCTAGGCAGTGTCTTCCCGCGTACGAAGCGAATGCACGATATGCAGTATTCTTCAACCTCCGACTTCATGCGGGGCCAGTAAAACGGTCTTTGAGCAATCCATAGGTGTTTTCCACCCCCAAATGTCCAGAATCATCATGTAGTGACTTCAACGCAATCCTCCGATACTCGTCGGGCAGCACCAGCTGGCAACGGCGAGGTCGGTCCGAGGGTGACGTGACCCGGTATAAGATCTGGTTCTTCAACTCCAACCGAGGCCATTCTTTCAGTAATGGAGGCACCGAAGCGTGTTTCGACTTCTCCGCCTGAGCCGTGTCTCCCTTCTCAACCGCAGACCAAATAGTGTCAAGCCCGGGTCATCTCGCTGAGCAGCTGCCACTTCCCCAGAACGCAAATCCGGCAGCTGATCTGTCTTCAGAGCAGTCAGTTCACAGTAAACTGGGGGTATGGCATCATCAGAAGCCCCCAATTGATCCACTGCTCAATCCGGCCTCTCCTTTTCCTCGGCCTTCATGGTGATGGCAAACTGACACATGGCCTTCACCCCAGGGGCAGGAACGCTCTCCCACGCCTCGTACCTGTCCAGTCCCTCATGCACCCGTCGGGACAAAGCACCTGCATCAATGTTCCAGCTCCTTGCCGGTACCTCAGGCTGAAATCATAGGCAGACAACGCTGCCAACCACCGATAGCCTGTGGCACCCAGTTTCGCTGAGGTCAAGATGTAAGTTAGGGGGTTGTTGTCCGTCCTCAGCTCAAACTTGGCCCCGTAGAGATAGTCACTCAGCTTATCCACCACCGCTCATTTCAACGCCAGGAATTCAACTTGTGCGAGGGATAGTTTGTCTCGGAGGGCGACAAACTCCGGCTGACAAACACCACAGGCCTCAACCCAGTGCCCTGATCCTGAGAGAGGACGCCCCCTATAACCGCTCTCTGCTGGCATCTGTGAGTAGTACATACGGCAATAGGGAGTCCGCAAAAACCAGGACCGGTGCCGAGGTCAGTAACTCTTTCAGCGACTGAAAAGCCTCCTCACATTTTGCATCCCACCTCTGTCCGAGGGCTCCGACGGGTTTAGATATTTTCCACCCTCCCGTCTTCTTTTTCCTTCTCCTTTCTTCCCGAAGGGAGAGTAACCACACAGAAGCTGATTCAAGGGGTGATTCACTTTGGCGCAGCCCTTCACGAAAATCTCCGATAGCAACCACACAACCAAGGAACGAGCGCAGAGCGCTCATAGTCTGGGGCCTCCGCCAAGCTGTCATCGCTTCTGTCTTAGCCTGGTACTTGTCCAGGGAAAGTTTTAAGCCTTCAGATTTCCAGCGGCCGAGCACCTTCAGTAGCTTCGCTTTGTGTTCTTCCAAGTTGGACCCAAATACTATAAGATAAGGTCATGCAAATACACCAGCACCTCAAGCAAGTTCATACACCCACCGTCTTCTCCATGACCCTCTGGAAGGTTGCAGGGGCTCCCGATATGCCTTGGGGCATCCTTTCGAACTGGAAAAACCCCAGGGGACATATAAATGCCGTCTTCTCTTTGTCGGCCTCACTCATCGGGATCTGGTAGTATCCACTCCTTAAATCCAGCACACTGAACCGCTTTGCACCACTCAGACAGGCCAGTGCGTCCTCTCCACCCGTCCTATCATACGAAGGGTTCACACCCGCCATGACTCCCGTGACCTCAGTTCTCAGCTCTGCCACCACCTCCTTTAACTCCTCTGACTGTAAAAGCTTTTATAGATATGTAAAAAGGAAAAGACTGGTAAAGACAAATGTAGGTCCCCTACAGACAGAAACAGGTGAATTGATTATGGGGAGCAAGGACATGGCAGACCAATTGAATAATTACTTTGGTTCTGTCTTCACTAAGGAGGACATAAATAATCTTCCAGAAATAGTAGGGGACAGAGGGTCCAGTGAGATGGAGGAACTGAGCGAAATACTTGTTAGTAGGGAAGTGGTGTTAGGTAAATTGAAGGGATTGAAGGCAGATAAATCCCCAGGGCCAGATGGTCTGCATCCTAGAGTGCTTAAGGAAGTAGCCCAAGAAATAGTGGATGCATTAGTGATAATTTTTCAAAACTCGTTAGATTCTGGACTAGTTCCTGAGGATTGGAGGGTGGCTAATGTAACCCCACTTTTTAAAAAAGGAGGGAGAGAGAAACCGGGGAATTATAGACCGATTAGCCTAACGTCGGTGGTGGGGAAACTGCTGGAGTCAGTTATCAAAGATGTGATAACAGCACATTTGGAAAGTGATGAAATCATCGGACAAAGTCAGCATGGATTTGTGAAAGGAAAATCATGTCTGACGAATCTCATAAAATTTTTTGAGGATGTAACCAGTAGAGTGCATAGGGGAGAAGCAGTGGATGTGGTATATTTGGATTTTCAAAAGGCTTTTGACAAGGTCCTACACAGGAGATTAGTGTGCAAACTTAAAGCACACGGTATTGGGGGTAAGGTATTGATGTGGATGGAGAATTGGTTAGCAGACAGGAAGCAAAGAGTGGGAATAAACGGGACCTTTTCAAAATGGCAGGCAGTGACTAGTGGGGTACCGCAAGGCTCAGTGCTGGGACCCCAGTTGTTTACAATATATATTAATGACTTGGATGAGGGAATTAAATGCAGCATCTCCAAGTTTGCGGATGACATGAAGCTGGGTGGCAGTGTTAGCTGTGAGGAGGATGCTAAGAGGATGCAGATTGACTTGGATAGGTTAGGTGAGTGGGCAAATTCATGGCAGATGCAATTTAATGTGGATAATTGTGAAGTTATCCACTTTGGTGGCAAAAATAGGAAAACAGATTATTATCTGAATGGTGGCCGATTTGGAAAAGGGGAGGTGCCACGAGACCTGGGTGTCATTATACACCAGTCATTGAAAGTGGGCATGCAGGTACAGCAGGCGGTGAAAAAGGTGAATGGTATGCTGGCATTTATAGCGAGAGGATTCGAGTACAGGAGCAGGGAGGTACTACTGCAGTTGTACAAGGCCTTGGTGAGACCACACCTGGAGTATTGTGTGCAGTTTTGTTCCCCTAATCTGAGGAAAGACATCCTTGCCATAGAGGGAGTACAAAGAAGGTTCACCAGATTGATTCCTGGGATGGCAGGACTTTCATATGAAGAAAGACTGGATGAACTGGGCTTGTAATCGTTGGAATTTTGAAGATTGAGGGGGGATCTGATTGAAACGTATAAAATCCTAAAGGGATTGGACAGGCTAGATGCAGGAAGATTGTTCCCGATGTTGGGGAAGTCCAGAACAAGGGGTCACAGTTTGAGGATAAAGGGGAAGCCTTTTAGGACTGAGATTAGGAAAAATTTCTTCACACAGAGAGTGGTGAATCTGTGGAATTCTCTGCCACAGGTAACAGTTGAGGCCAGTTCATTGGCTATATTTAAGAGGGAGTTAGATATGGCCCTTGAGGCTACGGGGATCAGGGGGTATGGAGGGAAGGCTGGGGCGGGGTTCTGAGTTGGATGATCAGCCATGATCATAATAAATGGCGGTGCAGGCTCGAAGGGCCGAATGGCCTACTCCTGCACCTATTTTCTATGTTTCTATGTTTACCACTTCCCGGGTTTTGCTGGCCCCGGTCACCTCACCACAAGGGGCTACTACCGAGGACTGCATCCTGCTGGCGGACCGCAACGTGTCCGTCTCCAACGGCCACGGCCCCAACGGCGCCAATGTGTTCTCAGCCTCCCGCACCTCTCTGATCAGCTGAACGAACAATGGAGAGGGGCGCGTTTTACGGGACTGCCGGAGATCCTGAGCAATCCTGTCCTGGGCCTGGGCTAGTTACCTGGTCCAGCCTTAACTTATCCACCTCGGCTATTCGAATGACACCCCGGCGCCGCAAGCGATTTAGCCGTCTCTAGCAGAAAAAGGTACGCGGAAAGCTTCTTGCCCTTCTCCTGACGCATGTTTTGAAACTTCCCCAGGAGCTCCCAGGAGCTGCCGGTCGGAACAAAAGCGTCGTCCAGGGCTTGCAGATAATTTACAGACGTCGCTGCGGGATAATCTAACCTGACAGTTCTGACAACGTCAGCAGCCCGCCCATTCAAACTTTCAACCAATCACTGTCGGTTTTCATCATCCGAGCACGACCACTCATTTAACAACTGAGAGGTCAGTCCCCCCAAGCCTCATACTCCTCCTCCCCGTTAGGGGTGGGCGTTATTCCAGAGACTCGGCGGAGCCTGCCATAGCTGGGACTTTGATCTTTCCATTTATTCGCCAGAGAAGTAAGGGCGGATACTACCTCAGAATTCTCACTCTTCACCGGGGGATGTGGCCTAATTAGACATTCGAAATCCGATCACTCTTTCCTCTCACTCCTCAGAAATGATAGAACCCTGTCTTTGAAATCTCCGCCTCCAGCTACCTCACCGCTGGTCTGCATTAAAGCGAGAGCTGCGCACGCCATTTTATCAAACCTCCGCTCACAATCGCAACTTTAACAGTGGAATTAACAATTCATCCGGAGTACAGATATCTCCCCAACTGGTTCACTGCTCAGGGTAACCACACAGCATCCAACGGAATCAATCCCGAATGTAGCCCCCACACTTGCTTCGCCTAGCGGCTTAATCTCGCGGGTGATAACTACCCTGTCCGGCCGAATTTAAGAAATCTCGTTTGGGTGGATGCTGCGCGATGTGTCCCCTGTTACAATCAGTACCCCGAAATAACAAACTGTACACATTATGCGATTAAACGATTAAGCTTTATAACTCTTACTTTGAATATATGGTTAGTAGAGAAACAAAATATAAAAGAAAAGGCGCCCATAATGTTATTAAATAGTCATTTGCACGCAAAGTTGGAGCTCACGCAGTCCAGCAGTTCTTCTTCCCCCATCGATCTCCTCCTTCGGACCCCCGCTCGGAGTCCCTCCCCACCCCCCGGTCGGACGGCCCACCGACTCGCTCAAGTCGCGTCTCCTCTCTTCATTCCCCTCGCACCTTCTCCAAAAGCCCGCGAAACCAACAGGTTTCAGACACACAAGAAAGAATAACATTTCCCCCATTGGATCTCTAGTTATCTCTAGTTATAACTCAATCATTGCTGCTACACAGAAATCATTACCTCATTAGTTAACATTACTGAGAAGCCATTACATTAACTTTCTCAGAAGGTTAAGGAGCTTTGGGGTGTCAACGAACACCAAGCGAGTGATGGAAAGAGTGATGGAGAGAACTTCGACAGATGTGTTGTTCAAAGTATCCTGACTGGTTCCATTCTGCTCTGATGCTTCAATATCTGCTACTGTGTAGGAATCTAAGAAGCTACCGGTAGGAGCGAACTCAGCCCAATGCGTCACGACGCATCCTTCCTCAGTGTCGGTGGATTCTGTGATATATGGTATCTTTAGAAGGCACTGCCTCAGGAAGGCAATAGCTATCATCAAAGATCTCCACCATTAAGCCAGATGATAACAAATCCAACATAGTTCAGACTGTAGTGTCAATCGGAGGTGGCTAGGAACGGACCCAAGTGCAAGACACAGACACTGAAGCACTAGGGACAGGACTAGGATACAGGTTGATGGCAAGGACATGGACACGAAAACCAGGAACCTGGAACAGAACTGGACAAGAGAGCTAGGAGCCCGGGCTTGGACTCCGAGACAGAGACTGGACAAGGACCCAGTACCTGGGTCTTGCCTCTGGCTCGGACCCCAGAACCCGGCAAGGACGAGGCTTGGCAGGCAGGCAGGACGAGGCTGGAGTCTTCAGGCTTGAGGCTAGAAGCGAGACTTGGCAGGAGGCAGGAGGCTGGAGTCTTCAGGCTTGAGGCTAGAGGCGAGACTTGGCAGGAGGCAGGAGGCTGGAGTCTTCAGGCTTGAAGTTTGAGGCTTGAGGCTAGAGGCGAGGCTTGGCAGGAGGCAGGATGGACTCCGAGCCAGAGACTGGACAAGGACCCAGTACCTGGGTCTTGCCTCTGGCTCGGACCCCAGAACTAGGAAAGGACGAGGCTTGCCAGGCAGGCAGGACGAGGCTGGAGTCTTCAGGCTTGAGGCTAGAAACGAGGCCCGGCAGGAGGCAGGAGGCTAGAGTCTTCAGGCTTGAGGCTTGAGTCTAGAAGCTAGAGACTTGGCTTGGCTTGGCAAGAGGCTAGAGGCTAGAGACGGCTTGGCTAGGCAAGAGGCTAGAGGCTAGAGACGGCTTGGCTAGGCAAGAGGCTAGAGGATAGAGACTTGGCTTGGCTTGGCAAGAGGCTAGAGGCTAGAGGCTGGAGTCTTCAAGCTTGAGGCTAGGCAGGAAGCTGGAGTCCTCAGGCTTGAGGCTAGGCAGGAGGCTGGAGTCTTGAGGTGAGGCAAGGCTGCAGGCTGGAGGCTGGAGACTTGAGGCGAGGCGAGGCCGGAGTCTTCAGGCTGGAGACTGGAGGCGAGGCGAGGCTGGAGTCTTCAGGCTTGAGGCTAGGCAGGCTCCTCCGGGGCCGTTCACCTGGGCAGGGCGCGGTACTCCTGGGCAGGGCGCGGATCACCTGGGCAGGGCGCGGATCTCCTGGGCAGGGCGTGTGCTCCTGGGCAGGGTGCGGTTCACCACCCGATGGAGGCATGGGACAGGAAAGGACAGACCCAACCGCAGGTAACGGCGAGACGGCCTGGCTTACCCGACGGATGCAAGGGACGTGAAGGGACAAAACCAACCCCAGGTAACGGCAAGACGGCCTGGCTTACCTGGGCGGAGGCAAGGGACAGGAAGGGACAGAACCAACCCCAGGTAACGGCAAGACGGCCTGGCTTACCTGGGCAGAGGCAAGGGACAGGAAGGGAGCTAGGTACAGGGTGGCTGCAGGACAAGGCTGCAGACGAGACGAGACGAGAGTTACCAGCAAGACAAGGCAAGGCTTCAGGCAATGCAAGGCGAAATGAGAACTTCAGGCGAGGCGAGAGTTACTGGCAAGACAAGGCAAGGCTTCAGGCGAGGAAACAGAAGGCAGAGGAAGGGATACAAGGAGTAAGGACAAGAACAATCCAGCAGCCACGCCCTGGTCTCTGGAGGTATTTATGCAGCCAGCCCCAACAAGCATCAGCTG
Source organism: Mobula hypostoma (assembly GCF_963921235.1). Lineage (NCBI taxonomy): Eukaryota > Metazoa > Chordata > Chondrichthyes > Myliobatiformes > Myliobatidae > Mobula > Mobula hypostoma. The sequence continues at coordinate 154,659,802 of NC_086098.1, read as the reverse complement.
CCTTAATTAGTGCTTAATAAGAACAGAAACAGGGTAGACAGGAAAACCTGGAGCAAGGTTCGATGGACAGGACCGTGAACCGGAATACGGACTTCACGGACCGGACCATGACATATAGTCCTGATGTTCGTTTCATTTAATGAATTTAAATCGAATCCATAACACCTGATGATTCTCTGTCCATATTTGTAACTTACCTATAAACCCCAGAATTTTACCAGTCCTGGTGTCATCCTCAATCTTGCTCATCCACCCAACTGCATTTTTATCCAAGTCACAGATATATATCACAACCAAGAAGTTCAAACACTGAATTATGGAACACATTTGGTCATGGAACTCCAGTCAGCAAAGCAGCCTTCTACTGTAACTCTGTCTTTCATGGGAAAGCCATTTCCAAATATAAACATATAATACACATTGGATCTCATGTATCTTTATCTTCTGAATCAACCTACCACGAGGGACCTTTCCAAATGCTTTAGTAATGTTCATATAGATAATTTTCACTGACATTACCTCATTAAGGACTGTGGTCACCTCCTCAAAAACTCCACTCAAGTTTGTAAGACAATACCAGCCCACACAACGTCGTGCTGACTGTACCTAAGCACAGAAATTATATTCATAAGTATCCTCTCCAATAGCATCCTTACAACTGACAGAATGCTCACTCGCCTATAATTACGTGAAATATTCCTATTTCTATTTTGAATAAAGGTATAATATTTGCTACTTTCTTGTCCCCCAGGACCTCGCCTACAGCTAGTCAGGACACTAAAATCGTCTGCAATGACAACACTTGCTTCTGTCAATATGCCGGAATAGTTGCCATCAGACTCTGAGGATTTATCCACCTTAATGCTTTTCAGAAGACCCTGCACTAATTCCTCCAGAATCTCAAAATGTCACGGCACATTCACATGCCGCACCCTGCCTTCAATATCCTGCAAATCCTTCTCCTCGGTAAATACCGACGCCAAGTACTACTTTAGCACCTCAGCTACTTGTACGGGCTCAAAGCACAAATTTCATACTTCATCCATGAGTGGACAAATCCTCTCGCTAGGTATCCTCTTTTCCCTAATCTAAGTATAAAATGCCTTGGGATTCTCATTGATCCTTGTTTAATAGGGGTTCTCCCTGTCAGACATGGATGTTAGGGTGAAGGAAACATCCCGTCAAGAGGATAAAAGAGGCACACTTAAGGTTTATGAAGCAAAGATCAGACAGAGCTCTAGAGGACTACAAAGTAGCCAGGAAGGAGTTGAAGAATGGACTTTAGAGAGCTAGAGGGCGGAATGAGAAGGCCTTGGATAGTAGGATTAAGAAAAACCCCAAGACTTTCTACACGTATGTGAAGAGCAGGAAGATGACTAGAATGAGGGTAGGAATGATCAGTGAAAGAAGACGAAAAATGTGCCTGGAGTCGGAGGAGGTAAGAGAGGTCCTTTCTGAATAGTTTGCTTCAGTATTCACCACTGAGAGGACTTGACTTTTGTGAGGACAGCGTAAAACAGGTTGACATGCGAGAATATGTGACATTAAGAAAGACTGTTCTGGAACTTTTGAAAGAAAAACGAGTCCCCGAGGCAAAATGGGATATAACCAAGGTTACAACGGGAAGTGAGGTGTCACGAACCCCGTGACGGGAATAAAGAACCAGCAGAAATGGAAAACACTTTGGAGTCCAGTATTGCTATAAACTAATAATATTTATTAGTAACTACGCAATACAGTAATATAAATGTAGATAAATCAAACAGGTTAGCAGTGATTTTATATATGTGTGTGTAAATATATATGTAAGTAAGTATATCAGTAAGTGTGGAAATATATGTATGAAAAACCAAGCTCCTTCAAGCCGAGGGGTAGAAAGATACAGTCTTACGATGATGAGTAAAGTTCAGTTCAGTTCAGTTCGTGGTATTGAGTTGAGTAGTGATGGAGACAGAGTGAGGGAGAGATTTGAGTTTTCAGGTGAGCTGACGCCGTTGATCTTCTCGTTGTCCTTTGAAATCCTTTAACAGTCACCGACGTTGACTTTAACAAAGGGGACCGGTTTTCTGTGGTGGAGCTATCCCCCAGGCGAGGGTGGACACATGGACAACTCCCCACCAGTCAACCCTTTTCCTCCTTTCCACTGCAAGAGCGACGGATCGATCTGCCTGATCGATCCTCCAAAACCCAGTTTTCCTGCGGACACAGCAATGCTCATTCAGGGTCCAGAACATGTATCTGAGGTCTGACCTCCTATTTTATCTTCCCGTGCTAAGCATCAGCTGTCAGTCAAATTATCCCTCCTTCCTTTCTCTGTGAAGAAATGCACAAGCAGGCAAAAGTCCTTGAAGAAGTATGAACAACCTGCCGAAAATCATAACATCAATTTTCCATTTAATAACGCCCTCGGTCACCATAGCAACTTATGAACTGCTCGGTGCTATCTCCACTTCAGCAGAAATCCAACAGTTGACCAGTTCTTTCTCGTTCCTTAAAGTGACAGTCCAACAGTTAATCATCGTCTCTGTCTCTTTTTTTCAAAAGAAAATGTCGGTGGTAAATAACTCTCTCTCTCTCTCTCTTTTCAAAAGCACAGTTAATAGGGGTAATTCAGGACCCCGTCACACTCCCCTTCCTCAGAGAGAAAAAAATTGACGAAGACGATTTTTTTTGTCTAAATGTAGATTACAGAGTTTTAACCAATACAGGTAAAACATCAGCAGATGACAGAACAAAAATGTGTACAGTTTCCAACTTAACATCTGGATAAGTAATCAGCTATAATATTGTGAGTTCCTGTCACATGTTTGATTGTTAAGTCACATTCTTGCAATATCAGACTCCAATTTAACAACCTTCTATTCTTATCCCTCATCTTAGTTAGAAATATCAACGGATTATAACCCATGTAAATCACAAGTGGTCTCTGGGCAACAGAAAGATTTCGAGGCCTCTACACATAGACCTCAAAATATTGTAAGATCAGAATAAGTGCTAATAATTCCTTTTCAACAATTGAACAATTTTTCTGGTGCACCTTAAAGTTCTTTGAGAAATAAGCTACTAGATGTTCAATGTCATTCACTCCTTCGTGTAACAGTATTGCCCCAGCAGCTTCATCACTAGCGTCTGTTGCTATAGAAAATGGCTTTGAAAAATAAAGTGCTTTGAGCACAGGATGATAACACAGAATGGTTTTCAGACGTTCAAATGCCTCCTGGAAAAGGTCATTCCACATAAATCTTTCATTCTTCCCCAAGAGTATTGTTAGGGGAGATTGACGTCAGCAAAGTTCTTACAACACTTACGATGATGTCCAACCATTGCTAAAAACCTTCTCAAAGCTTCTTTGCCAGTCGGAACAGGAACTTCAGCAATAGCTTGAACCTTGGCCTGTACAGGACCCAGGTGGCCCTGGTTTACTACGTAGCCAAGATAAATAACAGCAGCATGACCGAATTCACTCTTAGCGAGGTTCACAGTAAGATTAGCCTTGGAAAGTCTGTCAAACAGTTTTTCTACAGCTGCAATTTGCTCTTCCCACATGTCATTCCAGACCACTAAATCATTGATATAAACCCCTGTGCTTTCCAACCTTCCACTCACAGAATTGACCATTCTTTGAAATGTCCCTGGAGCATTTTTCATCCAGAAGGTTAAAACATTGTACCCATACAGTCTAGATGGTGTCACAAATGCTGATATCTCTTTAGCCCTCTCTATTAAAGGAATACCCCAGTATCCTTTTAACAAGTCAATCTTAATAAGGTATTTAGCTTCCCCAATATATCAATACAGTAATCTATTCTCTGTCCTTGCTCTTTCTGGTTTCTAATTCCTTCTGCAACCATTTTACCTTCTTCAAAGTTCACTCTGTGAAGATGCCGTTTCATAGGCTGGGCTGAATGTATAATGACGTGATGCACTGCACCTGTGCACCATTTCAAAATGCCAATTAGTCCTTTCGCTTGTTTTTGCAGTCTAGGCTCCAACTGATGGACCTTATCAGTAATGTTTTCCAAAATAATGAAATTCTGACATTTTGGTGAGACTAGATTCAGTGGTTAAACATGTTTTTCCACTCCACTATCAGATTGCACGACTCTATTTTGTTCCATAACAATTCTCCCAGCTGCTATTCTAGCAAACAACTGTTTTATTTTGATTCAACTACCTTGTAAACTTTCCTTTGCAAGGACACAAAGCTTACTAAAGCTTTCCCAGAATTTTAAAACATACTTAAACACACTGATACATCTTTCTAAATCAGACCATAGTTCTCTGAGTAGGGTCAAATGCCCTTTTGGCCTGTAACCGAATACAGGTTTCAACAAACTACCCTCCAATGCCTTCTGAATCGAATCTCCAATGACAAATAAGAGGAGGGAAACCCCCTCATCCTAATTTTTCCCATTTCTCACACAATATGCTTTAATCATGGTCTCAGGAGTTGAGTTGAGCCGTTTCAAGGCTCCCTTGGACTCTGTGTGATATGTAGATGACATCATGTGCTTAGCTTCCAATTCTCTAACTGTCCCCAGGAATGTTCTCGAAGTAAAATTACTGCCCTGGTCAAATTGAATTTCTTTGGGCAGACCTACCAGTGTGAAAAACTTACTGAATGCTGTTACTACAGTCTTGGCCTCGGTGTTTTCGAAAGACACTGCTTCAGGGGACCGAGACACAGCACACACAATTATTAACTCATACTGATAACCAGATACAGTCTTTCGCAATGGGCCTACACAATCCACTATGACCGCAGGAAAAAGTTCACCTAAAGCAGATATCAGTTTAAGTAGTGTTACCTGAATAACCTGATTAGATTTCCCCTCAACTTGACAGGTGTAGTCAGTCCTGTAAAAATTCACAACATCCTTCTTTAAACTAGGCCAGTAAAATTCCTTCATAATCCTATTCACTGTCTTTCTCACTCCATGAGTTCCACCTAAAGGCATACTGTGAGCCATGTTTAAAATTTCAGCCCTATAAACTTTCAGAACCACCACGTGACTTTTAGGCACAGTGGCTGGTCTCCACTTCCTCATCAACACCTTATCTTTAAGGTAATGTCCCACTGACTCTCTCTGAACCTCCTCTCCTGTGAGAGCTATCTCCCTTAAAGCCACCACTCCAGAATCTCGCTTCTGTTTCTCTATAAATTCCTTCCTCAATAAAGACAAACCTTTCTCATATACCTTATTTTCATCAGCTGTACTATCCTCTAAGTCCTGCTGAAATCTGGAAGGTAGAAAAGACTGTGACACATCATCATAATTTAACCCTTTGGTTTTGCCATCATAGGCCTCAACAGGTTGCTTACTCATCAGCTGAACAGCCTTATTCATCAGCTGAATTGCTGAAACACTCTTATCTTGGAGAGGTGTCAACATGCCTCCATTGTTTACTAAACTCAGCACCATCACCAGGCTGATGAGAACCATGTATACATTATGGAAGAGACCAAACAATCTACCCATCTGATTACCTTCACTATGCCTTGCTTCCATAGCAACTTCCACTCCAAAACCATAACAATTCATCCTTTCCTCAACAACATAACCTTGCAGGTGTCCACATGTCCAAACAAAATTCAACAGAGTAGCGCATCCTTTCTCAGCAGGCCTCTGTCCTGCAAGCAGGGTTAAAGGTCACACAACCAATCCAACCTTTTCCAGCACTTTATCCAAAAGTCCAGGAACAGCACTTTTCCCATTATTTTCATCAACACCGACCTCACCAGCTTTTAAAACACAGTCTAATACAAGTGACTGAGAATCCTCACATTCCACTGGTACCAAGGTTAACCCCTTATTCACTGAATCAAACTCATCTGACACACAAAAACTGCATTCCTTTTCAACCAAGTCAGACACTTCAGTATTTAACTGAGCTTTAACATAAGGTTCAGAACTCTGTGAATTCACAGGTGCTTCCACAACCTGAACACATTCAATCGAAAGCTGCCTCTCCTGGGCTGTCATCACTTGTCCCAGTTTCAAATTCAAGGTCACCCCGAACCTCCCAGCTATTCTCTGGCAAATTCTTTTCTGGAGTAAACTCAACCTCGTGGGTTAAAACTTCTTCGTCTGCTTTCTTATCAAACCCCTGCAGGGTAGTGGCATCCTCTGCATCTGGGTATGCCCTTACATCATCAAGAACACAATTTTTAAATTCATTGATCAAAACAAGCCCTTCCAAGCTTTAAAAATCATCAGGGTCCGACTCTAGACCTTTTTGCCGCAGCCTCTCTACCTTTTCCAGCTCAAACCGTCTCTGCTTGTCTGCCACGTGATCCTCACATTGCCATTTCCCCCTTTCAAACTATCTTTGTTTTTCTTCCTCTTGAGTCCGTTTTGCTGCCTCTGCTCTCTGTTTTGCTGCTTCTTCTCTCTGTTTTGCCTCTAGCCTCACTCTTGAGCTGTTTTAATTTCAATTCATGCTGTCTTTGCTCTTCCTTTAATTTTTCCAACAGGAGCTGAAGCTCATCCTCAATACTAACATCCATTTCTGCTGTATTTCCACACAACCAACTCAAAAGGGTATTTCCCCCAATCAACTCAAACAAGCCTCCCAACCAATTTGTTCATATCCCGGACGAGCCCCCAATTTTGTCACGATCTTCATGACGGGAATAAAGAACCAGCAGAGATGGAGAACACTTTGGAGTCCAGTATTGCTATAAACTAATAATATTTATTAGTAATTACGCAATACAGTAATATAAATGTAGATAAATCAAGTAGGTTAGCAATGATTATATACACAAGTAAGTATATCAGTAAGTGTGGAAATATATGTATGAAAAACCAAGCTTCTTTAAGTCTGGGGTGAAAAGGTACTGTCTTACGATGATGAGTAACGTTCAGTTTAGTTCGGTTCGTGGTATTGAGTTGTGAAATGACGGAGAGAGAGAGGGAGAGATTTGAGTTTTCAGGTGAGCCGACGCCGTCGATCTTCTCGTTGTCCTTTGAAATCCTTTAACAATCACCGACTGTGCCTTTAACAAAGGGAACCGGTTTTCTGTGGTGGAGCTATCCGCCAGGCGAGGGTGGATACATGGACAACTCTCCAGCAGTCAACCCTTTTCCTCCTTTCCACTGCAAGAGCGACGGATCGATCCGCCTGATCGATCCGCCTGATCGATGCTCCAAAACCAACTATTCCTGCGGGCAAAATAATGCTCATTCAGTGTCCAGAACATGTGTCTGAGGTCTATCATCTGACCTCCTATTTTATCTTCCCGTGCTGAGCATCAACTGTCATTCAAATAATCCCTCCTTCGTCTCTCTGTGAAGAAATGCACAAGCAGGCAAAAGTACTTGAAGAAGTATCCACAACCTGCCGAAAATCATAACATCAGTTGTCCATTTAATAACGCCCTCGGTCACCATAGCAACTTATGAGCTGCTCGGTGCTATCTCCACTTCAGCAGAAATCCAACAGTTGACCAGTTCTTTCTCGTTCCTTAAAGTGATAGTCCAACAGTTAGTCTTCGTCTCTCTCCCTCTCTTTCAAAAGAAAATGTCGGTGGTAAATAACTCTCTCTCTCTCTCTCTCTCTCTCTCTCTCTCTCTCTCTCTCTCTCTCTCGCTTTTCAAAAGCACAGTGAATAGGGGCAATTCACGACCCCGTCACAGAGGGAAGAGATTGTTCCCTCTTGGCGATGATCTTGCATCCTGACTAGCCACAGGAGGATTGTTAGAAGATCGGAAGGTCTCAAATGTTATTACTTTGTTGAAGAAAGGGAATACGGATATTCCTAGGAATTATAGACCAATGATTTGTCTGTCAGTTGTGGGCAAAATTTTGCCAATGATTCTTAGATTCAGGAGGAGCATAGCCTGATTTCGTATAAGGCTTTGTAAGGGGCACGTCCCAGCTCACGAGCCTGATTGCCTTTTTCAAGAAAGTGACAAAACAAATCGATGAAGGTAGAGCAGTGGATGTGGTGTCCCTGGATTTTAGTAGGGCGTTCCTATATTGTGTGGAGTTCTGGACACATACCTACCTTTTGGAAAGATACCAATAAAGTTAAAAGAGTACCGATAAAATTTACAAGGATGATTTCTGAACTTGAGGCCGAAGTCACAGGGAAAAGCTGAAGATGTTAGCACTTTTTTCCCCTGGAGCATGGGCGAATGAGGGGAGATTTGACAAAGGTATATAAAATTATAAGAGGAATAAACAGTGTAAATTCAAGCAGGCTTTTTCTACTGAGGTTGGGTGAGACTAGAATGAAGTCGCCAGTGGAAGTGGTGGATGCGGTTTCGATTTCAATATTTAAAAGAAGATTGTATGAGAATATGGATGGGAGGGGTATGGAAGCCTGTGGTCTATATGCAGGTCTCTGGGATGGATGACACAAGGTTGTTGGTGTTGTGGTTGGGTATAAATGGTCGTAGTTTACAATGGGACATTGATGGGACACGTAGCTGGGCTGAGAAGGGGCAGATGGATTTCAGTCTGGCAAAATGTGAAGTGATGCACTTTGAAAGTTCGAAATCGAAGACGAAGTACAAGGTAACAGGGAAGATTCTTCGCAGTGTCAAGGAACAGACGGATCTTGGGATCCACATCCATAGATCCCTCAAAAATTGCGGCACAAGTTAATAGGATTGTTAAGAAGGCATATGACCTTCATTAGATATGTAAAAAGGAAAAGACTGGTAAAGACAAATGTAGGTCCCCTGCAGACAGAAACAGGTGAATTGATTATGGGGAGCAAGGACATGGCAGACCAATTGAATAATTACTTTGGTTCTGTCTTCACTAAGGAGGACATAAATAATCTTCCAGAAATAGTAAGGGGCAGAGGGTCCAGTGAGATGGAGGAACTGAGTGAAATACATGTTAGTAGGGAAGTGGTGTTAGGTAAATTGAAGGGATTGAAGGCATATAAATCCCCAGGGCCAGATGGTCTGCATCCTAGAGTGCTTAAGGAAGTAGCCCAAGAAATAGTGGATGCATTAGTGATAATTTTTCAAAACTCGTTAGATTCTGGACTAGTTCCTGAGGATTGGAGGGTGGCTAATGTAACCCCACTTTTTAAAAAAGGAGGGAGAGAGAAACCGGGGAATTATAGACCGGTTAGCCTAACGTCGGTGGTGGGGAAACTGCTGGAGTCCGTTATCAAGGATGTGATAACAGCACATTTGGAAAGCGGTGAAATGATCGGACAAAGTCAGCATGGATTTGTGAAAGGAAAATCATGTCTGACGAATCTCATAGAATTTTTTGAGGATGTAACTAGTAGAGTGGATAGGGGAGAACCAGTGGATGTGGTATATTTGGATTTTCAAAAGGCTTTTGACAAGGTCCCACACAGGAGATTAGTGTGCAAACTTAAAGCACACGGTATTGGGGGTAAGGTATTGGTGTGGGTGGAGAATTGGGGGTGTGGGTGGAGAATTGGTTAGCAGACAGGAAGCAAAGAGTGGGAATAAACGGGACCTTTTCAGAATGGCAGGTGGTGACTAGTGGGGTACCGCAAGGCTCAGTGCTGGGACCCCAGTTGTTTACAATATATATTAATGACTTGGATGAGGGAATTAAATGCAGCATCTCCAAGTTTGCGGATGACACGAAGCTGGGTGGCAGTGTTAGCAGTGAGGAGGATGCTAAGAGGATGCAGGGTGACTTGGACAGATTGGGTGAGTGGGCAAACTCATGGCAGATGCAATTTAATGTGGATAAATGTGAAGTTATCCACTTTGGTGGCAAAAATAGGAAAACAGATTATTATCTGAATGTTGGCCGATTAGGAAAAGGGGAGGTGCAACGAGACCTGGGTGTCATTATACACCAGTCATTGAAAGTGGGCATGCAGGTACAGCAGGCGGTGAAAAAGGCGAATGGTATGCTGGCATTTATAGCGAGAGGATTCGAGTACAGGAGCAGGGAGGTACTACTGCAGTTGTACAAGGCCTTGGTGAGACCACACCTGGAGTATTGTGTGCAGTTTTGGTCCCCTAATCTGAGGAAAGACATCTTTGCCATAGAGGGAGTACAAAGGAGGTTCACCAGATTGATTCCTGGGATGGCAGGACTTTCATATGAAGAAAGACTGGATGAACTGGGCTTGTACTCGTTGGAATTTAGAAGATTGAGGGGGATCTGATTGAAACGTATAAGATCCTAAAGGGATTGGACAGGCTAGATGCAGGAAGATTGTTCCCGATGTTGGGGAAGTCCAGAACGAGGGGTCACAGTTTGAGGATAGAGGGGAAGCCTTTTAGGACCGAGATTAGGAAAAACTTCTTCACACAGAGAGTGGTGAATCTGTGGAATTCTCTGCCACAGGAAACTGTTGAGGCCAGTTCATTGGCTATGTTTAAGAGGGAGTTAGATATGGCCCTTGTGGCTACAGGGGTCAGGGGGTATGGAGGGAAGGCTGGGGCGGGGTTCTGAGTTGGATGATCAGCCATGATCATAATAAATGGCGGTGCAGGCTCGAAGGGCCGAATGGCCTACTCCTGCACCTATTTTCTATGTTTCTATGTTTCTATTAGTCAGGTGATTGAATTCAGGGGCCACCAGGTAATGTTGCACTTCTATAAAATTCTGGTTAGACTACACTTGCATTATTGTGTTTGATTCTGGTCATTATAGGAAGGACATGCAAGCTGCAGAGAGGGTTCAGATGAGGTTGGACCTGCTAGAGGCAGGAAGCATGTTTCTGATGTTGGGGCAGTCCAGACCAGAGGCCACAGTTTAAGAATAAGGTGTAGACCGTTTAGAACAGAGTTCAGGAAAAAACTTTTTCACACAGAGGGTTGTGGATCTATGGAATACTCTGCCACAGAAGGCAGTAGAGGCCAATTCTCTGGATGCTTTCAAGAAAGAGTTAGATAGAGCTCTTAATGATAGCGGAGTCAAGGGATATGGGGAGAAGGCAGGAACGGGGTACTGATTGTGGATGATGCTGATCACAGTGAATGGCTGTGTTGGCTCGAAGGGCCGAATGGCCTACTCTTTCACCTATTGGCTATTGTCTATTGTCTATTGAGATTTACCATGATGCCGCTCTGATTAGAGAGTATGTTTTATCAGTATAGGTTGAGCGAGCTCGGGCTTTTTTCTTGAGATGAAGGAGATTGAAAGACGACCTGACAGGGCTGCATAGGATAAGATGCATAGATAGAATGGATAGCCAGTTCCTTTTCTCTAGGGCGTTATTGGCTGATATGAGAAGGCATGATTGGACGAAAGTATACAAGGACGTCAGAGGTAAGTTCTTTACACAGAGAGTGCTGTGTTCTGGAATGCCTTGCCAGGTGTGGTGGTAGAGGCAAACGTATTAGGGACATTTAAGAAACCCTTAGGCCAATGGATGAAAGAAAAACGGAGGGCTATGTGGGAGGGGATGGTTACATTGGTCTTTGATTAGGTTAAAAGGTGGGCACAACATCATGGGCCAAAAGGCTTGTGCTATGTTTTAACGTTTCTGTGTTCTCTTTTCTACAATAATAACTACGTCCATTCACCAATTTTCTGTTTAAATCACATCTCCGTTACGCGGGCATCTAAATTTGTGAGCTGACCCACAGCTTGAAATGTATTGTTAATGAAAATATTCCTGTCATCCATCCTGAACATTTATTTTTGGACCGGCTGTCATTCATCTCAGCATAAGATAAATGGCTTCCATTCCAATAAATAACTTAAAAGATAAGTTTCAGGAGGATGAGAATACGGATTGTAGTCACGTCTTTCCAATTGGTTATACAAGTTGCTTTATCTCGAGAAGAAAAGTTTATGAAAATGTCAACATTTCTCGATATTGTTACGGGGAGAATTCAATCCACCCGCACAAGCTGCATTTGCATTCCCCAGCTATTCCACTTAGCGTCTCTTCAAGTGTCCAGTAATGGAATTGGAACTTTCGGCACTCTTTGAATTTGCCAGACGCAGAATTCCAGAGCTCCAATGGGCTTGGTGAAGATACAAGAAAAAAAGGAAGGGATAGATACATTACATTTTATCTGTTCGTGTTTCTTTTCTTTTTAAATTGTTTAAGTATTTAATTAATGTTTAATTTTGTAACTGTTAAGGATATTGAAGAATTTTAAGCATGTCTGAATAACAGAAAAATTCTAAAATGTTAAATAAATGTTTCTAAAATTTGATAGTTTGAAGTGAGCCATGCCCTTTGACAAAATCTTCAAGTGCAGTTCAATGGGCGACCCGTATTTTGGTCATTTTATCGACTTATCACAAAACCGAAAATTTTGCCGGACAAACTACAATTGTGCACCTGCCGTGCAGTAATTCAAATGCTCCCCCCGCTCATAGTCGTTGTGGCGTGAAACTGCAATTGTCTTTCGCATAATGTTACTTTGAAGTGCCGCTCAGGTTTCAAGCCCTGTAAGAATTTCCTGCTCAAAAGAATGGTTGGTCCATGCAGCTGTGAAAAAAAAAACAGACCCCCCTATAGTCAGAGAAGGCAGTATCAGCGGGTTGCGGTCCAGAGCGACTGGTGAAAAGTTCGTGAATGTATTTTCCCAGTTTCAATAAACCGTGTATGGATTTCAATAATTAATTACAAACTTGCTATTACTAATCTTCTCTTATCGAGATAAAGGCACTTGTAAAATCAATTAAAAAGACGTGACTACAATCCGTATTCTCATCCTGCTGAAACTTATCTTTTAAGTTATTTATTGGAATGGAAGCCATTTATCTTATGGTAACGATATGGTTTTCTCAGACCTACCTACTATGGCCACGGTGTTCTACATTTCATACTTAATCTATCATTATATAAATTTTACAAACTGATGTACAAATATCGCTTGCGCTTCACTGTTGTGAAGCCCGAAATAGCTTTAGATAATCAACCACCGTCAGATTGTATTTACTACATCTGGTTTGGACTATCATTTGCAATGTTTAAGATGTTTGAAACACGCGTTGTTATGTACCGTAAGCCGAAATCACCTCGAATGAAACCTGTAGTTCTGAAGGACGCGAGCAAAAATATCATTGGTGCGAACTCTAATAAGTGCTGTTGTCCTCTGCTCCTCTGTTAATTACAATTCTTCGGTATCCTTGAATATGAACAGCTGGAGGAAAACCATTTCCCATGAATAATGGAATTCTAACGTTGGTTCTGATGAAGAGTTTCGGTCCGAAACTTCGACTGTTTACTCTTTTCCGGCTTGGCCTTTTGAGTTCCTCCAGCATTTTGTATGTGTTACTAAAATTGGCAATCGATTATGCCCACGATGTTGAAATAAAGGATTGTTTCAATACGTATGTAAATTTCTCTGACAAGTAATTGCACCACATGTACTGGTTGTAGCCATATGATTACAGTTTCTTCAAGTGAAAAATCTACTCAATAACTGACCCAACGTTAAGACGACGTGGTCTATTTCACCGAATGCCAAAGTTTGATCATCATCACGACTGTTCGTGCACATCTTTGAAAACTAATGTATTGTCGGTCACATTGGGTAAGATAAAAAACTCCACCGTAGATTTTGGTTACCTTGGGACAAAGTTACTTTAGAACAAATGCAGTTTAAGAATAACCAGCAGGACGCAATGCATATTTTCTCCCGATTGGAAAATATGTTAGCTACAATCGAATATTTAATATCTGTACGTGACATACATTTGTTTTATTTTAAAGAATCAGCGTATAAACATATTGTGTTACATACAGCTAGATCGCGCGATGTTTGTTTGAAATGGCGTTGCCTGAGACTCGTGTTTAACCACGCAGGAGTAATGCTCGTGTGAGTTCCAGTCTGAGGCTGGCAGAGTCAGGTAACTGCTCGCACTGAACGTGTTGTCCGTGTCCTGCTGGATCCGGCTGGTCTCAACGCCATTCCTTCTCGTACTGCCGTCCACCATCCACTCGATATTCACAGCGGCAGGATTAAACCCGCTCACCAAACACACCAGGGTGGCGGTGCCCTGTCCCAGAATTTCCTCCGCAGACGGTCGGAGGACGGATACCGCGGGTTTTCGCGGATCTGTAAGTAGAAAGAAGTGCAGGGAGATGAATTTGTAATTATTGTAAATTGGAATCAAGCTTTGCCTTTTTCAGCGATTTTTACAACGACTCCTAAGAACCCTTACACTACTGAATCTCTTTGATCTTTAACAAAGGCGTAAAACCCAATGCACGTTATGAACATTAGACATCGCTACAAAGTAAAGAGAAGGATGTTTTCCCCATAACAGCAAACTTCAAGCCTATAAAAGTAACACATTTCGAAGGAAATGTTTGCTCACTTCTCATTGCTGCTGTCAGGAATAAGGTACAAACGCCACACTCAGTGACTCAGGAACAGCTTCTTCTCTGCCATCCTATTTCCAAATGGACGTTGAACCCACGAACACTACCTCACTTTTTTATTATTTCTGGTTTTACACTATTTGTAATTTAACGATTTAATATATATGTATATACTTACAGTAATTGATTGATTTATTTTAGCTTTTAGATACGTATCATTGTGCAGTTGCTGCTATGTTAACAAATTTCACGACATTTACCGATGATATATTAAACCTGATTGTGAGACTGAATTGGCAATCGTACAGGCTTCTGGACAATCAGCGCGTCATTATAGTGATCGCACCTCAGAACTACTGCTTCAAGTGGCACTGAGATCATGAAAGCCGAGAAATCCATAAACATTAGTGCTTAATTTCCTAGCAAACATTTTGATATTTAATCAAAATATACATATATCGAGATTGCTGAAGAGAGTTCGCCCGAATCTTCTATCGCTTTAAGTCACAAGTCACACATGCATTGATAAACCTGGAATAGTTTAGCTTTGAAAATCAATGAAAATAATATTACTATTAAGCTGTTTTGTTCAACTGTGTAATTTGGTGTCAGAAGTTGAGCCAGTTGTTCTCATGCCGAGGTAGAATGTGAGGTACAGGTCAAAACAGTAGCAGGTTTCCAACGACCGGCCGATCATAACTTTGCCTTGCATTGATTAAATTCAATATGAAAATGCTAATGCGCATTATCATGAAATGTGAGTCACAAAATCGAATTAGTCCAGCATCACTGAGAGATCAAGAGAAATTTCTGGGACGCAATTACTTGGAATTAAGTATACCCTAGTGTATATCATTGATAACCCAAGCCAGAGCCGAGAGTTCTGCCGTTTTTCATGAAATAACCTTTAAAGTAAAATAAGATATACTTCATATATCTCGTGATTCCCCGATCCAATCTGATATAACCATACTATAGTTAATATCGCCACAGATTATTGGCATGTTCCAGAATCGTAAATACATGAATCATAGAACCAATAACAATCCACCCCCAAAGCGAGTGGCAAAACTCCGACATATAGACACTACCATTCACGTGAAAAGAAAGGAATGTGGCAATGGATTTGATTAGTGTACTGTCTCTCTGTCTCTGCACAGAGAGGCAACAATTCGCCGTAGTAAACGGGGAATTGTGAATGGCTAAGAAATCATGTAATATTTTAACGAGAATTACATAATGCCCGTTAAATTTTTATACTTGGGGTTTTAGTCTTTAGTCCCACAACTAAATTCGAATGGATTTCTTTGGACTGGGGTAATACACACTGAAAGAAAACCCAATAATCACTCTCACAGGTCTATAGAATTCAGAAAAAAAAGTGGATTCCTGAGTCACAGGACTTATAATGATTTTTTTCTCATTAATTTGAAAAGTTGACCCATTCACACAATAAGGTATCAAGACTACAGAACAGAATTTACAAAGAGATCGTGTTCAGGGCCATCTGCAAGGAAAACGATGCATAAGGCAGAAAAGCTGAAGAATGGGTTCCAGGGTTTAGGGTTGTTATCCAAGCTAACGTCATTGTACAGAAATGATCAGGAATCTAAAAATTAGAAGCAGGCAAATACTTAGTGGCCTGTAGGACTGGAGAATTTCGAAATGGAATAAAAGGTGGGCCGAGTGACAATTTGGTATCACAGGTGAGACATCTACACTGAGACGTCGCAGAACGTCAACCACACTGGTGAGGCCGTGGTGGGTCCTGGCGTGGCGTCCTGCGTGTCGTTATGCGGAAGACGACTTGGGTAGAAATTAGAACAGGGACAGCAGAAACTTGGTGACTTCAGGTTAATAGATATAGAACGAAAGAAGCTAAAGTAAACGTGAAAACGATCACGTTGAGCAAGCCAGATGGAAATGAAGCATAAGTGAAAGTTGTCGCTGTACTAAGGAGTAATGATCTTTCAATAATCACGAGATACTGGAATGGGTCCAGAGGACCGGAACATCGCAAATATTACTCCACTCTCTAAGAAGAAAGGGAGGCAAAATGCAGGAAATTATGGGCAGTTAGCCTGACGTCAGGTGTTGCCAAGATGCTAAAAGCCATTAGCAAGAACGAAATTTTGAGGTACTCGAAGGCACACGATAAAATAAGCCGAGGTCAGCATAGCTCCCTTAACGGGAAAACAAGGCTGACAAATCTACTGAGATTCCTTGAGATGGTAACAGGCAGGGCAGACAAATAAGAGTCAATGATGTTGCTTACTTGCATTTTCAGAGGACCTTTGAGAAGGTGTCACACATAAGGTGGCTTTACGGGATAAGAGCCCATGGTATTACAACAACGATACAAGCATGCATAGAGTACTGGTTGATTGGCAGGAGCAAAGCTAAAGATAATGGGCCCCTTTTCTGGCTGGCTGCCGGTGACGCGTGGTTTTCTGCATGGATCGGTGTTGGGTCTGCTACGTTTCATGCTAAATGTTTATTATCCGGATGACGGGATAGATGGCTTTGTGTTTGCATTTGATGCAAAGATAGATGGACGGGCAGGCAGTATCGAGGCAGAAAGAATCCCCAGAATGATCTTGACGGATAAGGAGAATTGACAAAGAGGTGGCAGACGGCATTTAGTGTAGGAAATTGTATGGTCATGCATATCGGCAGAAGGGATAAAGGTATAGACATCTTTCTAAATAGGGACCGAATTAAGAGGTCAGAGGTGCAAAGGGATTTGGGAATCCTCGTGCAGGCTTATCTAAAGGTTAATTTGCAGGTTGAGTCGGTGGTGAGGAAGACAAATGCAATGTTTGCATTCATTTCCGGAGGAGTAGAATATAAAAGCAAGGATGTAATGCTGAGAAAGCATCGACTCTGAAAGAGGTCTTGGACAGAAGGTAGGGAGACCCCAATAACCTTCTCTGCTCCCCTAACCACCCCCTGCAAGGCTTTATTGTCGACAGCACTGCAGCTGGAGTACCAGGTTGGGATGCAAAAGGTCAGCACACTCTCAACCACGCCTCTGTAGAATGTAGTTAAGATGTAAGTGGGGAGTGATGCTTGTTTAAGCTTCCTCAGAAAGTGCAATCTCTGCTGGCCCGTTTCACAATCCCAGTGGTGTTCCTGGACCAGGTGAGATTGTACGAGATCTGCACCCCAAGGAACTTGATGTTGTCCACTCTCTCCACTGTGGAGCCGCTGATGCTGAGGGGTGTGTGCTCAGGCTGAGACCGTCTGAAATCGACGATCATCTCCTTGTTTTTGGTGACATTAAGCATTAAGTTGTTATCACTGCAGCAGTTCTCTAGATGTTTGACTTCTTCCCTGTATATTGTTTCATCATTTTTGCCGATGAGCCCCACCACTGTGGTATCATCAGCAAATTTAATGATCAGGTTCTCCTTGAATCTTGCTGCACAGTCGTGTGTTAGCAGTGTAAACGGCAATGGGCTAAGCACACAGCCTCATGGGGATCCAGTGCTCAGCGTGATGGAGTCAGAGATGTTCCTGCCAACATGGACTGACTGTGGTCTCCCTGTCAAGAAATCCAGAATCCAGCGACACATGGCCGTGTTAAGGCCAAGCAGCGACAGTTTCTCCACTAGTCTCTGCGGGATAATGGTATTGAACGCTGAACTGAAATCAATGTACAGGATTCTGGCATAAGTGTCTTTGTTGTCCAAGTGAGAAAGAACTGTGTGCAGTGTGGTAGATATTGCCTCCTCCGTAGAACGATTTGGACGATAAGCAAAATGCAGAGGATCCAGCGATGAGGGGAGGCTGGCTGTGATAGGAGGCTTGACAAGCCGTTCAAAACATTTCATCACTCTGGGGGCCAGCGCAACGGGAGAGTAATCATTCAGACAGGCTACCACTGATTTCTTTGCTCTAGGGATGATTGTGGAGGTTTTGAAGCATCTGGGGACAATGGCTTGACGAAGGAAGATGTTGAAAATGTCTGCACATCAGCGCATTCCTTGAGCACACGTCCAGGGATGTTGTCGGGACCTCCCGCTTTTCGTGGGTTGACCCTGGCAAGGGTCCTCCTTGTTTGCTTTGGATCAATAATTGGAGCCGGTTGGTCGGATGGTAAAAAGGGACTGGCTCTCCCTCTTGCTGTAGTGTTCGATGCTTCGAAGCGTGCAAAGAAATTGTTAAGCCTGTCTGGAAGAGCGGCGTCGCTGTCATCAGTTTTCTGCCTGATCTTGTAGTCTGTCAGAGCTTTAATTCCCTGTCACATCCGTCTGGCGTCACCTGTGTCACAGAAGTGTCCATGTATTTTGCCCGCGTAGGCCCTTTCTCTTTCCTGATCCCTAGTGAAAGCGCAGACCTGACTGAGCAAAGCGTACTCCTGTCCCCCGATCTGTAGGCTGTGTCACGGGCCTTCAGTAGTGAACGCACCTCTGTTGTCATCATGGCTTTTTATAACCACGTGCGGTGAAGGTTTTCATCATAGTGACATCCTCCGTGCATTTGGCTGTGTAGCTGATTAGTGCCTCTGCATACTCCTCAATGTCTGTATGGCCGTCATAGGAGGCTGCTGTTTTGAATACGTCCCAGTCTGTGTGCAAAAAAACAGTCTTGTAGTGCTGAGGCTGCTCCTTTTGGACAGACCCTTATCTCTCTTTTCTCTGCTCTCACACGTTTAAACAGTGGTTTATATGCTGGTGTTAACATGACAGATATGTGGTCAGAGTGGCCAAGATGGGGGCGGGGGGCTGCTTTGTATGCCTGTGGTGTGTTGGTATAAACCAAGTCCAGTGTGTTTTCTCCCCTGGCTTTGAAATCCACATATTGCCGGAATTTGGGGAACACAGTCTTTAAGCTGGTGTGGTTAAAGTCCCCAGCAATCACCACGAAGCTGTCAGGATTTGTAGTCAGTAGCTCACTGATGGCTTCATGTAGCCCTCCCAGTGCTTCGTTAGCATTAGCCTTAGCATTGGCACTGGGAGCTACATAAACAGCTGCCACAAGCATGATAGTGAATTCCCTCGGCAGATAGAACGGCCGGCATTTCACAATGAGAAATTCATCCAGCGGTGAGCAGCCTTTAGCAGCTACTGTAGCGTTCACACACCAGTCTTTGTTTAAATAAACACACAGACCTCCTGCTCGGCTCTTACCGGAGCTAGCTGCTCTCTGTCGGCATGAAACGATGTTATTCCCTCGAGCTGTATCGCCGCATCCGGTATGTTGTCATGGAGCCAGGATTCCATTAAGACATACACACAGCAGTCTTTAGATTCCTTGTGTGTTTCTCTCAGCAGACGCAGCTCATCCAGCCGGTTGTCGATGGAGAGCAGGAGGGATAGCACTGCTGGCCTGGTGGGAATAGCTTTTAGCCTAGCATGGATGCCGGCCCTCTTACCCCTCCTCTGTCTTCTCTCACAGCGCTTTCGCTTCCTCCTTCCTCGGGAAGCAGCCGGCTTGGTAGCGGATAGTAGTCCGTAGCGGCGTAAACTGTCCATGTCACACCAGAACTCGGCAGTTTTTCCGACATATATGCCCTGATGTTAACGAGCATATTCCGACTGTATTGTTATGCGTCTAGAACAAACAGAACAAACACTAGATACACTTATCACTCCCCGAGGGGCCGCTGCGTCCATGCCCGCCGCCATCTTAAAACAGCTAAAACGTAGAAACATTGCGCTATCCAAGACTCTTAATCAAACCACGGCCTATGTTTCTATGAACCAACTAGCGCGCAGCAGTGTGTCACGTGTGAGTACGTTGTTCAAAAAAGAAAAAAAGATATTGTTCCCATGGTTTATAATTTATTTTATATTGGGCGAGGAAATCGTCCAAGACTCTAAAAGCGTTTAATCTGCTCGAGGAAAAGAACAACCTTGCACCATGAGGTAAAAAGCAATAATAACATGTATGTGCCTTTTCATTCTTGGAGGAAACGATCTTATACCCAATCCAAAATATAATCCAAAACATGGTCGTCCTAAAGGCAGGAAAAGCTATTGGATGTTCCCAGGTTTAGATATTTCAAAAAGGGAAAGGGAGGGAGGTAAAAGAGGTGGAGGAGTGGCATTGCCAATCAGGGAGAGTAGGGACGATGTCGTGGAGAGATTGTTTATCGAGTTACTGTAGGTGGAATTCAGAAATTGGAAGGGTTGTAATCACTCTCGTGGGAGCATTCTACAGCGCCCCCCCCCGCCCCCCGACAGGACCATCGAGGCTGGTCGATTTTGGAAAGCTGCAAAAACACGCACTTTCCAAATAATGATTGGCACAGTCTACATGCAAAAGATTTAGACAGGGTAAATTTGTTACGTCTGTTCATGAAGGATTCCTGAATATGTGGACAGGCTAACTAGAAGAGAGTTCTTACTGGATCTGGTGCTAGCCATTAGAACAGGTCAGGCGTCAGATTGCTCGTGGGTGATCACAACTCCCTAATTTAGCACAGCCTTGGAGAGGGATAAGAGCAGACGGTTTTGGAGGAGAGGGAATTATGATGCTATTAAACACGAAGTTGTGAGCAGAAATTGGGAATGAATGTACTCAGGGAAATGAACAAGGGAATGTAGAAGTTGTGTAGGGAGCACGAATGGAGTTCTGGGTAGGGTTCTCCCAATTGGACATGGATGGTAGTGTGGAGGAAGCACGGTTGACAAGAGACGTGAAGCATCACGCCAAGAGGATAAAAGAAGCTCACCAGAGGTTTATGAAGCAAAGATCAGACCGAGCTCTTGAGGGTTACGAAGTAACCAGGAAGGAGCTGCATAATGAATTTAAGAGAGCTGGAAGGGGGAATGAGAAGGGCTTTGCGAGTATGATTAAGGAAAACCCAAGACGGTCTAGACGTAGGTGAAGAACAGAAGGATGACTAGAGTGAGTAAAAGAAGAGGAACCATGTGCTTGGAGCAGGAGGAGGTAGGGGAGATCATTAAAATAGTTTCCTTCAGTATTCACAACTGAGAGAGACCTTGACTTGTGTGCGGACAGCATAAAACAGGCTGACATGCAAGAACATGTGACGTTAAGAAAGAGGATATTCTGGAACTTTGAAAAAAGCATAAGGCCCCGAGTCCGAATAGGCCGTACCCTGGTTACTACGGGAAGCGAGGGAAGGGTGATAATGGTGATAATTTCCTCATGGTGATAATCTTTGCGCCTTCACTAGACACAGGAGGAGTAGCAGAAGATTGGAGGGTCTCAAATGTTATAACTTTGTTGAAGAACGGGATTAGGGATAATCCTGGGAATTATAGACCAGTGAGCATCAGGTCAGTGGTGGTCAAACTTTGGAAAAGATTCTTAAAGGCAGGATCTGGGAGCATTTGGAGAAGCATAGTCTGATTACATGCAACACGTCTTTGTGAGGGACGGTTCATGTCTCAGGAATATGATTGAATTATTCGAGAAAGCGACTAAGTAATTTGATAAAGGTAGAGTGGTGGATGTGACGTACATGGATGTTAGTAAGGCGTTTCTATATTGTGTGCTGCTTTGGACACCTTCCTACCTTCAGCAAAGATGTCAACAAAATTGAAATAGTACCGCGGAAATTTATAATGATGATTTCCCGACCTGAGGACGTAAGTAATATGGAAAGGTTGCAGACGTTAGCTTTTTCTCCCTTGGAGCACAGGAGAATGTGGGGAGATTGGATAGAGAATAGAAAATGATGTGGGGAATTGATAGTGAAAAAGTAAGCAGGCTTTTCACACCAGGATGGGTGAGACTAGAATTAGAGGTCATGGGCTGAGGGTGAAAGGTAAAATGTTAAAGAGGAACATCCCTCAGAGTGTAGTGAGAGTGTGGAACGAGTTTCCAGTGGACGTAGTACATGCGGGTTCCATTTCAATATTTAAAAGAAGTTTTAAGTATTAAAAGAATATGGATGGGAGGGTTATGGAGGACTATGGTCGATGGGATAGATGACACAAAGTTGTTGGTGTTGTGGATAAGATTGTCGTAGTTTGCAACGGGACATTGACGGGATGGGTAGCTGGACTGTTAAATGTCAAATGGTTTTCAATGCGGGAAAATGTGAAGTTATGGACTTTGGAAGAGCGAATCGAAGGCAGGGTACAAGGTTAAAATAAGATTCTTGCCAGTGTAGAGGACAAAGTGATCTTGGGGATCACGCGCATAGACCCCTCAAAAACTGCCGCGCAAGTCAATACGTTTTTTAGAAGACATGTAGTCTTCATTAGTCGGGGGATCGAGTTCAAGGGCCACCAGCTAATGTTGTATTTCCATAAAATACTGATTGGTCCATACCTACATTGTTGTGTTTGATTCTGGTCATTATAGGAAAGACATGGAAGCTGTAGAGAGGGTTTAGAGGAGATTTACCATGATGTTGCTTGGATTAGAGAACATGTTTTATCAGGGTAGGTTGAGCGAGCCAGGGCATTTCGCTTTGGAATGAAGACGGTTGAAAGGCAAACCTGACAGGCGTGCATAAGATAAGAGGAATAGTTAGGGTGGATAGCCGGTGCCTTTTCCCTAGGGCGGCAATGGCATTTTCAAGAGGACATACTTTTAAGGTGATTGGATGAAAATATAGAGTGATGTCAGAGGTAAATTCTTTACATAGAGTGTTGTGTTCGTGGAATGCCTTGCCAGGTGTGGTGGTGGAGGCAAATATATGAGGGATATTTAAGAAGCTCTTTGGCCAAATGGATGAAAGAAAGATGGAGGACTATGTGGGAGGGAATGGTTAGATTGATCTTGGATTAGGTAAATCGGTGGGCTCAACATCGTGGCCCAAAAGGCCTGTGCTATGGTTAAGGTCTCTGTGTACTCTTTTCAATCATACTAACTGCGATCATTCACATATTTCTCTGTATAGACCACCTCCCCGTTATGCGAGCAGCTAGATCTAACTCAATCCACCTGCCCGAGCTCCATCTGCATTCCCCAGCTTTTCCACTTCCCGACTCTCCAACTGCTCAGCAATGAGGTGGAACTTACTGCACTCTTTCATTTTGCCTTCGGACCAGAAGCAGAAGTTCCAGAGGTAATTTGCTTCAATGCGGATTGTGAAAGAAAGAAAGCGGTGGATGCATTACATTTTATCCATTCGTGTGTACTTTCGTTTTATATCGTTTAAGTATACGTATAATTACTATATGGTTTGATATGTTTTAAGGATTTTAAACGTGTCAGAATAACAGAAAAAAGGTGAGTGAGCCATGCCCTTTGACAAAATCTCCCAGTGCAGTTCTGGTCATTTTATCGTCCTATCACAACACGGAATGCTCTGCCACACAAAGTACAACCGTGCACCAGCCGCGCAGTGACTGGAATGCCCCAGCGCAGTCCTTCTTGCGCGAAACTGGAAGTTTCTTTTATAAAATGCGATTTTAAAGTACTGCGAAGTTTACAGGCCGTGTAAAATTGTCCTGCTCAGAGCAATGATCGGTCTGTTCCAGGGAACTCCTTAGGCCTTCCATATTCAGAGAAGGCAAGTTCAGCGCCCTCAGTCCAGAGTGATTGAGAAAGACTAAGTGATATTAATGTCCCAGCTTCAATAACCCGTGTATGAAGTTCAATAATTAATTGCAAACTTGCTATTGTGTTCTTTTCTTATCGAGATAAAGCAACTTGTACAACCAATTAGAAAGATATGACTACAATACGTATTCTCATTCGCCTAAAAATGATCTTTTACGTTATTTATTAGACATATTTATCTTATGTTTAGGATACCGCTTTCTAGACGCTATACTATGGCCAGGGAGTTCTACATTTCACACTGAAAGCTATCATTATATAAAGTCTACAAACTAATGTACAAATGTCGCAGCGCTATCTTCGGCGCTTCACTGTTGTTAAGCCCAAAATAGCTTTACATAATCAACCACCGTCACACCGTATTTACTAGAAATGCTTTGGACTAACACTTTCAATATTTAAGATGTTTGAACCATAGGTTGTTACGTACCCTAAGCCGAAATCACCACGAATGAAACCCGTAGTTCCGAAGGACACTTGAGAAAAAATGTCATTAGATTGAACTCTTAAGTGCTACTCTGCTCTGGGCTGCTGC
Organism: Mobula hypostoma; assembly: GCF_963921235.1. NCBI lineage: Eukaryota > Metazoa > Chordata > Chondrichthyes > Myliobatiformes > Myliobatidae > Mobula > Mobula hypostoma. Next base: position 154,635,530 of record NC_086098.1, on the reverse strand, counting down.
TTACACAGGGTTCACAAGTCCTTGTCTTCCTGAATATGACCAGCTGTAGAAAAACCATTTCCATTCCATGAATCCAATGGTAAAATTGGAAATCTAATATGCCTACGATGTTCAAACAAAGGTAAGATCAGGATTTATTTTAATATGTACGTAAATTTCGCTGACAGGTAATTATACCACTTGTCCTGATGTAGCCATAGTGATTACGGTTTCTTCAGTTGGAAAATCTACCCAATAACTAGCAGAACGTTAAAGCGGCGTTGTCTATTTTATTTCATCGAATGCCAAAGTTTGATAATCTTCACTATCTATGCAAACTTTTGAAAAATGATACTCTTATCGGACGTATTGAACAAGACAAAAACGCCACCGTAGATCAGATAGATTTGATTTACTTTGGGATAAAATTACGTCATTGATATTAATTTCAGAATGAATTCAGTTTAAGAATGCCCAGCAGGACGCCATGCATATTTTCTCCCGATTGAAAAATGTGTCAGCTACAATCGAAAATGTTGTATCTGTACAGGAAATTCATTTGTTTTATTTTAAAGAATCAGCGTACAAACATATTGTATTACATACAGTTGGATCGCGCGATGTTTATTTGAAATGGGGTGGCCTGGGGGACTTCCGGGCCATCAAGGGAATGGCGGCGTAAGGAAAAGGTCTCTCGACAAAAAAGAAGGTAAACTGCCCCAAAATCGAATTTAGACAAATACTTAATATTGCATAACTATATTAATAAAAGGGGCAAGGATGATGTCTAAGAACAAGAATAAAAAGTCGATGCAGCAAGGCGAAGGGCCTAGCTCTCCCACGGCAAGCCAGGACGGAGATAATGAGGGGGAATCGGTGACTCTGTCTTTGATTCTCGGAGAGATTCGCGAGTTCCGACAAGATAACAGCAAACAGCTGTAAGATATTAAAGGAGAAATAGTAAAAACTAACTCGCGGATAGATGAAGCCGAAGCGAGGATTGTTGGAATTGATTGGAATTGAAGAGAAGCTACAAAATGCCGAGGAAGTGATAGCAGAAATGCTGAAGCTACAAGGGCAGCTCCAGTGGAAACTAATAGATCAAGAAGGCCGCTCGAGAAGGGAAAATGTGAGGATCTACGGAGTTCCCGAAGGAACCGAAGGTAAACCCGGATTGATGATTCCCTTCGTGGAGAAGCTGCTTAGAGAGAACCTTGATATACCGGCCGCAAAAGACCTACAGATAGAAAGGGCTCACCGCGCGTTGGCACCACAGCCTCCGGCAGGCGCCCAGCCCAGATCGATTCTGATCAGATTTCTCAGTTAGAGAACGAAGGAAGAGGTGCTTAAAAGAGCATGGCAAAAGAAAGGTTTCATGTGGAACAACTGTAAAATCAGTTTAGACCACGACTACGCACCGGGGATTCTTGCCAGACGGAAGGAATATACGGAAACACGGAGAGTCCTGAAGGAAAACAACATCAGATTCCAGACCCTGTATCCAGCTTGGCTGAGAGTCTTTTACGACGAAGGGACAAAAACTTACGCTACGGTGGAGGAGGCAACGTTGGACCTGGCGGACCGGGGACTACCTATTAAAGTTATCACCCAACCGGAGTCGCTACTGGAGAGGATTCGGCAGAAGTCGTGGCTGTTAGTGGGGCGAGGACGCTCCACTCGAAACAGAATGTCAAACTACAAGGAAAAGCTGCAAATATTCAGACGCGAATGTACAGAGAATACAGATTAATTAAGAGAAATGACTGAAAAGAGTAAATCGGACTTAAAAGTAAAATGAAAACTGGTAATTGAAAATAATTTAGGCGGAATAACTTGAATGATAGCAATATGGTCGAGACATAAATAGGAGAAAATTCTCTATGACTATTCAAACTGCTGAGGGCCCTCTAACACAGGGTGAAGATAGAGGTTATCCCTCTGAACTGAGGCGGGTCGGTGCTCAGGCCTCACTGTGGGAAGTCGGGGAAAATTTTCAAATGTTATACGTTCAGAAATGTCTAGGGTGTGGTTATATGTCTTGGTTTACTGTTGAGAAGGGATTGCTTACTGTTTGGTTAGAAAAGGAGAGTGCTTTTTTTCTACTAGAGAAAAATGCAAACTGAATTGGTAAAAATAATTTCCTATAATGTTAATGGGGTTTTGAATCCAATTTAAAGAAATAAGATTATGTCTAAATTGAAAAAAGAGAGGGCACAAATAGCTTTCCTCCACGAAACACATATGAGCCAATCTGAACATGGAAAATTAAAAAGAATGGGCTTTAAGCATGTATTTTATTCATCATATAAATTGAGTCACAAAAGAGGGGTAGCTACTTTAATATCAAGTACTCTTAATTATGAACATATTTCAGAGACTAGAGACAAAGAAGGACGGTTTGTAACAATCACAGGAAGAATAGAAGGTACAGAAATAACATTGCTGAATGTTTATGCTCCTCCAGGTAGTGAACGGTCATTTTATAGACACATTTTTGACCTAATGGTCAGTTCTCGAGGGGTAGTAATTTGTGGAGGGGATTTTAATATTAGATTAATCCTATATTAGATTCTTCAAGAATAGTTACTCAGAATAAACGTATGACTCGGAAAGTGAATTCATTGATGGAGGAGTTTGGAATTATAGATGTCTGGAGGGAATTACACCCTACTAGTAAAGATTATACATATTACTCTTTCCCTCATTCAGCCTATTCAAGGATAGACTATTTCTTTATCTTTAATACAGATAGACTCAGGATAAAAAACTGTAATATTGTAACAATTGATCTGTCGGATCATAGCCCAGTCTCTATGTCTCTAATCCTGGAAAGGAAAATGAGGAAAACACTATGGAGGCTAAACTCACGTATACTTAATAACCCAAAAGTAATGGAGAGATTAAGGGGAGAAATCAAAGAATATCTAGACCTTAATGACACGGGAGAAACATCACCAGTGATTTTATGGGATACATTGAAAGCTGTACTGAGAGGGAAAATTATTTCCATTACTACTCACATGAAAAAAATCAATGCACAAAAATTAGCAGACCTTCAAGGAAAATTAAAACAACTTCAAGTTGTAGATAGCAACAAAAGTAATTCAAATCGAAAACAGGAAATTAGGAAATTGCAAAGTGAAATTGATGATATTTATACGTTGGAAACTCAAAGAAATTTTCTTTACCTGAGACAAAAGAATTATGAAGTAGGAGGTAAATCAGCTAGATTATTAGCATACAAATTACGAAAACAACAAGCAGACAATACAATTCATAAAATAAAGAATCCAAGGACAAAGCTTGTGGAGAGTACAATAGGGAAAATTCAAGAGAGTTTTGAAACGTATTATCGAGAGCTGTACTCCCAACCCCGGGCCCCCAATGAGCCCTATATAGACAGTGTATTGAATTTTTTAGATCTACCTAAACTTACAGATTTACAAAATGAAAGTTTATTAGAACCAGTAACTGTCAAAGAACTGAACGTGGCCATCTCTAGGTTAAAGGCTGGAAAGTCCCCGGGTTCTGATGGGTTTACCTCAGAGTGGTACAAGTCCCTGAAGACACAGTTAGCCCCATTACTACTTAACACCTTTAATTGGATCTTGCAGAGAGGAGAAACTCCACCTTCCTGGAGAGAAGCGATTATTTCAGTTATTCCTAAAGAGGGTAAAGATAAACTAGAATGTGGCAATTATCGGCCAATTAGTGTTCTTAATTTAGATTACAAACTATTTACATCTATATTAGCGCGCAGATTGGAAAAGCTTTAACCTGGCCTAATCCATTTAGACCAGACTGGATTTATTCAACAAAGACAAACACAGGACAACATAAGGAGAACTCTGCACATATTAGAACAGGTTAATAAGAACGAGACAGAGACAATGGTAGTAGGATTGGACGCTGAGAAAGCTTTTGATTCGGTTAGTTGGGCATTCCTATACAGAGTGTTAGGAAGATTCGGCTTTCAAGAAAGGTTTATTAAAGTAATTCAGACTCTGTATGACAGCCCAACAGCCCGAATTAAGATAAATGGGGACCTCTCTGACTCCTTCATTTTAGAGAGAGGCACTAGACAGGGATGCCCAATTTCTCCTCTCCTTTTTGCGCTATATATTGAACCACTTGCCCAACTAATAAGACAGAGCGAAATCGTAAAAGGTATCAAGGTGGCAGGGATTGAACAGAAAGTGGCGTTATTCGCAGATGATGTTTTGGTCTATCTGAGTGAACCAGAAAAATCATTTATAGGATTGTTTACACTGTTGGATGACTTTGGGAAAATATCAGGTTATAAAATAAATGTAAAGAAAACGCAGGTTATGTCCCTAAGTTATACACCATCCAAAAAATTGCAGGATACATACGATCTTAAGTGGGAAGCTAAATCATTAAAATATTTAGGAATAACCCTGCTGAAGGATCTTTCAACACTGTCACAGGTAAATTATGGGCCATTAATCTCAGAGATAAAAGCAGATATGCATAGATAGAATCTTATCCCCTTTTTAAGTTTAAATTCAAGGATAAATACTATAAAAATGAATATTCTTCCTCGGTTATTATATCTTTTCCGTACTTTACCAGTGGAGGTGGATGATAATCAATTCAGGGAATGGGACAAATGGATTTCCCGCTTCATTTGGCAAGGAAGGAAACCTAGAATTCGATATAACACTTTACAGTTAGGGAAGGAAAGAGGAGGTATGGTTCTTCCTTGCCTGAGAAATTATTTTTATGCCCCACAGATAACCCCTCTGTTATATTGGTGTAATAGGGAATATAAGGCTAGATGGAAGGAAATAGAATTTGGATTAGTTGACAGTTTTCCTCTTCAGGCCTCAATAGCTGACAAAGGATTGATGGCCCAGTTGGAAAAATTTAATAATGCTTGGATAAATCTTACATTAAAAGTATGACAGAAGGTGGTTAATTCATGTGGAATTAATAATATGCTAAAACTCTTTAGATGGTGTGCATATGATACCGAATTCCTTCCCAACAGAGGAGATAAAAGATTTGAGCTATGGATAAAGAAAGGTCTTACAACCTACCTCTCATTTATAGATAAAAGAGTTTTACAAAGTTTCCAAATCCTGCAGGACAAACATGGCCTAGAACATAATGGCTTTTTTAGGTACCTTCAAATAGGAAACTATGTTAACCAGAGTTGTAGATATACAGACCTATCAACAGTAGAATTAGAATTTCTCAAGATTCTGAATTCGGCTTGCAGTTCTATACCTAGTAAATCAGTTTCTCGCCTATATAATGCACTCTCCCATGCTAAAAATGTAAATACACTGTATATTAAAGAGAAGTGGGAGAAAGAAGCGGGGTTGGTACTTTCAGAGGAGGCTTGGGGGAAAATCTGCAGCTTTCAATGGTCCTCGACTAATTCTTTGACTTGGAGAGAACATTGTTAGAAAAACATTATAAGATACTTCAAGACCCCATATCAGGAAAAATATAAAGATACAAATGTGATGTGTTGGAGAAGGTGCGGCTCTAAGGAGGCAAATCATTTTCATATTTTCTGGGATTGCCCTAAATTAAGTCTATTTTGGGAAGGTATTCATAGAACATTAGTTAAGGTAGTTAGGTCCCAGATACCTCTGAACCTTGAGACTCTCTATTTGGGGCATGTATTGTTCCTTGAACAGAAGGAAGATATAAAGTTGCTGCAAGACCTCTTAGCGGCAAGTAAGAAATCAATCGAGCAGACTTTAGATGACTCTCCCAATGAGTTATATTGCTCTTCTCATCAACACAGTAATATTGCTAACGTAAGCACCCCTAATCTAAATGTTTGTTGTTTTTTTTTGGAAAATAGAGAATTAACACAAGTAAAGGGAAAGATTTGGAAAGGGATAAAAAAAAATGAAAAAATTAAGTAAATAAGTACATAAGGATTGGATAATTATGTCTGCGGGCAGGAACAAGCACGAACAAATTGGGATATAAACACCTACAATGGTTGGTATATAGGCTTGTATGCAACATTTTGGACCAGTGGAAATGGTCCAGAAGGGTTGTATGGAAACTATTATTACCATTTTTCTTAACAACTAATTTCATTACTTAGCCTAATAGGTTAGATTTACCACAGTACATAATTATCTATTTAAATGTTTATTTTCCTTTTATATCATCTCAATGTGTACTTAAGAATGTATAAATAATTGTAGTTTTATACATATAAAAAAATGGAAAAATTTATATGTGTGAAAAAAGTACATGATAATTGTGAACTCCTTATCCAAATAAAAATAAAATTATAAAAAAAAGAAATGGGGTGGCCTGAGACTCGTGTTTAACCACGCAGGAGTAATGCTCGTGTGAGTTCCAGTCTGAGGCCGGCAGAGTCAGGTAACTGCTCGCACTGAACTTGCTGTCCGTGTCCTGCTGGATCCGGCTGGTCTCAACGCCATTCCTTCTCGTACTGCCGTCCACCGTCCACTCGATATTCACAGCGGCCGGATTAAACCCGCTCACCAAACACACCAGGGTGGCGGTGCCCTGTCCCTGAATTTCCTCCGCAGCCGGTCGGAGGACGGATATAGCGGGTTTTCGCGGATCTGTAAATAGAAAGAAATGCAGGGAAATGAATTATTAATTGATATAAATTGGAATCAAACTTTGTCTTTTTTACAGGGATTTTATAACCATAAAAGTCAGAATACTTGAGAACCCCGGTACCGCGGAATCTCATTAATGCATTTTGATCTTCCACAAACTCACCAAAACCAATATACATCATGAACATTAGACATCGCTACAAAGTAAAAGAAAGCGAGGATGTTTTCATAACAGCACAATTCAAAGCAATAAAATAACAAATTTCGATATAATGGCAAAACAAAATCCGATTGGAGAGGATTCTGAACGATTGCTGACAGAGCCCCTCTAATGGTGAAATACTCTCCAGTATACATAAGATATACTTTATATATCCCGTGATACCCCGATCCAATCTGATGTAACTATGCTATAGTTAATATTGTGACAGATTATTGGCATGTTCCATGATGTTAAAATCGTAAAGACATGAATCATAGAACCAATAACAAATCCCGAAAGAGATATGGCAAAGCGCGTGGCAAAACACCGAAATGTCGTCGCAGCTATCCACGTAAAAAGCAAGAGATGAGGCAGTCGATTTAGTTGACATACTGTGCCTTTGTCTCTCCTCGGAGATGCCATAATTCGCCGCAGTAAAGCAGGGATTGTGAATGGCTAAAAATCTTGGAAATATTTTAATGGGAATAAATAATACCAGTTAAAGTTTTCAACTTGGATTTTTAAATTTTTAGTCCCACAAAAAGTCCGAAGGGGTTGTTGGACCAGGGTAATACACACTGAAAGAAAACACGATAACCACTCTCAGTTACCAAACTAGATGGACTACGCTCCAGGATTCTGAAGGCGGTAGGTGGATAGATTATGGAGGCATTAGTAACGATCTTTCAAGAATGGGTCCATGGGCCCGGGTGACTGGAATATCACAAATATTACTCCACAGTTTGAGAAGTGAGGGAGACAAAATGCAGGAAATTATGGGCCTGTTAGCCTGACGTCAGTTAATTTCCTAGTAAACATGCTGCTGTTTAATCGGAATTTAAGTATATCGAGATTGCTAGAATCCATTACTGTAGTTAGGAAGAAATTTCTAGGTATTCTGTGGCATACGATAAAATAAGCCGTGATCTGCACTGTTCGCTTAAGGGGAATTTTAGTAGACAAATCTGTTGAGATTCCTTAAGAAAATACCAGGCAGGATAGACAGATAAGAGTCAGTGGATGCTGTAGACTTGGATTTTCAGAAGACCATTGACGAAGTGTCACACATCAAGCTGCTGACCAGGATAAGAGCACATGGTATTACAGGAAAGGATGGAGCATTGGCCAGCTGGCAGGAGAAAAGCGTGAGAATAATCTTTTCTGGTTGGCGACCTATGACTAGTGGTGTTCTGCAAGGATCGGTGTTGAGTCTGCTACGTCACATGCTAAAGGTTAATGATCTGGCTGACGGGATTTATGGATTTGTGGCCACGTTTGCGGATAATGCAAAGATAGGTGGAGGAGTAGGCAGTGTTGAGGCAGTAGGAGTCCCCAGAATGATCTTGACGGATCAGGTGAATGAACAAAGAAATGACAGATGGAATACAGTGTAGGAAATTGTACTGTCGTGCACGATGGTAGAAGAAATAAAGGTACAGACTTTTTTCTAAACGGGGACGGAATTAAGAAGTCGGAGGTGCAAAGGGACTTGGAAGTCCTCGTGCAGGATTCCCTAAATGATAACTTGCAGGGAAACACAAGGTTAGTATTCATTTCGGGATGAGTAGAATATAAAAGCAAGGATGTAATTCTAAGGGTTTAAAAGGCAATATCCAGACCAGAGTTAGAGTATTATGAGCAGTTTTGGGCCACATATCTAAGAAAGGATGTGCTGGCATTGGAGAGGGACCAGAGGAGGTTTGCAGGAATGATCCCGTCAATGAAAGAGTTAAAGTATAAGGAACATTTGATTGCAATTGGCCTGTACACGCTGGATTTCAGAGGATTTGGGGGGGGGGGTGGGGGAGAGAGGGAGTAGTCTCATTTTAACGTGCTAAATACTGAAAGAGCTAGATTGAGTGGAAGTGGGAGGATGCTCCCTATAGTGTAAGAGTCTAGACCTGAGAGAAAAGCCTTTGAATAGAAGGACAGCCCTTTAGAACGGAGATAATGAGGAATTTATTTATCCGTAAAGTAGTGAATCTGTGGAATTTATTGCCAAAGGAGGCTGTGGAGACCAAGTCTTTGGGTATATTTAAAATGGAGTTTTATACTTTGTTGATTAGTAATGGCATCAAAGGTTACGGGGAGAAGTCAGGAGAACGGGCTTGAGAGAAAATATTCCAGCGATGATCAAATGACGGAGCACACTCGTTCTGTTCCTATGGTTTACGGTCATAAGGAAATAGAAATTCTCTGTTGCAATTCGTTAACATTCACAGCTCTGCTCTTGTCCTCATTAAGCTTCAGGTTCAGAATAAAGTTTATTGTGGTTCAACTGTTTACACGTATATGGTCAAACAAAACAACATTCTAGGCGACCAAGGTGCACAACACAGTACATATAACACACACACAAAATAAAGCAATATTAGCAGAAATATATTCCAGCCGATTGGCATTCAGATCCTTCATATAAGGAGTTGCTGGCTTTAAACAGGACTTCACCTCCGCTGTCTAATACAAAAACTAACTGTTCTGAATATATTTTAATACATCTGTTCCCTGGGAAACATTTGAGGAACTCTCGCCAACAGAACGAAGCACTTATTCACGAAGCTATTTTAAAAATGTTATTGCAATGAAAACAAGTTGTTTTGAAGATACTTTTCAGCTAAATTAAGTAACCCTACCAAGCAAACGGGATGCATATGTGTTAGTTTTCTGCCTGCGGTATTGTACGGATGAAATGGGAAGTGTCCTGTAAACGGGATCGAAGTATTAGGATTGATAATATTAATCCAAGGTTCAAACAAAATAAAAAGCAAACAAAATCAAAAGGTGATCACACTCCACCAAATATTAACTTATGTTGAAATTCGGTTTAGCTCCTCTCCCAGAGGTGAATATTGTGTGGTGCCAGACACCGCAGTAATAATCGGCGGCGTCCTCCCATTGCACCTTGGTGATGGTTAAATGCATTTGAACAACAGGAATTCTGCAGATGCTGGTTAAATGCATTTGGTTGCTCGATGAGTCCGTGGAACCGGTGAATCGATCAGGAATTCCCGATCCTCTCGTGGAGTTTCCATGTCACACAAAAACTGGGGCGCTGCCGGGTTTCTGCATGTACCAGCTCGTGTAGTAGCTGCCGATGCTACCCCCTGACATGGTACAAATGATTTTCACGGTTCTACCCGGAGACGCCAATACGAACGGAGACTGAGTCAAAGTCATCTCCGCGTTTGCAGCTGGCGAAAGTAACAAATAATTATTTAAAACCCTTTAGTAAAAAAGAACGACATAAGGGACAGTAATGGCTAAGAATAAGTATTCTACTTACTGATCAAAGAGTACACAAACGCGGCAAGAACCAGGACCCAGTTAGCCATGGTGAAGCAGATAAGAAGAATCAGAAGTCAAAGGCTTTCGGACACAAGTCCTGTTCCGGGCTTTCGAAGCTGCTCCTTAAGAACTGTGGAAGACTGCAAAGTCACTGAAATATATATTCATGTAAATCTCCACTCACGAATGAATTGGATCTAGATTTCAGGAAATAAGCGGGCAACGATGTAAATGATGCTGAGGTCGAGAGGGAGGGTTGAGAAATTCAGGTCCGTGCAGTGGACATCACCAACAACCTATCCTGGTCCAACCACCTAGATATCAGGGCAAAGAGCGCTCACCGGCGCTCTAACTTCGACTCTCACCAACTTATATCGATGAATTCTGTCTGGATGCAGCAAGGCTGCGTATGGTGTCTGCTCTGCTGGTAAATGAAATAAATTACAAGGAGTTGTGCATAGAGCTCAGCACATCACGGAAGCCAATTCCTCTCCATGGATTCTGTGTACACTTTCGCTGCCTCGGCAAAGCAACTAATATAAGCAAAGACGTTATCCGTCACGGATATTCTCTCTTCTTCCCCATCCCATCGGGCAGAAGATCCAAAAGCCTTAAAGGCACATACCACCAGGCACAAGGACAGCGTCTATCTCGCTGTTATGTGACCACTGAACGTTTCCTACTGCGATCAGATAGACTCTGGACCTCACAATCTACCTCGTTTTGCCCTTGCACCTTACTATCTACCTGTACTGCACTGTCTCTGTAACAGTAACACTTTTGTAGCCTCCCTGGCCACCCTCAGCGTCGCTCGGTTCG